>NW_022900951.1:64767056-64872391 GCF_012274545.1 Fukomys damarensis | reverse complement strand
GCTCACTCTATTTTTCTAATGTTGAGCATTCATAGAAATGGATTTCCTTTATAGTACTGTTTTAATTTTGCTCCATAGTTTCTGTTATGTTGGATAAGCATTATTGTTTGGTTCCAGGAATTGTTTCATTTCTATTATAACCAATTGAGTGTTTATGAGTGTGTTGTTTAATGTTCAAGTGCTCATAAAACGTTCATGTTTTCTTTTGGAATTGATTTCTAGTTATGGGGTGCTAAAGTCTTATAGGATACATGGAATCATTTTGATCCTTTTGTGTTTCTTCAAGAATTCTGCACACACTAACACATGGTCTATTTTAGACAAAGTTCTATATACTGAAGAAAATAATGTGTATCTGTTAAGTCCATTTTTTCAAAGGCATGGTTCAGTGTGGTTTTGTGTATGTATATATATATATATATATATATATGTATTCATATATATATATACATTCATAATTATTATCTTTTCCTGTTAAATTATTCCTTTAATTCATATGTAGTGATTTCTTTTGGCTCTTGTGATCAGTTTTTGCTTGAACTTTATCTGAAAAGTAAAATTGCTGCCTTATGACAGAATCAACAGAACTATGCAAGTATAAATCAAGATATTTCATCCATTTCAATAACCTTTAAACACTATACTATTCTGATATTTTTGGTTCATCTGGGAATTGGGTGTTGGAGGAAAATCAAAGGAAAGGGCAAGGAAAGTGTATGTCAATGGGAAGAAAGAAAAATAAGAGAATTGTCAATAAATTAAAAATTGTAAATTGGTAAAAACAGAAATTTGGTCTCTTTTAGAATTATTTTAATAGATGGCTAAAGGACTAGTGTATAGGGGGTTTAAGGGAATAATTGTGTAGCCAGGTGTAAGTATGCATATGAGTGGAAGAGCATTTAGAGATTGAAGGAAGCTGTGAAATTTTTGGTACCTGTGAATATATTTGTAAATATTTTTGTTTGGATTCTCTAAGCCCATTTTTTACTGGTTACTCTGATATGCCCTTAACTGCTACTTGTTAATTTATAGCAGTGTTTAATTCTTATTTTTAATACACTTATTCAAACCACTGTTATAATTATATAATTAGATGAAGAGTAGGATGGAAAAGGCAAGGAAGTAATAAAACGAGGAGAGTAGAACAAAGCATTGGGAGTTAAGAGAGTCAAAAGATAGGAGAGCAAAAGCACTGACAGAGGGACCAAGTCAAGGGAAAAACCTTGAGACAGACTATAATTTCCTACCTATAGCTATAAAGAACCAAGAAAAAGAAAAAAATAATAATAAATGAAAAGAGAATATTAAAATATATATTAAAACAACCAAGATGACTCAAATTCAACAAAGTATCAATGACACAATAACTACATACACCAAAATAACAAAGGAAATAAGATTAAGAGTCTTCATATTCTTGTTATAGAATTAACCCAGAGCTTCCACACAGCTCCCTCTGGCATCATTGTCTGATTTTCAGTAACCAAGTATTTGTCCCTGTGGTCCAGACCATTGCCTGCCTGATGCTTTGATAGTTGTTGCTACGTCTAAACCCATGTCCAGGTTTCAGGCTGTGCTCTGTGATGTGACCCATTCAGACATCTGTAGATCTAATTCCTTTAACCAATTTAGATGTGAGTAAATAACATGAACTTTTCCATGTCTTCCTTCTATAGGACTTTCTTGTCTAACATATGACCAAAAAGTCTCTGGCCAAGGGAGTATTCAGTCTCTTTGCCCTCAAATGTTTGTCATGGCCACACCCACAAAACCTTGTGCTGCTTTGAAGCTGGGCTGAAAGCTCCTCTTTGCCAGAGCAGGGAGGGGAACAGGACTTCATGATAGCTTAGCCTGCCTAGATTTGGAGAAAGAAGAGTTCTCAGTGACTCTGCTTCACATATTTGCCGTGGAAATGGTTTTCCCTGTCTTCGTCCATTCCCAACAAGGAGTAATTCCTCCCTAAGCACAACCTGTGGGAGCCCACATGCAGTTGTTTGGAGACAGCTAAATTTTCCATATCCAGCATTCCTATTGTATGTTAAAGAAAAGGTAATTTATTATTCTTTCTGTGTTGACTTGCTTTCTCTCTCCTCAGAGTCCCACTACTTGCCAGCACTGCAGTACTATTATTTTTTTTACTTTTTAGCTTTTATTAGTATGTTTGAAGTACGTGCTATTTACATTCCTTGTGGGGAGTTGGTATATGTACATAACGTGCCTTAATTTTTTAATCTCTTCCCTTTCCCTCCCCCTCCTTCCCCATTCCCTCCATCTCTTGATTCCCTTGCCATTAGGAAGTGCTCTACCTACCTGTTTTCCGTTATCTAACCTTTATTTTATTTTTTATATATATTTTGCATTTCTAATAGAAGAGAAACCATGCAATTTTTAAGTTTCTGAGTCTGATTTATTTCACTTAAAAATATGGTCTCATGATGCATCCATTTTTCCTTCAAATGACTTAAGTTTATCCTTATTTATGGCGGAATTGGAGCACTATTTATTTTTACAGTTGGTGAGTGTACGGGTGCATGATGATTTGTTGTACTTTTTGTCTTCTCTGAATTCCTGGGTTAAGTGTGTCTCACTTTTCTATATCCAGTGAGAAGGAGAACGTAAATGTGAGTTTAATCAATCCACTAGGCCATAAGTGAAGGGCTGGCTCCCTTTCTGAGTCTGATTGTGTCTCAAGGTCACCAGTATTATGTTTTACGTGGCTAAAAGTCAAAGTATGGAAACTGAAAATTCAAACCAATGTTTCTGTTAGGTAAACTGTGAAGATCCATTTAAAAACATAGATGACATAAACTTTGGGTTCTGGGCAGAACCTCTTGGAGTAACTCTAAAGGAGTATCAGAGTGAAGATTTTTGAGCTGGGTCTTTTATGGATAGGGTTAAGGGGGTTATTTTTTAGGGCTTGGGTGGTGTGAAGCAAAAGAGTATGAAATTGAGGGAGTAAATATACCTGGCTATGTGCCCACAGTAATGGCCAATATTCTGTTGTGGGTGTGCTGTGACCCAGCAGGTGGGGTACTTGTGCTTTGTCCTAAGAGAGTAGGTATTGTTATCCAGGGTCAGGTGTCTGGGAATCAGCCATTCCAGGAATTCAGGTGGCTGGGGTGGGATATCAGGTGGAGGCAGACCTATCATTTTGGGGGGTTTTAAGAGTGGTAAAGGAAAGTGAAGTGAAAGGTAGTGTATAGGGACATGACTCCTCATTGAGTTGCATCCAGGAGAATGGAGGTGAAATTGTGGGGCTGATATGGGTAACTAGTGAGAGAAAGGGTGGTGGCCACTTAATAATTAAACTGAAACATCTGTGTCTGGACAAAGCTAGACAAGGTCTGAAAGAGACAGAAAGCAAATGAGATTGGGGTACTGTATTGAAACAATGGGCTTAGAAAGTGGTATGAGCCAGGAGCTCCAGAAAGTGATGTTAGGAAGGGTTGAGGAGGCAGCCTGATTTCATAGTGTGGTAGATTGATCACGCAGCCTCTTGATGCCATCCAGTAAAAGTGCAGAATCATTGGTGATAAAAATATTTTTTAAGGCACAGAGTCCACTTCTTTCAGGAAGAAATTATATGCCTTGGAGATTTTGGAACACAACAGCAGCCAGCAAGTTGATTTGACCTTGGGGAGTTTAGTGAGGTCCATCTGCTTACAGACAATTAAGGGTGGGGGATTTTAGTCAGGGGAGTTGGATGGCAGGGATGTGAAAGGGGGATATTGAGTTCTGGAAAAAGCTTAAGCAGGAGATTTTGCATGCAGAATAGCAGGGGGGTTTATTTATTCTTGGTTGGGAAATGGGATTGTCAACCAGGGCAGCTATTAGATGGGGTAGGGTGAGAGGAACTGAAGGTGAACCTGGAAAGGCTTATTCCATTTTGGAGGCACTGTTTTTATGAAGTTAAAATCTTGAAGGTTAGAGAGTTTGATGGATATTTGTTTGAGAGAGAGACCTGAGAAACTGTTCAGTTTGGTTTGTTCAGTGCCAACAGTAGTGGCTATTTTGATTCATGTCAGGAAAATAATTAACTGAATAGCCAGAGAAAAAAACTGTTATGGGTAACAGTCTGGCTGGAGTAGTAGAATGCAGAGGCAAAAAGAGAAGCTGATCTTGTGTTGGAGTGAACTTGATGAAGGTGTCCTGGAGGGGGATGTCAATGATTATTTTTGGGAGCAAAGTTGAGGGTGGGGGGAAGAATATTATTTCTTGTATAACTGAAAGTGTAAAATTGTAAATTTTAGGAAGTGACAAAGACATGAAAACAACAGGTAGCTTTCTGAGAGAAACCTATATGGAGAAGATATAGAATTACCTCCTTTAAGGATATGGTCAGAACGGGAAGGGCAGTGGAAAAGGAGGAGGTAAGGAGGACCATGCAGGGTCTCTCCCTTGTTGGTTGAAGAGTAGCCTTTTAAGAAGTTTTGAGCTGGACATGTTGTCTAGGGTTGAAGGGGGAGAGAAATAATGAGTGTGAAGGCTGGGTAAGGAGAGTGTCAGTGCATACACATGGGAGGGCTCAAATGGACAGAAGTGACTGAACTTAATCTCTTAAGGAATAAGCAGTGGAAACAGGGCCCAGAAAAATGGAGTGACCATATATTAGCACCTATATGGATGTGGGGGCAAAGGATAATAAATCTTTCCATGGAGGGTTGCTTATAATGAAACATTTTGAGATTGGGGAACAAGGGAGGAAGTAAAGCAAGGTGATTAGGCTTTTGGAATTGGGGTGAGAAAAGTACGGCTGTCTTTTGATGAAGGATGCATTGGAAGACAGCCACATTCAGTGATGTGGTGACTGTCTTTAATGAAAGTTTTTATGCTATCTCTATTGGAGATGGGGAATTTTGGGGTAGTGAGAAAGATGAGAGGAAGCCTGCATAAGTATTTGAGTTAGGTCTGTAAGTTTCCTGTTTTATGAGGTGATTTGGCTGGGGGAAGTATTTGAGTTTCTATTATGTATAAAGAGTCAGAGTGCCTGATACCCATTCATAGCTTTGAAAGAGCTTTTATTTATGAGCTGGGTATTGGCTCCCTGTGGGTTGGGGTTCTTTTTTATATTGGGAAAATGGTTGAGATACTAGTGGATCATTTGAAGGCAGCTGTGCACAATATCCTGAGCTGGGGAATGCATGAGTGAATGCTTTTTTGGAGTGAGGGGAGGCATTACAAAGGGGTCTGATGACAAGACTAAAGTTGGGAGCCTAGAGGTGGAGAAACTTGGCTAGGGTGAAGAATGACAGCAGTTCTCATTTGGTTGTGGGAAGAAGAATTGATTCGATGAGAGCTTTGTGATTAGTTGTGATAGCCCATGAGGTGCATGTAAGGTGAAGCTCCAAATATTGAACGGTGGTCCAGAATATTTGCGTTATCAAAGGTGAGGTGTCTGTAGGATGAGAGAGTAGATAAAAGGAGAGACGTGTCTGATAGTCTTGGTGGAAAGGAACATATATTAAAATATATTGTTGAGAATTGGAATCTGGTCCAGATCACAACTGAAAGCCTTGCTGAATATGGGGGAAATGACCCTATAGCCTTGATGGAAAGCTATCTAGTGAACTGATTGGCACAACTTGAGGCAGGTTTGATTTAAGTGAAGGTGAAAATGTCTTCAGAATTGGAATGGAGGTGAGGGACCAGAGAAAGAAGTAAGGAGGAGAAAGGTAGAATATGTGGATAAAGAAAGAGAATTTTGGAAGATGATCATTTCTCAGGACTTTAAAAGGAGGTGTTCTCTCAGGAGAAGAATGAGATATTAGGGAATAACCAGGGGTGAATGAGAAAGCAATTTAAAGGTGCTATCTTGTATGGATGAAAAGGCTAGTAGCTAACTCCCACTGTCAAATTGAAGACATAATTGTAGATGCCAAGAATGGTGACAAAGAGGGATAAGTGGATATGTGTTAGGAAAAATTAAATGCAATTATCCTTAACCAGAAGAGTTACACTGTGCTCTTGTGTTGTGATGGGCTGAGGGCCCAAGAACTGCAGGCCCAGTTACTCTTTGGGTAGAAGTGATCCCACTAAATCATCAAGATGGCGCATAGGAATGGAGGGCCCCACTCTCACTTTTTAGTGGGGACAGTCCATCTTCCAGTGGCCACTTAAATTGCACAAGGGATAGAATTTTTGGAAGGCCATGGCCTTGAGCATTGTTTTGCCAAATGATGCATATTGCTGCATTTAAAGCAAGGCCCTGGGGTTTAGACATTTGGGTGATTTGCCTGACTGGAGATTTGTTGTGAGGAGCTGGAGAGCAGATTTATTGGAAACTTCTTTGAAGACCTCTCTGTCAAAGTTTTGGTTTTGCCTTACACTGAAGGCAGTGGTCATGAGATAGACCATAGGGTTTTGAAGATCAAGCTTGAAGTTTTTGAGCTTTTTCCCTGATGTCAGGGGCTCCCGGGGAAATGAAGTCTTGACAAAAAGTTGTCCCTCAGCTGAGGAAGTTTCTATGTGTTTGTGGGCTTTTAGTTTTTCTGTGATCCAGGACATGAACTGAGCTAGGTTTCCCTGGGGGTCTTCATAGAAATGTTTCAGTTTGTCATATTGGTGGACTTAATGGAAGCCCTGGGTAGACCAGTGAGAAGGCCTTGGATAAACACTGTATTTTCCCCCAATCTCTGTGACTGAGCTCATGGCTCCATCTAGGGCCCATTATAGGAACAGCAACTCCTCCAGGGTCTGTGATCATATCTAGTGTGAGCCTCCTCACCTGTACAGGAAACCATCATCTAAACTTGTCCCATATTGGGGAAGAGAATGGTAGTGAGAATTATATGAATGTGAAGGATTTTGTGAGGTGATATTTTAGTTGATAGAGATGGGGAGAAGAATAGGATATGACATGGGTAGGGCTGCTAGTGCCAACAGCCTTTCAGAAAGAATAAAGGGATCTTGGGTCATGAGTCTAGTTGCACTCAGCAGGGGTGGTCTGTCAGAAGGAAGACAGTAACACTGGTGACAAAAGGGGAGGCAAGGTCTTGGAAGGTGAGCTTTATAGGAACTTAAATTTTTGCGTGAGGAAGAATCTGGGTCCAAATGGTGGCATTGTCTTAGCCATTATCTGGTATGAGATAGAGCAGGATGAATGGGGAGGGGACTGATCACAGGAGACAACTTTTTCTTTGCCATAACTCTAGAGAATGTGATCAAGGTTAGAGATCTGAAAATTGAACAAAGAGTGTTTTGGACAAAGGGAACCATTAAAGAGACGGGGCATTTTGACTTGAGATAGGACTGGAGGGAGAAGTTATTTAGAAGGCCATCTCGTGGGATGTCTACAAAGAGGGGCAAAGGCAGTTTCTTCTATGGTGGATAAGGGCCAAGGAAGAAGAGTAGTCAAGGATGGATAGGACCATACCCCAGATGAAGACTGAAAGCTGGTAGGAAAGGCAACAGAGAAACTCACATTCAGGTAGGTCTTTTGTGCCCAGGTCAAGCCTAATTTTGTCTTATATGACCAACCAGAGGGATGGACTCTCTTGACCACTCCCAAGGAAGGACTTATTGCACTCTCCTGGGCAGCAGAATTTAGGTGGAGGAGATGGTGGCAAGACATCTCTGGTGGGTTGGAGGCAATGAGGCCACCTCTTATATCCAGCAAAAGGTTAATGTGGGGGAGCTACATGCCAGAGTGTGTGGCTCTAGACCCCCACCTACAAGGTTTTGGTGCCATATGCTAGGTAAACAGCCATGACCCAGTAAGGAACAGAGCCAGAATGAGTTTAGACTTCTGGGTGGGAACTCCTGTAGCAACTCCAAAGGAGAATCCAAGTTAAGTTTATTGAATTGGGTATTTTATGGATAAGGATAGGGAGGTTAGTGGGATGGATTTAGGTAGGGTGAGGTGAAGAGAGGTATGAGATTGGGATAACAAGAATAGTTGACTATGTGTCCATAACAAAGGGCAATGTTCTTTTATGCGTTCTTTTGTGGGTAACTTGGCAAGTGAAGTGGGTGTGCCATGTCCTAGCAGTATAGACTTTGTTCCCTAGGTTCAGGCAGCTGTAAACCAGCCATTCCAGAAATATGCAGGGCTTAGCATTTGGTGTCAAGATGCATAATTTTGCTTACAAATGACTCAAATATATTTTTCTTTTCAGCTGTGTAATATTGCATTGCACATACATGACAGATTTTCTTATCTACTATTCTGATAATGGGAATATAGGACCCTTTCATAACTTAGTTCTTTTTTTTTCTTTTATTGAGTTTATTGGTACATTTTAGGTATACAGTACAATTGCATTCACTATTGGGATCTTGTACCTTTACATGACAGGTAGTCTTGGTTCTCATTTTTTCCCCTTGTCCATGCCCTCCCTTCACCTGCTCTTCCCCTCCCCATTTGCAAACACTTTATTTCCAACATTTCATTTTCTCACATTTTTTTCTTTTCCCTTATTACCCGTCCCCTACCCATCCCACCTTCCCTACACCTTTAGCCCTTTTCTTCCCTTTTCATATTGTCAATTATACCATTTGGATCTTATGTAGTATTATAGCTTTTCACACCAGAGAGGCTATTCAGTATTTACACATGTGTGATTTATTTATTTCACTTAGGAGTATATCCTCAATATTTATCCATTTTCTTATGAATGAATCTAATTTCTTATTCTTTATGGCTGTGTAGTATTCCATTTTATAGAAAACCACATCTTCTTTATCGAGTTTCCAACTGATGGGCAAATGGGCTGTTTCCAAGTTTTAGCTATTACAAACTGTGCCGCTATAAACATTGGTGTGCATATATCTCTGTGGTATGATTCCTTTAATTCTTCTGGAAAGATACCCAGCAGAGGGATGGCTGGGTCAAATGGAACCTCTAGTCCCAGCTCTTTGAGGTATCTCCATATTGATTTCCATAGTGGTTGTATGAGTCTGCACTCCCACCAACAATGGAGAAGCGTTCCTTTCTCCATACAGCCCTGCCAACATTTGTTATTGATTTCTTCATAGCAGCCATTCTTTCAGGAGTGAGGTGGAATCTCAGTATTGTTGTCATATCCATCTCTCGAATGACCAGTGATGTGGAACATTTTTTCATATATTTACTTGCTGCTTTTACTTCTTTGTCTGAGAAAAGTCTGAAAACCATCAGACCCCCAAATATAAAGACCCAATTCAAAAATGGGCATAACTTAGTTCTTGTGAACTGTGCTGCTATAATTATGGGTATGCATATATCACTACAATATGATGTTTTTAGCTCATTTAGAAAGATACCCAGAAAGGAAATAACATGATAACAATTTTTTCTATTTTATTTTTGAGGAATCCCTATACAAACTTGTACTTTTTTACATCACTATCAACAAGTAGAAATGTTTCTTTTCCCACAAAAATTCAGCATTTGTTGTTTTTTGATGACTTTGTAATAGCTATTCACACTGGAGAAAGATGAAATTGGTTTTGATTTGCATTTAATTAATTACCAAAGATGATGAACTTTTTAAGCATATTTATTTAGCACATATGCTTCTTCTGAGAAGTGTCTATTTATTGCAGTTATTCATTTTTACTTGGTCTTTTATTTGGGGGGCTGTATTGTTTTAGTTTTAATATATTCTACATGTGAGTCTTCTTTCAGAGTAGTAACTGGCAAAATATCTTTCCCATTCTGTACATTGGCTCTTCACTCTGTTAGTTTTTGCCTTTGTTGTGCCGGACATTTTCAATTTTATACAATCCCATTTGTTGAATTTTGGTATTATGTCTTCTGCAATTGTTGTTCCGCTCACAAAGTCCTGGCCTTATGCCAATGTCTTCAAGAGATTTACCATTGTTTTATCCAAGCAGATTCAATGCTTCTGTTTTTATGTGTAGATTTTCTGTGGAAGTTGATTTGATTTTATTAAGTGATAATACATTCATTTTTCTGCTTTGGCAACTAAATCTCCTAGCACCATACGTAAAAAAAAGACTATATTTTTTTCAATGTATGTTATTGCTTCCTTTATCAAAAATAAGATGGCCAAAAATGTTTGGGATTGTTTCTGCTTTCTCTATTACATTCTATCGGTCAAAATGACAGTGTTTGTGCAAATGCCATGCTATTTTTTAATTGATGTAACTTTGTAGCACATTTGAAATCTGGGGTAATAATGTCTCCTCTGTTTTGCCCTTGTTCAAAATTGCTTTGACTAGGGCTGGGGATTTAGTTCAGTGATTCGGTGGCCTGCCTTGCAAGCGCAACGACTTACTTTGACTATTCTGGGTCTATTCTGATTGCCCACAAATTTTACAATTTTAATTTATAGTTCTCTAAAGGATATTATTGGTATTTTGATTGGGATTCCATTAAATCTATATGTCATTTCTGGTTGTATAGGCATTTTGACTTTATTTATCATGCTTATCCAAGAACCGGGATGTCTACACTTTCTGATGTCCTCTTCAATCCTTTCTTTTTCAAGGACAATATAATTTCCATTATCATGGATTTTCATTTCCTTTATCAGATATTATTTTGTATGAGATTATTTTCCTGACTTTTTCTGTGTGTTCATTGTTAGTAAACTGAAATGCCAGTGATTTTTGTGTTTTGATTTTGTACCTTGCAACTTTGCTGAATTTGTTTATTAATTTCAAGTCTTTTGGTGGAGTTTTAAAATTTTTTCTATGTAAAGGGGCATGCATTTGGAAAATGAAGATAGTATGACTTTTTTTCTCTCCTACTCTAATCCATTTGCGCTGTCTCTCTCTCTCTCTCTCTCTCTCTCTCTCTCTCTCTCTCTCTGCTGCTTTCTATACCTAAACTATGAGAGCTACATTAAACAGGAAAGGAAAGACTAGAGACCCATGATTGTGTTCAGATTTTGGAGAGAATTATTTCAATATTCCCCATTTAGTATGGTATTTGTAGTGTTTTTATTTTTCACAAACTACTTTTATTTGCTTAAATTTAGGTTCTTCTATACACATTTTTTTGTTTTTAAAATCATAAATTCAAGTTGAATAATGTCAAAGGAATTTATCTATTGAATTGATCATGTGATTTTTATCATTACATATATTTATATGTTATACTACATTTATTTGTTTATTTTTAACCACCTTTGCATCTCTGGGATGAAACTAGCTTGGCCATAATATATGTTCACTTTCATGATTCATTGAATTCTTTAAAATTACCTTGGTGAGAATTTCTGTACTTATATTCATTAAGGTAATTGGCCTCAAGATTTTTGTAATTCAATCCTTTTGCAGCTTATGTATCAAGGTAATGCTAGTTTCAATGACAGAGTTGGCTCCATTTCTTTGATTTCAGTTTCATGGACGAGTATGAAGAGAGTTAAAATTAGTTCCTACACAAAGTTCTGATAAAATTCAGAAGTGAATCCATCAGGTTTTGGTCTTTACTTGATTTGTAAGGTTTCTGTTATTGCCTTTGTTTCACTGAGAGTTATTGGTCAGTTCAGGGTTTTCCTTTCTTGGTTTACCTTTAGTAATACATGTGTCCAGAAATTTAAGAATTTCTTAAATATTCTCCAATTTATTGGAATATATAAATTTTCAAAGTAAATTCTTATAATTTTTGGAATTTCAGGGATATCTTGTAATTTCAGATATTTACATTTTATTTATTATTATTTTAATGTAATACAAGTGGATATTAAAGAAAATATAAAATACATTCTATGAAAAATAATTTTTATAACAAAAATGATTAGAGAACAATCATATATATATTATGTATCATGATCTAAAAAGACTATATTTCATTTGCTAATCTCTCAGCTAATTTAATTTTTATTTTATTTTTATTAGTAGTAGTACTCGGTATCAAACTTGCGTCCTTGAGCTTGTAAGGCAGGCAGCAGAACTACTGAGCTAAATCCCCAGCCCCTGTCTCAGCTAATTTTATAATAATACTACACCTATTTTTTTGGCTTAAAATATTTTAAGTATTTGCAAAAAATCACATTTTGTATAATTCTGAAGAATTTATTCCTATTTTGTAATATTTTATTCTTAGTCTTTATTTTCACTTTCAGTTTCTCACATCAGAGAAATAAGGTGATATTCACATGTGTGTTCCATTTATTTCACTTAAGAATATGTTCTCAAGGTGCATCCATGTACCTAGTAATGTCTCAAGTTTATCATTATTTATGGCTGAATAGTACGTCTTATATAAAGAATCACATCATTTTCTTCCATTCATCAGTTGATAGGCATTTGGGTTGTTTCCAAGATTTAGCTATTATAAATTGTGCTGCTGTAAACATGGGTGCACATATATCATTGTGGTGTGATGCTCTGAATTATTTTGATAAAATAGGCAGAAGGGAAAGAGTTGGGTCAAATGGGACCTATGATCCTAGATTTTGAAGAATCTCCACACTGATTTCCAGACTGCTTGCACCAGTCTACCTGCCCACCAAGAATGAAGAAGAGTTGCTTTCTCCTAACAGTCCCTCCAACATTTGTTGTTGGTTGATTTCTTCATAATAGCCATTTTTTTCGTGAATGAGATGCAATCTCAGCATTGTTTTCATTTGCATCTCTAAAATGACCAGTGATGTCAAACATTTTTTTCTGTTTCTACTTCTTCATCTAAAAAGTGTGTATTCATCTCAGAAGCTCATTTTTGAATTGGGTCTTTAAATTTGGGTGAATTGATTTTTGTCAGTTCTTCATATGTTCTAGATATCAATCCTTTGAGGAACTGATGGCTAAAATTTTTTCTACTGTGGGTTGTGGTTTCACTTTGTGATTTCTTTATGCTGTACAAAAGCTTTCCAATATGATGAGGTCCCAGTTATTGATTCTTTGTAGCATTTCCCATGCAATCTGGGTTTTGTTCATGAATTGTCTTCCTATTCCTATGTACTCAAGCATTCTACCTATTCTCTCTTCTAGCAGATTTAGTGTTTTTGTTTTAATATTTATATCTCTGATACACTTTGATTTTAATTTTGTTCATGGTGAGAAACATGGGTTTAGTTTTAGTCTTTGGCATGTGGAAAGTCAGTTTTTTCAGGACCGTTCATTTAAGAGGCTATCTTATACCCAGTGATCATCCTTTGTCAAAGATAAGGTAGATGAGTGTGTTTGAGTTTCTTCGTACATCTTCTAGTCTGTCCCATTGACCTTCAGTTCTTTTTTTGTGGTACATGGATCAATCTCAGGACCTTGCACTTGTGAGGCAGGCAGTGGAACCAGTGAACTAAATCCCCAGGCCCCTCAGATCTTTTTTTTCACCAGTACCATGCTCTTTTCATCACAGAAGCTCTGTAGTACAATTTCAAGGCAGAGATTGTGATGCTTCCTGTCCTGTCTTTGTTACTCAAAAAGTTTTTTTTTCTACTCTAGGTCTCTTCTGATTTCAAATGAATTTTAGGAATGATTTCCCTAGTTTGTGAGTTATACTAATGATATTATCATTGGGTTGCATTAAATCTGTATAACAATTTTGTGAGTATGGCCATTTTCACTAAGTTATTTTTTCCTGAGCATAAGCAAGGGATATCTTTCCATTTTCTGTATCCTCTTTGATCTGCTTTTTCAGAATAATGTAATATTCAACATAAAGATCTTTTACTTTCTTTGTGATATTGATTTATAATTCTTTAATTTTTTTCAATTCTATTGTGAAAGGGGTTGTTTCCCTAATTTCTTTCTCACTAAGTTTGATATTTGTGTAAATGAATGCTATTGATTTCTGAGTGTTGACTTTGTACCTAGCTATGTTACTGTATTTGGTTACTAAATCTAGAAGCCTTTTGGTAGAATTTTGTGGTCTTTCATGTAAAGTATCATGTCATATGCAAATAATGATAATTTAACTTCTTCTTTCCTTATATTTATTCCTTTTATTGTTTTCGCTTGTTTGAATACTCTGGCTAATGTTTCCATAACTATACTGAATAGGAATGTTGATAGTGGACATCCTTGTCTTGTTCCTGATTTTAGAGGGAAAGCTTTTCGTTTTTGATCATTTCCTATGATGTTGGCTGTTGGTTTCTCAAAGAAGGCTTTTATCAGATTGAGGTAAAGACTATTCCCATTTTCTGTAGATTTTTTATGATGAATGGGTGTGGACTTTGTCAAATGCTTTCTCTATATCTCTTGAGATTATCATGTGATTTTTGTCTTTGGCTCTGTTGATATGCTGTATTAAAATCATTAATTTGCATATGTTGTACCATCCCTGCATCCCTGGGATGAATCGTATGTGGTCATGGTCTATAATCCTCTTAATTAAGTGTTGCATTGTGTTTACCAGTATCTTACTGAGGAGTTTTGTGTCTATGTTCATCAGGGAGATTAGCCTGTAGTTTTTTTTTCTTTGTTGGGTCCTTCTCTGGTTTTGGTGTCAGAGAAATATTCCCAGGAGTGATTTTGGGGTACTACTTCAACTATAATTTCATTAAAGAGTTTGAAGCAAACTGGCAGCAGATCTTCTTTAAATTTCTTGTAGAACTCAGCAATGAATTCATCAGGACGTGTGCTTTTCTTTGTTGATAAGTTTTTAATTATATTTTTAAATTCATTAACTGATATTGAGTTGTTTAAAATTTTTATATTTTCTTGGTTCTATTTTGGTAATTCTTATGAATCTAGGAATTCACCCATTTTTTTCTGTTTTCCATATTATGAGAGTACAGATTCTGGAAGTAGGCATCTGAATTTCCATGGGATCTGTTGTGAATTCATCCTTTTTATTCCTAATTACATTAATGTGAGTTTTTCTTTCCTTTTTTGATAAGGATATCTAAGGGGTTTTCAATTTTATATAATCTGTTGAAGAACATACTCTTTGATTCATTGATTTTTTTGTATTGTTTTCTTAGTCTCAATTGCATTAATTTCTACTCTAATCTTTATAATTTCCTCTCTTGTCAAAGCTTTGCAGTTCACTTTTTCTTCTTTTTCTAGAAATTTTAGGTTCAACATTACATAGCATAATTGAACTATGTTTTCCTGATGTAAGAGTGCTCTGGTCTAAATTTGCTCTTAGGACAGTTTTCATTGCATCGCATAGATTGCAATATGTTGTTTCCCCATTGTCATTCAATTGTAGACACTGTTTAATTTTATCTGTAACCCATTGGTTTTTCAGGAGGGTGTTATTTAATTTCCATGTGTTTATGGAGTTTTTGTGGTTTCTTTTGACATTGATATCTACGTTCATTGCACTATGGTCAGATAATATGGATGGAATAATTTCAATACTTTTGCATTTGCTTAGGCATGTTTTGCGGTCTAATATGTTCTTTAATTTGGAAGATGTCTCATGTGCAGCTGAGAAGAATGTGTACTCTGATGTTATGGGGTGGAACACTATGTACACATCTACTGAGTCCATTTGTTCACAGATTGGTTTAGTTCTGTTATTTTTTGTTGATTTTTTTTATATATGATCTATTTGTGAAAGGGTGGTATTAAGGGCCCCATTACAATTATATTCATGTATATTACATATATCATGTCCATTAATATTTGTCTTATATAGTTGGATGCACCAATATTTGGTGCACATATACTTATAAATGTTATTACTTCTTTTTGTTGTAATTTTTCTTTAAGAAGTATATAGTGATATTCTTTGTCTCTTTTGATCAGTCTTGGCTTGAAGTTCATTTTGCCTGAAAATAAAATAGCTACCACTGCTTTTTTTTTTTTTACTGGGCTCCTGTCACATAAAATATTCTATTCCACTCTTTAACTTTCAGTCTATAAATTCATTTCTTAGTTATTTTTTTCTAAAATGCAGCATGTTTTTGGATCTTAATTTTTGGACCCTTTCTGCCACTCAGTTTCTTTTGATTGCTAAATGAGATCATTAATATTTTTGTTAAAACTGATGTGCACTGCCTTATCATTTTTGTATTATGTTTCATTTGGTTCCCTTTTTATTCCCTTTGTTTAATTGCTTGACTTTCTGGTGGATTTTTTCTATTTGTGTTCTTGGAATTGTAGTCTTCATTAACTCTTTTTTAAAATATCCTTTGGAACATTTTGGAGAGCTGGTTTGTTGCTCATGAATTTCTCCAGTTGTTCTTTGTCTTATTTCTCCATTGATATGGAAAGATGACTTTGCAGGGTACATGAATATGGGTTGGAGGTGTTTTTATTTTAGGACTTAAAATACTACACTCCAAATTCTCCTTTAATTCAGTGTTTTTTTGTGAGAACTCTCTTGTGTTGCTGATGGACGTGCCTTTATAGATGATTTGTTTGTTTTCTCTAACCGTTTTTAATATTCTGTTCTACTGAATTTCAGGAATCTTGACTATTATATGCTTTAGTGTAGAATTATTTTGGTCATGGCTAATTGGAGCTCTGTTTGCCTCACTTATATGTATATCAAATTCTTTTTCCATGCTTGGGAAGTTTTCTACTATTACTTCTGTGCACATATTTTTCTGTCATTTATGTTGTTCCATTCTTTTGCGTTGGCTGCAGTTCATCTTATGTTATTCTTTGCATCATCATGCAGCTATTGAAGTGATTTTTCATGGTCCCTTAATATTTTTAAGAAATATTTCTTTTCATTTATGCTAACAGCAATCTTGTCTTCCAGATCTGATATTCTGTCCTCCCTTGGTTCATTTAGTTGTATATTCTTTCAATTTAACTTTCAATCATTTGGATATCTGTTTGACTCTTTTTCATGGATTCTAATTTTTCCTAACGTTGGGAATTAATTGTTTCCATCATTTTTCTAAGCTCCTCTCTATTTCTTTATCATTTTCCACTCTAGCATAAGTGAACAAGTCCTTCAGTATTATCTTAATATTTCTTTACCTGAGAGTTTATTTCTGATCTGATTTTCTCTATAGCCTTAGTCATCTATTTTTACTGCTGCAGTTATCTTTTCAAAAAATTCAGGTGATTTGGTTCTAATTTCCTTAATCTTATTATCCCTTGGACTTTCCTGTATGGGTTTGAGGTCTGGTGATACATTGTGGTTCTGTGTCTGTTCATTTTGTATTTTTAGAATTTTAATTTGTATTCTGCATCAATGTTTGTAAATTACTTGTAATAATTAGTTTTATCACTGGTATCAAGGCTTCCCTAGGAAATATCTATTCCTCATAGATGTCTTCTAGGTGCAGCTGATTCTTGAACTTTGTGTACATACCAAGATCCTACCTTACCAATTTATTGGGGATGAGAATTTGCTGTCCATTTGTCCCAGCACCCAAACCTTTGATAATGGACTATGGTGATTGTTATGACCCCAGACAATCACAGCATTATCATACAAGCCACAGCAACTTATTAAAACATGTATGACACCTTGGTAAAGTAGTACAAATAGCAATAACAAGAGCATCAAGCACAGCCTAGAAACTGACAAAATGTGACAACTGTTAGTTTGGTACCTTTAACCATAGGAGCAAGATCTAGAGTTATATAACAAAATCCAACATAAACTAGGAACTTTAATGCAGTGAGTGAGTTTCAGTAGAGTGATTTTACCCTGTGGTGGGTGATTCTTTTGTTGTTTTCTAAAAGGACTCATTCATTCCTTTAGTTTTTATGTTTTACCAAAAGATTTCTTTTGGTTGTTTCAGAAATGCCGAAGGCTGAAAGAAGTACGAACAATATCTTATATTTTTTCATACATGAAAATTTTGGTGTATTATAGAGTTCCTATTCTGTCTGCAAAGCAGAGATTGTACTTGTGATAAAATGTCATGAATCAAAAGCAAAATTTAATCAGACACTTAATTTTAAGAAATGGCTTTGAAAATAGGTGACCCAAGTCATGTTGTCTGGCCATGACTGTTTACTTGTATCATTGGCTTGTTTTAGTTATCTAAAAATATGTTATTCAGGAAGCCCAGTGTGTGAAAATCAAGATAGATTTTCTAGACACTGTCTTGTCATCTGTCAAAAGAATGCCTCATTTTGAATACTGAGGCAATGAAGATAGTTTCCTTCCAATTCGTTGCTATTCCTGGAAGAAAATCAGTCAAAGCTCATGTTTTATTTTGGGTATCAAGTGCATCAGCCTTGTGCAATATAATTATGTTATTATTTTAACAGAAATATGATTAGAGTGATAATTGCATTTGAAAATCATAGTATATGGAATATGTGTTTTTCTCATTAATAATGAGTAATAGGTACCTTTTTCAGAATATATTCTATGTGTCTAGTTTTATACTAGGAATTTTAGACATACAGTATAATTACAATCAGTGGACTCTATATAGTATATATCTCTACATTCTTATTTTACAGATGATGAGACTAAGATTCTGAGAGAGTAAGTAATCTAAGATTACAGGGTTTAGAAATGGTTTCATGTATTACAATTTTATCATTGTGATGAAATACTCAACATGTACATCTTAATAAAGGAAGGGTTTATTTTTTACTCAGTGCTTCAGAGGATTTAATCCATGATTAGCTGGCTCCAAGGTAGAAACATCATGGCAGAAAGGCTTAATGGGACAAGGTGCTTACTTCTTTCAAGCTGGGAAGAAAAACGGGAAGAATGCAAGATGTGAAATGGCTAGGTACTAGATATAGTCCTTAAAGTTAAACTTCCATGATCCACCAGGATTTACTCAATAGTGTTCTTTACAAATATGCTAGGAATCTCTTAATTCAGTTCAGTTAAAATAGTGATTAACAAAATCCAACCCTGTGAAGTTGACAACAAAATGCATCTTCTTAAATTATATTTCATCTACAAATAAATATAATATTGCATTAATAATTCCATCCAACAAGATGCAATTATTCTGCATGCAAGCCTAACTTTAATAAACCATTTTTCAAATATTGCTTATAAATTGAGTTTTTTGTTTCCTCTGATAATCAAATAAATTCTAAGATGTAAACCATGTAAAAAATTTAAAACTGTTACACAGTCCCAAGACACAGTGGTGTGGAATAAACATTTCATTTTAAAACTGTAGAAATAACATGTAGAAAAAAATCATAAAAAATCCAAGATGAAGACTCAGTAAGGAAAATATTAATTTCTGTTGTTTCATGTGAAGCATCTGGGACATACAGTGGTGAGTAGTGAATTTCAAAGCACTTGGGTGCTGCACTTTTATTGTTTTGCTGTTTACATCACACTTGGCCTTTTCCCGGCTGTGTGCACCATTTTCTTCAAATTTGTACTGAGGAAGTTTCATTTTCTTGACACCAACAGTTCCTGGGGACTCAATTGTGCCTTCTACTTAATTCCCATTGCTTCACCCACTGAACTTTCTGGCGCATATTTCCTGGACTTTCGGGCTTTCCTTCAAAATCTGGCTGGAAGCCTTCATGACTACAAAATGCTTGCATTATGTATACCTGAATAACTGGCATCAGGTGAACCCAGTTCTCTCACCAGCTTAGCATCAATCTAGCCCCATCAGGTAATGGATGTGGTAAAATCTATATGATTGTTGTTGATCACATTAAAATGAATTCTGATGAACCATTTCCCTAGGAGGCCCTCTTGACATGAGGGCCAAGGGATTCTCTTCTCAAATGAAAGATTTATTTTTTTTTCCCTCTTCAGCCTACAAATAGGGATGGTGTTGCTAATTGTGGAGGTACCTTCCAAGCTTCTTTTTCCTTGAACTTAATCCACATACTTGGATAATTTTTCATAGCATTATATCAGTTTCCCATTCCCTTTGGTCCCAACCTTACATATGAATCTTTTTGGGCTAAATTTGCATGTTCCAAATCTCTCTGCTCTTTTTTTTCTCAAGAGTCTCTTCTTTAATCTGGCTAAAGGGAACAGCAATATCCATCCCATTTGAATTTTTGGATGTCTTGAGATTTCTCCCACCAAATGCATTATGTTTAATTTAGCTTCAGGCAAAATCTTATTTCATGGCCAAATGTAACATGCACAGTCTGTAGTCCAATTAATTTCCAGTAGGAAACTCATTGACAACTGAAATATGAACCAGGCATTCACTGCCTGCATTCCTATTAGAATTCTTTTTTTCTGAGCTCAAAGCAGATTTACCCATTGGATTCTTCTTACAGCATTCTAAGGGATTTCTATTTCAAATCTTTAAACCTTTACGTACTTCTTCCAAAAACCAGTACCAAATTGTTCTGAGCCACATGGTGAGAGATTGTCATATCACCCACTCCACTTTGGCCCCATGAAATTTTTTATCAGTCACTTTTATTATCATCAGAACCAAATATCCAACAAACAAAACTAAAGTCAGAAGTTATTTTTTTCTCATAGCTTCTCAGCTCTCTTCAAAGCAGTAGCATCATGGTGGTGGGTTACGATTGAACAAGATACTCACTTTACACATCTGGAAAGATAGCCCAGATAAAGCATGCCATAGATGAAAGGTTTAGCATTCAGATATAATCTCCAATTTGCATCCCTATAAGCAAGCCAAAAACACAGAGATATGTGTTTTACTAGACTGCTAGGTAGGTTTCTCATAATCCAGTAAAGTCGACAATCACAAATAAAGATCATGCTTGTGAAAATAGCATTTGAATAAACTACTCTGAATTTAGAACCAATGACCCTAACTAATATGACAGATGACTAAGGGGCAAAAGGTATTGTATCTAGGTATTTATGTTGCTTTTCATTTCAGATACATCTTCCTAGGCTAATCACCACCTCTGTAATTATTTTCTCAATTAAAACTGGGCAAATTAATACATCATTAGGTTATTTTAGTGATGAAATGAAATAATATAAAGTTTTAGGTAAGATAATATGTATCAGAAATACGTCATTTGCTAGGTAAACATGTTAATGTATTAAATATTTTAAATTAATCATGGTAATATGTCATATTTGCTGATTACTGATGGATTTCTATGAACCAGGTATTGAACTGAACATTTTTATGAGTTCTCTTTTGTCACGCTCAACATAATGAGTTCAACTTTCTCAATGATGATATCACAAAGTCAAGGTGAGAATAAATGCAAAAATTTCAAACATTAAATAACTGTCTAACAAACTGCATAGGAAGAATACACATGCAGGTTATATGGTGTTTTTTGTAGTAAATATTAACCAGTTTTTATTCTTTATAAATCATGGCACTCACTATTTTCCAATGATGTAAGTAACCTAACCAGCAACTATGTTTCTATGGTGTCTGTTTAAGTCATTCAAATATTTGCAGTAGCAAATATTTGTATCTATTTTTGAAGGATTTGTAAGGAAATCTAGTTTACTAAAGTAACTACAAGGATGCCAAAGAGTGTGAGGAACAAGGAATTCCAAAGACAGTGTTCAAAGAGGAAAAGACAGAGACTTTGTGTAGGATGGATTATAGGATAATAATCTATCAGGGAAGAGGAATTTATTACAGTTATTAGGTTCAGTAATTATTTTACCCCTGTTACCATGGTTATATAATTTTGATTCAAATTAGGGATCCTTTTGTCTACTTCAAAAGAATGGATGTTACCTAATAATCCAGTAAAACTAATGGCTAAGTTTTGCAAGTCTTAGATGGTATAAGGGAGAATTTTATTCAAATGAATAGTGCATTGAGTTGATTTTAATCCCATGCTTTACCTTTAGCATTATTTGTTTGCTTGAATAATATCATATGAACAAGGCAATTGCTTGATAAATTAACTACTCTTCATTTTCCACAGAATAAATTTGAAAAGTACCCAAACCTACAGAAAGACTTATTGATAAACTTGTGACAAGGCTTCCAAAAGCAAAGAAGCCTACAATGGCATTTAAATTTTTAAAATGAATGAATACATTTTTTACTTACTAACTAGGATTTTCTCCTGTACTGTCACTTACTGTGAAGATTTTGGGCAAGATATTTAAACTGTTCATGTCTCCATGTTTTCAAACATAATGTAACTATTTTCTTTTTGCTAGCACTGTTCTTTTCTCCAAAAGAATTAAGTGAAATTCTGCATGTAAATTGCTTAGAAGAGTAGCATATACTTTGTAAAGATTCCATTATTCACTATTATGGAAGTCTTGTTTAAAATATTTTAATTTGCTGTGATCTATACATTTTATTATACATTAGGTGATAAAAATATGCCACAGTTTTACTTTTAAAAGACAACTTATTGACAGGAATATAGACTTGTAAACAAGCTATAATAGTGGTAGAAAATTAGTGATTCACAGTAAATTATTGAGCATAAATGTAAAGTATGAATCCTTTTTTAGTTCATGTGTAATTTAAATACATGCATCCTTTCAAAATAAATTTATCATGTACAGGTACAAATTCCCAATGATGAATGTGATAATAATATATACTTAAATGTACCAATAAACTTAATGAATAAAAAAATCTAATTTCCATAGAGTCTGTTTTTTTAAGAAGTTTACTGTTTTCTCCAAAGTTTGGTGATGTGCCCAAAGGCAAAGGAGAAATTTTATTATCTTATAACAAATTGTGAAAAATCAACATTGCCCAACATAATTATCTTTAATGCTATTGTATATTGTGAGAAATTTTCCACATTTTAAGAGGTCTTTATCTTCTCTCGTGACTCACAGCTATATTACATGAGCACAATGACAAGTGTATAATTCCCCAAGTTGCTGAACATGGCTTACATTTACTTAGCAGTATAACAATGTATATGTCATGGCTCTGTTTTCTAAGTACTTTTTTCTTCTGAAAGTTACAATATGAACTTGGCAGTATTTTCTACCAGAATAAAGACATGAATCATGAAGAATCTTCCCTACCAAACACTTTAGAGTATAAAATAGTAGTGAATGCTATGATGCATATTTTGTTGTTTCTCTGAATTAAAGGGACAAAACATTCAGTGTTAATTTCAACCAGTCTAAACTCATGGTAAAATATGAATGTCATATGGACAAGCCTGTAAATATGTACATTTTCTCCCTTGTCAAAATATTAATTTCATTCTTTGAAAGAAACACACTATGTTTCATTGAGAACTAGATAGATTTATCATGGTATGCTGAAAAAACCATCAAAAAACTCAAAATTTAATTCTTTAGACCAGGCAGATGATAGGTTGCTACTGCCATGGTATAGATTGAATTTTCTGACAGAATAAATTTGTGATGTGGATTTAATAAAGAAATACAGAATCACTTTAATAATTGGACATTATATTTTGTATATTTATATAGAATGTATGTCTTTTGGAATGGAAAAGTGTGGATCTTTGTGAATGATTTTCTTCATAAAATTAAACTAATAATACTTTTAATATCAACTTTTACTGAACTCTTGTAAATAAACATAGACTATAAAAAATCTGAAGAGCAATTGTTCATGAAAAAATCTGCTGCAATTGTGTAAAAAAATAGCATATCTGATTATTAACTAGCTCTAATTTCACTTTCATCTTCTCAGTCCCGTTATAATACTTATAACCAAGAAAATGGCTCCAACCTTATTAGAGAAACACAGAATTTTGTAGTTACTATAAAAGACAGGAAATGCTTGGAATTGTTGAAAATGCTCAATTCCCAGGGCCTTATCACTATTTCAACTCTCTCAATTACTTGCAAAATACCATTTTCTAGGTATATTTTTCTTACATTTCTTAGAGCTCATTGTCTAGAAAAAATCTGCACCTTCAGAGTGTTTACCATAACTAGTCAACAGATTGAAAACCAGACTAATATGCCAAATAACATATAAACATGAAGGACAAGTGTACTAAGTCAAGATGCACTTTTAGATACATGAATCTGACTTTCCTTCCTTATATAAAATTATTTTATAAGGTCTTAGACTAATGAATATGATGCTTAAAAAAAAAGGAGTGGAGGAAATTCAAAAAAGAAGGAAACTGAAATCTGTTTTACACATGTACTACTCTGCTACAGTGAATGCCATCAGTATGTACTGCAAAAATGTACTAATAAAATTTTTAAAAAGGTCATTGATTACAGTTGTTTAACAATGGAACTTCCAGATACTCATACCTCTTATGGGTAGCAAATTCTTAGAAAAAAATTTAAAAAGAAGATCTGTAAAGCAATATGCTTTTCATAGGCCTATGAAGAAGTGTGTCATATTTCTGAGGACCTGGAAGGACATGCATATGTTCAGAGCTTAATTAAAAATTGAGAGGACCTAAATATTTCATTTCTTGAATGTACAGGAACAAGAAATAAAGGCTATGTAAGAGTTGTAAATTATCTCAACTTTGAATGCATGTTCCCACACTGAACAAGAGCTCCATGACAGAGAATAAGAGGATTATTGGTTCCAGAATTTTAAGGAATTACCCGTTCAATTTTAAGAATATATGGGAATACAAGATAACCAACAAGACACTTTAGTAGATAAACAAATGATGAATAGAGATTTGCTTGAACTAGTTTAGGTAATTCACTTACCAAATGTACAGCAACAATATAAAAAAGTTAAATAATTTAGAGGGATTCTAATTTCCATAATTATCACATTAGATTGCCACATATTTAAAATAGAAAATGTAATTCATGCTATGACACAAGAGATAATAGCTCACACAGAAGAATAAAGAACAGTAGATATTGTCCTTTAGTAAGCCCTGATATTGGACTTATTAGACAGTCTTTCAATGAACTGTTACAATATATTCAAAGACTCAAAACACATTATGTTGAGTTAAAGAAAACTATGATGATTTCAGTTCATCAAATAAAAATAAATAAAGATAGAATTTACAAAGGTAAAATAAACATTCAAGAGTAGAAAAGTAAAATTCCCCCCAAAAAATTAACCAGAGAGATTGAAAACTAAATTTAAAATGAAAAAGAACTTGTAAACTTGCAACACTTTCTTAAAATTATATTCAAGGAAAAGAATAATGAGTTAATAAAAATGAACAAAGAGTCAGTTACTTCTAAAAAATCATGAAGTATATTAAATTAAGCATAATAAAGAGCCTGGTGTAAGAAGTGAGAAGGTATTTTTATTATTATAAAAGGATCATGAGTAAGATATATTCACATAATATCTATCTATCTATCTATAATCCATCTGCCTACCTATGTATCATCACCCAAAAATATCTGAAAATATAAATAAAAGAATTTAAGAGAAACAAATAAATGAACATTTGGAGACTTCACAATTTAATGATTGTGAATTCAATTCATTGATAGAGAAAATAACATAAAATTAACAATAATATAAAAACAATTAAAAATCAATTTACCTAGTAAAAACAGAGCTGAGACTCTACTCAACAACATGTGGGATTTGCTCTCAGAGTGATCTGATTGCTTTGTCAAGAAAAAGTGTCAATAAAGTTGTTACAAATTATATCTTTGTACAAAATGAAACCTCAGCAATTAATGGTAGTGATAAATTTGTAAAATGAACAATTACTTGTAGGTAAATGGATGCACCTTTACAGCATAATGTTAAGTGAAATATATCAGACACAGAATTGTAAATATCATATAGTTTCTCTTACATGAGAATTCTAGAGTAAAGGTAGAGCCAAATGAGAAAGATAATAGGAAAGAGGGAGACAGATCATTTTTAAAGGGGAAATGAATCAAGACATGGAGGGCACATAGGGAGGGAATGGAAAAGTGATAAAAAAACTGGAACGTATTACACACATGTGCAAACTCCACAAAAGAATGTAAACATTATGTACTGAAATGACATACAAAAAACAAGGATGGTGATCAAAAAATTAGTAGTGGTAGGAAGGAAAGGAAAGAGGATTTTGAAAAGGGAATTAAGATGCATTATGACATGTACCAACTTCCCACAAGGAGTGTAAAAATTATGTACTACACACATGTACTTACAATCCAAAATTAAAAAATTCATAAAAAACAATTATCTCTCTCAATTTGTAAAGGTGATGTTATGAAGTGCTTTGCTTTTGAAAACATGTTCTTAATTTTGGGTGTTTCCACATAAAAATACTCTATTGAAAGTGGTTGGTTCAATCCCTTACTCTGTGAGTTTATCCAGTCTTGCAGTATCTGTCCTTAAAGTGGAGAATTAAGATCATTTATATTAAGTATTACTGATATAATATTTATATCTAAAGAAAGCATATAACAACATATAATTTATATCATATCCTAAAATTTCTCTATTTCACTACTTTAGGAAAGGAAAGAGTGGGAAATCAAAGAGAAAAATTAGGTTGCAATAATATTAATATAGAAGTAAAAAAATAGGGAGTAATAAGTTTTGAGAGGGTGTACTAAGGAAGAAAAGAAAAAAATAACAAATCTAAGCATTTCCTCTATTCATTGGCTCCAGATAGACATTTTTATTCCAAAATGTACAAATAGGGGGATACAAAGAAATGGGACCAAAGCAAGTCCAAAATGCAGCAGAACAATCATTGCTGTACTTATACAGGAATCTGAGGAAATCTGTGGCAAGATGTGAGGTCTAAATGGCTTGGGTAGTGCTGCTTCTATGACACTGCCAGTGGTTAGTACTTCCTAATGGCTTCTCTCTTGCACCACCACTGCTCCTTCCTTGAAGTTTTCCTTAGATGATCCATGTTCCTTGCTTCTCCAAACTTCTGGTTTCTCCACTGCACCTTCAGCTTCACATTCACAGCTAACACACTTTCCTCTCAGTGACACACTGCCTGCCCTCCCAGACCTTCTGAAATCTGCATGCAGCCCTTCTTCACACCACAACTCTTTCATTCTTCATACACCTAAAACCACTATCATGTGTATGATGCCAAGGTCTGCTGTTAGCTGGATAATTAGCCAGGCTTTTTTTTTTCCTATGGCTCTAGTGGCTAAGTGCCTGGATCACTGAGCACTCTGAACTCAGTTCTGAGGAAGAAATTCTCTAGGCTGTCCTCATTCTGGAACATGGCACTCTGGAACTTTGTTCTCTTGTCAGTCTTTCAACTTTTCAATACTGAGGTGGCAAAGGCTTAAGTCCTGTGTGTTCTTGTGCTGTCCTCCAGCCATCTTTTCTGTTATTTTCTTCTGAAATACTTTTTTCTTTCCTTGCTAGTCTTTTCAGTGAACAATTTATTCTCTCTTCTATATTTGCAATTTTATTGAAGCTTCCTTTCTGGCCAAACCTACAACATTTTGAATCATTCATCTGGGCTCTTTGCCCTTGATTCTCAACACAGATCTGACTAAAAGCTGCCCCCCAAACTAGTCTTGTCATGGTCTCAACATTAGAATGCCTTGAAATTACTTCTACAATATTAATTAGTTTGCTACCCTTAACCTCATTCTCAGGCAAAGTCTGTGCACATGAGTAAAATGCAGAAAACTTTCTGCCAAGGCATAACACAGTTTATCAGGAGTCCAATAGCCAATGCAATCATTCTCAGCAGAAACCACCTGAACATGGTCTTTACCAGCATCATTTCTATCAGTATTCTTGTCCTCTGCGATAACCATAATCTCCCATCAAGTACAGCCTAAGTCTTTCAAGAACTACTCTTTCACCTGGCATCTCAGAACCTTTCTAAATTTTTCCCACAAAACATTTCCAAAGGTTCCTGAACCACTTAATCAGGTACAGTCACAGCAATGACCCCACTCCTTGTACCAATTTTGAAGTCATATTTCCATTACTTAGACAAAATACCTGACACCCTAAATTAAAGGAGGAAATTCTTATTTGGTTCTGAGTTTGTAGAGGTTTCAGTCCATAGTTGGCTGGCTCCAAGACAGAATGTCATGGCAGAGGGGCATCACAGAGGAGAAATCACCCACAGCAAGCAGGCAGAAAATAGGACATTAGCCCTCCTTCTGTCCTTTATGCTTTATGCAGGCTACCTACCCTAGGATAAGGGTAGAACTCACACTCTTCATCCTAGGCAGAACTATGCCAAACCAATCAGTGGACTTATTGAGTAGCAACTCACACTTGATCCTAGCACCAGATATTCTAGATTCTGCCACCTCTGAAAGGGACCCCTATGACAGCATGAGTTTTTTTAAGGCTAATTACACACAAGCCATACAAAATTCATTTATTCTATAATTTATTTTTTGAGATTTTTTTTACATCATGAAAAAAAGTTACATTTTGT
Source organism: Fukomys damarensis (assembly GCF_012274545.1). Taxonomy (NCBI): domain Eukaryota; kingdom Metazoa; phylum Chordata; class Mammalia; order Rodentia; family Bathyergidae; genus Fukomys; species Fukomys damarensis. The sequence goes on along the minus strand of NW_022900951.1, from coordinate 64,844,455 downwards.
AAAATGGTTTTTCTGCATTTATTCAAAATCTACTGAAATTATAATTTTTGTTCTTTCTCTTAATATGATTTTATTTAGATTATTCTAACATTTATGCAAAAATATTTATAATTTTGAGATTAATGAAAATAAAAATACTATCAAATTTGTCAGGTTGTAGTTTTTGTGCTTACAAGGAAACTTACTGCTTCAAATGTTCATTTTAATAAAGAAGAAAATCCTGAAATTAATTATCTTAAATGCCCCCTAAAATATATATAAAAATGACACTAAACCAAAGTGAAGGTAAGGCAAAGAAGGAAAATGAGTGCTAAAGCAGAAATTAGTGAAATGAAAAACATGTATAGAAAAGTTAAATAAAATAAAAGTGGTTATTTTAAAAATCAATAAATTAACATGGCTGTAAAAACTGGGTGTATAAAAAACAGCGATGCTGGGCATTGTGGTGCACGCCTGTAATCCCAGCACTGAGGAGGCTGAGACAGGAGGATTGCTATGAGTTTGAGACCAGCCTAAGCTACATAGTGAATTATAAGGTAAGCCTCAATCAATTTCATAGTGAGACCCTGTCTCAAAAACAACAACAACAACAAAAACAGTGATGAATCAGACAACAGAAATTCATAACAAAATGATCAGTAATAACTCAGGAACTAAATAGATTATAAATGAATAGTATGAAAAACTGCATAACAGAAAAATTGTCACCCTAAGTGAAATATACAGTGCATTACAAATAACAAGATTCTCTAAAGAAGAAATACAATTTTTTAAAAAAATGTAAAAATTGAAGAAATTAAATAAATAATAAAAAATCTTGTTAGAAACATGAGCTCATGACAAGGTTTCTTCATTGGTGAATTTTATCGAAGAAATAAAATGGAAATAATCTTAAGCCTCAATTTACTCTTTCAAAAATGTATGACAATGGATCATTCATGACCATCTTGTCTGAAACTAATATCACCCTTACATGAAAGCCAAAGAAAAATATATAACCATATTTCTCATAAATAATATAAAACATTCTGAGAAATGCCAGCTAAACAACTTCAAATCTATATAAGAAAGAGTAAAGAATATACCCATTGAAATTTGTTCTAGCAGTTCAAAGTCAATTAACATAATGCACAATATTGAATGAATAAAATATGCAAAGTACATAATAATTTCAAAAGGTTCAGAAGAGGAAGTTGACAAAAGAAGATAAAGATTATTTACAGAACTGGAGCAAAGAAAATTATTTAAGCTTATATAGATCTGGGATATATTAACACTTTTCATATCATAGAACTGCAAGCATTCTGCTTATTCATGTCTTATTGTTAGTTGGTGTCCAATTATTACAATCATTAAAATAAAATGAAAGCAACTCAATCTTTAAGAAAAAAAGATTAAACTAGCATAAAGGGAAAGAGTAATAGTGGAATAAATTAAAGCCCGTTTTATTTTGAAACATATAAATATGTAATTTTCAGTGTTGAGGAAGCAACACAGTTCAGACATTAACCAACTTAATTAAGTCTCCTAAAATTTGAGGTTCCTTACAAAGTATCCTCAGATAAATTATGAACTGAAATCATGACAGCAAGTTAAATAAACCCTAACCTCGCTTCCTTTCCTCAAATTTTATGCTTGTTTCTCCAGGACGAATGCAACACTGAGATTCTTTGTGCTAGAAACAGAGTAGTCATGATTCTGTCAGGGTAGACTTATGGCAGAACTTCCTACTTGCTTCAAATTAATTTACTCTTATATTATTGCTTTTCATGAGAAAATTATTCTAACTGAATTTTAATTGATTTGATTACCTTTTCAACAAAAAGAACTCCATTCGTATTGTTACTTCTCACACGAATTCATTATAATGTGACTTAAAGCTCCGAAGGTGTTATGACCTGTGTTTAGATGACCCCCACAAAGCCTCATGCAAATGAGATGGGGCTATTTTGGAGGTGACTGAATGTGGAGTCTATGATTCTGGAATTAAGAGCATGTGATTATTAAACAACTACACATGACTGACTGGTTTGTCACCACCCAAATCCTGGTAATCTAAATAAGAAAAAAGGGGCAAAAAGATGCTGTTAAATTTCCCTTGTTGCCTTTGCTACCTTGTGAGCACCATTTTGTTTATTTTTAATGATGCCTGTTTGCCATTCCTGTCTTTGAGCCAGCTGATTATGGACTAAAGCATCTAAAAATTGTGAGCTAAATAAAGCTTTCCCCTTTGACTTTGGGTTTTGGGTAATTTGTCTCAGTCTTGAGAGAAAAGTATCTAACACAGAAAGTGAAAAACATCGCTTCTGAGATATTGACACCATTGAGGTCATTTTGATGAATGTGAAGAGATAAGCAAATATTTTCAAATATTTTCATTTCATCTAATTCTGAAGGAGCCAAGATGATGAACATTCTGAATAATAGAAAGTCATTTTTATACTACCTTAAATATCACGTATGAACAACTTTCAACTTTGAAAGTTAATAAGGAGTTAATAATTTCATAGTGTGCTATTTCCTAACCCTTTCTTTTGGAAGTAAACTTGAATGTATTAGTGGCTGCAAGAATGTCTTAAATTCCCATCCTTATTTACCCTTGGGATTAATGGTTTGGAAAGCTCCCATACACACAGGAAAAGCTTAGCACATTATGGTTTTATTATGCATAATACTTTCAGCTGAATTAATTTATTATATCAGTTCCACATGTCTAGGAAAGAAAAGAGGATATGGTATGGGATATAGAATATTGGTAAATGAAGAAACTCCTCAGTTTATCCAGATAAGCTGTAGTTAATATACAGCCCAAAGCCTCTGAGCATTCAGATATCTTGACAATATGTGAAAAGCTCTCATTTGGGGTTAAATTCCAATGAGAGAGTTGACAGAATTTTAAGAATCATAATGCTTGAGCCTGAAACCTAGAGTGGTAAGGAGCTATAGCTTTTAGATCTTTCCAAGGTCACCACCTCCATATTCAAGGAGATATTTGGTTTCATTTCAAATCAGTTGTAGATAGGGCACTACTCTGTAAAATTTCCATATAGAGTAGTGGGAACTCAAGTAAAAACAAGCTTTGTCCTTATGTTCCTGGATCTCCTGGTATTTTGAGGCAGATACATCAATTCTAGGCTCTTCTATTTTATTAAGTAATAACCATTAGTTAATTCCCTTAACCTCATTTTTGTGCTTCACTTTTCTCATCTAGAAAATGAGAATAAAAATAGTGCCTATTTTACAAGGTGATTGAGCATTCAATGGGATAATACTGGTAGAAGTTTAAATGAGTTCTATAAATGGTACATTGCATTAAGTGGGAAAAGTATAATGACAAAACATTTAGCAATATGCCCAGCACATGTTAAATGCCAGCAATTATCTGTTTTAAGCAAAGATTATTGACATACAGTATGATTATAGTTTGTAAGAGTCCTGAGAGGATTTTCTAGCCATAACAAATAATAGAATTAGCTATTCCTGAATTTTTTCAGTGGCCTTTCTTCCACATTGCATTGTGGTCTATTCTGCTTCTGGTGACAGACAGACTCATAATAAGTCTTGTATACTTCATGTATATCTGTTGTGATAGATACCTTTTGCTCTTTTATTCAGAATCACTTGAGGATCATATAAAAATACAACTCCTGTCACCTTTGCTTGCTTCTTTCTTTCTTTCTTTCTTTCTTTTTCTCTGTTTCTTTCCTTTTTTTTTTTGCACTGGGATCAAACTTGAGATCTTGCACTTGCAAGGCAGGCAACGGCACCACTCAGCTAAATCCCCATCCTTCCTGTCATCATTTCTAATGATTCTCTTTCAGTAATTCTACAGGTGACTTTCAAGAATTTAAGTTTTAAGCAAGTATCCTTGGTGGTAATGATATAAGTTGTTTTTGCTATGTGTTTTGAGATAGTCTGGTTTAAAACCTCTTGTTAACATTTGGGAACACAGTAGTTTTCTGGATTATTTTCCTATGTCAATCCAAACTCCACCCAACCAGTTGTTATGCCCATGAGAAGGAAGGGCTGGAAATGATTCCCATAAAGTCAGGCGGGATAAACAAGAAGAATTAATAGAAGCCAAGGGCATAAAATATTCAAAAGTGGCAGGTACAGGACCTTTGAAATTATGTCCATGTAGCTGCTCCTGGCAGAGTCAGTTCTCAAGAAGCAATACTGTGTTTCCCAATCACTGAGTTGGAGAAGAGGCTAGAGATGAGCTGTACATTGGTATTCAGTGGTGATAGATTTGGTGGAGGTAAATGAATAAAAATGTTATGACTCAAAAACCTTGCTGACTCAGTCTAATTAGGGGCATGGATAATTTCTAATTAAAAATTTTTAAATTAAACATTGACAGGACATTTTAAAGAATTTTATTACAATGATTAAGGTATAGAAACCTGAACCAGACTAAAAATGTTGCCAAGTAGAGGGCCTCTGGGAGGCAGTGGAATGAACTGAGAATTATTTGTAATAAGGAGTTTCTATGCAAATAGGTTTGTATGTAAATGGATGCTTCAAAAGTGTTCAAAAACAATTTGTTATCATGAGGGTAATAAATATGGCTCTGATAATAATGTTTGCATAATTTTACTTATAATCTCCCTATTCTTCCATCAGTAGTCTGACAGACTTTTAGTAGAGTTATTTCAATTTATTTTTCAAAGTTCTAAAAGTCATAATTTTCACTAGGGAAATGAATGTATTACAAACATTTTCAGGTAAAATATAAAGAATTCTTGACTACAAAAGAGTTTCATATCATTAATTATATCATTCTCATTTTATAGATGGGAAAATTTAGGCTCACAGCAAAGCATCAAAGATTCATAGAATTGAGGTGTAGCTAGAAGGAGATCCTAGATTGAACTGATGCCAGGGCCACCTGTGTTCTATTGTATGAATTATATTACATTCTAATGCATATGATTTACTGAAATATATACTAACAATAAATAACTTTCTTCATTAGAATTTTTCAATTTAGCAGTGTAATTTGTTGACTATTGAAATGTGAATAAATGAGATTCAATAAGAAGATTCTGAGATCTATAAATGTTCAAGAAACAGTTCTAGTTTGGAATCTATCATGTAACATATAGATTAGTAATAAAGGAAAACATTATTATATTGTTGTTATTATTACATGAAAATATAGGAAAGACATATAGTAAACTATGAAGTGGGTAAATAGTAAAAGTTCCAGTGAGGCATCTTGATTTTAAATGAAATCATATCTGCAAGTGGTATCTTCTTCAGCTTCCATCTCACTCCATTAATTTGTTCTTTCTATGCTTCATCTATTCTTCCAAGATTCTTAACAAACCTTTGTTGAAATAAAGAACAAAGGGGGGAAATTAATGACAAAATATTTTGATAATGCCACTCTTCTCTAAGGAAAGATATGTGTATTTTCATGTTCACTATAATATTGTTAATAATACCTAAATAGGCAAGCAATATATGTGGCCCAAAGAAGGACATTAAACATTATTTGTGGACCCACAATGGAATACTATTCAACTTTAAAAATAAAATTTATATTTTGCAAAACCATGGATAAATTAGGGATGTTTTGCTAAGTGAAATAAGCCTGGCAGGTATAGACAAATGCTGCTTGATCTTAATTATACATAAATTCTAAAAAATTTGAACTCACAGCAGTAGAAAGTAAAATTGTAACCAGAGACTATGGAAGTGGGTGAATGGGAAAAGGAGATACATTACTCAAACAGTACAAAGTTTCAAGTGAAAAGAGGAATAAATACCAGTGATCTATTGCATATCATAATGACTATTGTTAATAAAAATATCTGTGCATTTACCATTACTCAAAAAGTATATTTGTTTTCAACACAAAGGAAAAATAAGCATCTGAGGTGATTAATATGTTAATTGACCTTATATAATCATACTCTAGTGTGTACAAATATCATAGTTTCACATTATACAACATAAATATATGAAATTAATATTTTCAAATAAAAACAAAATTTTAAATTCCTGAGGGAGTTCCTTGCATCTTCAATTCTGTGAGGAAATAGTTAAAAGCTGCAATCTTTGAATCTAAAGTAGGCGTTCACGAGACACATAAACTGCTAGTACCTTGATCTTAGAGCTTCACCTTTTCAAATAATGGGAAACAAAATCCTGGTACTGATAAGCTACCCAGTCTAAAGTTATTTTATAGAAGACCAAACAAATGTACTAAGATACTCTGTGCTAACTTTAAAAATTCTCCCAGTCTCCTTGACTACCAATATCTTTCCTAGCATGATCTGATAATTGTCTAACTGGTGTTAATATATTTATTCTGTTCTTCCATGGACTCTTCTCCAAAAAACATTAATTTTAATGTTTTAAAACTGTGAATAAGATGTTTCATGTCTTTGCTTAATAAATATATATTAAGCAATTAAATATTAATATATATTTAATGTAAAAATCTTATAATAGCTCTAAGAATTTGATGCTTGCCAATCTTTCTTTCATTTTCTCATCCTATTTGCCTCCTAATTCACAGTATTCTTGCCATAAAAGCTTCTTGTTTTTCCACAAATATATCAAACTAATTCTTTCATTGTTGTCTTTGCATTGTGTTTCCTTTGTCTGGACTATACACAGTGATCCTTGCTTGGATGGAAGTTTGTTTGCTCAAATTTTACATTTTTTGCACTGGTATCTTCTGACCAATTAAAGTAATTATCAATTTTCTCTCCCACTTGTAATAATTTCTCATTGACACTTTTTATAACCTAAAATTTGCTGATTATCCTCATTTGTGATCTTATCATCCTGTTAAAATGAAAGTTCCTTGTGAACAGGTACTTCATTGCTCTCATCTTCTATTGTTTCCCAAGTACTAGAACAGTGCCAAGCATTCACAACATAGTGTTTGATGAGTGATTATAGGCAAGGGTTTCTTTACAAAATGTGGAATATAATTTATTTTCATTGTCATTTAATATTCAAACCAAAAAAGACGTTTTTTATGCCAAAATGTAGAATCTTTAATACTGATGGTGATTTTCTTTCATTGCATTTATTGATACTTTTTAAATATACAGTACAGTTACATTTATCATTGGGATCTTATACCTTTACATGACAGATCTTGTTTCTCATTTGTTCCCCATACCCCAGTCTTCCCTTCACCCACTCCCCCTTCCTCTCTCCTATTTACAAAGTCTTTGTTTCCATTTATTTTCCTTTTCTCATATTTTTCCTTTATTTACTTTTCCTACTCTTCCCACTTCCCCTACACCTTTAGACCTTTTCTTCCTATTTCACATTGTCAGTCATACAATTTGGAAAAACAGCATGGTACTGGCAAATAAAAAGACCTAGGGTCAGTGGAATAGATTGGAAGATGTAGAAACACTGATGATGATTTAATGAAAGGCTTTAGCCACTACTATAACATTAATTGTCTTTGGTTGATAAACCATTTACCTACAAACATTCAGACAATTTTGCTTTTGGATTTTGGAAATCTGTTTGAAGTCCTGATATTTATAATTCTGAAAATAATATCTATAGGAAAATACAGCATTGAATATATTGTTTAAAAGTTGCAGTATATTGAGATGCAGAATTACCTAGCCATTCCTTAGCATTCAGTCCAGTACTCTATATTGCTAGTCTAGTCTGATGGCATAAAACCAAAGGCATCATCATATTAGGGAAGGAACTAACAAGTGACACAGAGAGGCAGCAGAATGGAAGTAAAATAAAAAATTTTATTCTATCAATGGGGAATCATCACACCTAATGGTGGTTCCCTGATCGATTACCCCATTGGGTTACAACTCCTTCTTTCATAGGGTTGTACAGCCTTGATCTTATTCAGTTGGTTATATTGCATTTTCACAGTTCACATTTCTGATACCCAAAACATGGTGGTGAAGTAGTTGAATTTCAGTGCCATTCTTTGTTAGGGGAAGTTACCTTTAGGATTTATCTATTCTAGCCAAGGGGAAGGGAGGTGTTCATTCAACAAAGCTAATAATGGTTCTTTTCATTTACAAAACTTTTAGAGACAAGATGCTGAACTAAACGGAGCAAAGGGCAAGGTTATTTTACCTTGTGACATTTCCTAGGTTTTCACTATTAAAATTTTCCCTATCAGTCAGAGCAGGCAAGTCTGAAGTGCTGTTCTTTGCTGTTTGCTGTTAATACTATTTTGGTACACTGTCTCCTGTCTGGCACTCTGAAAGACTGCCTCAGTCTCTTAAGGTGTTTTTTTTGTGTGTGTGTGTTGAGGGGAGATGCAAAAATTTCATTCCAATTAGTTTATCTTATTACATGCCAACTATGTGCTCACATGATGACTTAGAGTTGTAATTCATTTGACATGATCAAAAGAATTTGTTATTTAAAATGGCAACAATTGCTGCTGTCAGAAAAGAAATATATTTTGCTAGTTCTGGATATTTGTTTCTTTTACAACACAAAAATATCCTGGAGCGAGCTTCTCTCCAGTATTCTAGAACATGTGAGGACAAAGTGCTGTTGACATAACTTACTATGCCAAGAATGTGTGCTTGGAATGTGTTAGAGCCCCCTAGGACTGATTTCATTTCCAGAGATTTCTAGGAACTAGTCCACTTACTTTTCATTTATCATTAATTCAGTGGAGCCAAAAAGTGTAGTTTCTCCCTCTCCCTGTTTCCACACTTCATCCCTCCTTCTTCTCTTCTCCTCCACCCACTCTGTTCTTCACCTTTTTCTTCCCTCATTTCTCTAAAATTGTGTCATTTATCCCTCTTTGTCTCTTTACTTTTACCTTAAATTGTTAAGAAAAAAAGGCTTCCTCTGTAATTCCATCATGATAAGCCTATAATGCAGTGTTGATATAAATATAGTCTGTTCTTTTACCTCTTAATATGTTCCTAGTAATGTGAATTCATCCAGGATCATTTTGAGTTGTACTTCTTAAAATTCAAGGAAATTTCAAGGTATTATTTCAATACAAACTTGGAAATAGGTTGTAGGTGTTGAGTGAAAGGTGGGAACATGTAGACAAATGGATAGAATCTAAATATGAACACATGTGTGTTTTCTTTGTATTTTATTTATATATGTCTTGTTGAATAAGGAGAGGCATGTTTCTTCCCATCCAATGCATTGGACTTCTGTGTTATTTTATTGAAAAAAGCTATACACTATGAAGAAAATAATATCAAACTACTAGTATTGTAGAAAAAGCAAGCATGAGAATTGGATGGACATTAACTCAAACTTTACCTAGAAATCTCTGGATTTGAAACAATCTGTATAAAATTCATTCAGCTTATTAGAAACCTGTAAGCCATAAAATTCTCATTCATAAATTGGAAGACAATACATATCTCACACAGTGGCTCATAAATAATTGCAATTAGACAACATAAATAAAAGAACTTACAACTACATCTGATATACACTAGATAATCCATATTCTTCAGTTAATATAGTCCTGTGGTGGATAGAGAAACACAAGTAGATATTCATTTACATATATATTCATTTATATAACTCAATCAATCCCATTTAGTAGTTCTTAGCCATTAATATGCAGTTGAAATAGTTATGAAATTTTAAAAATGACTAGATCTTGTATCAGGTCAACTAACTTAATATATAAAATCCTAAGATAAACTTTTAATAAATGATAGTTACTACCTTATTCTTATTTGTATCTGCCCCCAAAATTTTGTTGAGACAAGAACAAAACTAATCTGGAAAAGAGTGTCATACTTAGGAATAGTTGTGATTTTCTTTGTAGATACCAAATACAATTTTGTTCAATTACTAAGTAAATAAATTATTTGAGAACTAAATAAAATGTGGGTAAGAGTAATGACACTATCATAAAAGGAATAAGAAAATATGCTCTTCAATATATATAGATAAAATTTTGAAAACACTAGTGATATCGTCTATAAAGATTTATTTTTTGGACCATTGATTAAATTCTAGAATATTTCTTCACTGATTCCAAACCTAGGTATTAGCTTTGTTTTTCCAGACAACTCCCAGAATTTGATGTTACAATCATATATTTTATAGTACAAATCTGAATGATTTGTTTTGTTTGTTACATTGCACTCTGGGGGGAAGAAGTTAATATGACTTTAAAGATTGGATGCAAAAAGTAGTATAAATATTAGTTACTTGTTTTTTACAAAGTCCTATTATTTTATTTTCAATTGTGGAGAATATTTTTTGAAATTGAGGGAAGAAGGAAAGTACTGATAATGGACACTAAACTGAATGACTATATTTAACATACCCCGAGGAAAATATTTTTCTTGGTCAACCTTTATATATATACATACATATACATACATACATACACTATGATCTAAAGAGAGTCATTCTTTTGAGCTGTAAAAACTATGGTACATAAGATCCTAATAGTATAATTGAAATGTGAAATAGGAAGAAAGGGGCTAAAGGTGTAGGAGAAGTGGGAAAGGAAGGGGAAAAGGAAACAAGCGAAAAGAAAAAAAAATAAGAAAATGAAAAAAATGGAAACAAAGTACTTTTAAATAGGGAAGGGAGGAAAGGTGAAAGGAGGGCAGAGGTAAGGGGAAAAACTGAGAACCAAGACCTGTCATGTAAAGGTACAAGATTCCAATAATGAATGTAACTGTACTGTATACCTAAATTGTATCAATAAACCCAATGAGAAAAAAATTAAAAGAGAATAAAGGTAGCCTTTCTAAAAATATAAGCTCAAATGATCCGAATAAATAAAAAATCATTCAGTTTAAAGGTTCAGATATCATTGTCATATTCTAGTCAAATATTTTCAGCTCAGTAAATATCTGAATACTAGTTTCACATCAAATTCAAACAGTGTTACTTTAAACATCTTATTTTCTTGATATTTCCTTCAGTCAGAACTCATATGGTGCTATCAGATTCTATAAAGGTCATTCAAGTATACTTGCACGTATATGTGCATCATTCTATATTTTATATATTTTATATAACTACAGTGCATAAAAGTCAATAGTATATACAAATAGAGGTGGTAATACAGTTTTATATATAAGAATATAAATAATCATTTAATGGTGGGAAGATCAAGTAATAGACTAATTGTAGAGGAGAATTTTGGTACAAAAGAATTTGTAACAAAGACAAAATCTGTAGTCACTGCCCACTTCATGCAAATCATTAGCTCAATTGATGAATTTTGATCAGCTGGAAGAAATTAAATGAGATAATTTATAAGCATTTCTACTGGTTCCTTTCAGGTAGGGCTTTGCTGATGTGCACATATTTTCCAGCCTCAATTGGTGAATCTTTGGGATGGTTACTTGGCTAATGCTTTAGTCATAATGATTTATGAGAAATACTGCAAAGAATAACTATCTAAGCATGTGTCTAGATGTACCTTATTTGTTATCACAATGAGTCCTTCAGGGCTACCTTAAGAACATGAAGCACCTGCCCTCAGTTATAGAAACAAGAAGCAGAAATACTATTTGGCGTATGTTGCGTCCAAAAAAGTCCACACCTTTTATTTTTCCTGTGGCATGATCATACTGGTAGACATATTTCCAAATTTCATCAGAGGAAAATGTGTGAAGAAATTCCAGCCCAGTATAAGTATACCACAATTTAAAGTTATTGAAGGTCTTGAACTTGTTCACTCCTTTTAAGAAGTACATTCAATACTTGTGAAAAATTATGCTAAGAGAAAACATACTTTGCTATTTAGAAAGTAAAGGTTACAGTCTATAGAAAATAAATTCAAGAAAAATATCTAATTATTTTTTCTAAATTTGAGAAAGGATTTATTGACATGAAGAAACTTGTTTTCTTAAGAACTATAGACTGCAATTTAAAATATATATTCATTGAAATGATGAACAACGATCATGGTTGACAACAGGAAGCAATAAAGATAGGTCTTGCTCTTCTGGCTGCCTTCCACGCACGCCTTTCTTTTTGAATATATGCACGTTTACAGTTGTGTAACAACCAATAAAATTCTAGCAATTAATTGAAAAAAATAAAGTCAATGGGAAATTACAACAACCCAATTCATGAAGAATGACAAATGGTCCAGAAACTTCAGGACTGAAGGTATGGGTCACCCCACTCAATAAAGAAACAAGACTTGCTGAAATGATTGCTGAAGGCCAAGAGAATAATGAATGAACAGTAGAAGAAGATAGTTATAAATACCAGCTATAACCACATGATCACATATACAGAGGAGAATGGTAATTGTAAGTTTTCTCCTAATATCATTCCAATATAATATAATATTGAGAAACTTAATACTGGTTCTTAAAGATTTTTAAACCTATTTTATCATGTTCAAGTTTTGAAATATTAAGTGTAAGCATCACGCAAAGAAAATTTGTTTTCTGTTCTATGGAGGGAATTAGTGTGCTTCTGTTTGTATACAGGGTAGTTAAACTTTTTAGGCCTAATCATGTACTTTTGTTTATATCTGGAGATTATTGTTTAAAGAAATGTGTCTGGTTATCAAATTAACAAGGATAGATTGTGACAATTGACTGATTGTGTCAACAAGAGTAACAACTATCTAAATTGTCCCAGTATAATTCTGTGTGTAAAAGACACACTCCAGGGAGGATTATTCCAAGAATTCTATAAAAGAGAAATAAAGGATTGATTCTTAGTTCCTTTTTTATTACTGAGACCAAATATGTAACAAGAAAAATTGAAGAAGGCAAAATTTCAACATTTCTATAGTTTTCAGTTCATAATTAGCTGGCTTCAAGACAAGGCGGCATGGCAAAGGTGCATCACAGAAGAAAACGTGCATGAAAAAAGCGGGGCACACTGAAGGCAGACAGCAGTGAAGTAGCAAGCCACAAGCAAAAACTGAACAGAGACCCTCTTTGTATCCCTTATACTTGTCTAGTCTACCCAACATTAGGGCACATATCACTTATACCCAGGATGGAGCTACCTTAATTATACCCAGAACTATGCCAAACCAATCAGTGGACTAATTTAGTATTCACTTACTCTTTTTTTCCATCAAGTTTATCGGTACATTTAAAGCAAACAATACAGTTAAATTTATCACTGGGATCTTGTATCTTTACACGATATATCTTGGTTCTTGTTTTTTCCCCCATACCTCTGCCCTCTCTTCACCCCCTTCACCCTTCCCTATTTTCAGTCTTTTTTTTCCATTTTTTTCTTTTTTGAGCATTGTTCCTTTCCCATATTTTCTTTCCCCTCCCCTTCTCACATCCCCTTTAGCCATTTTCTTCCTATTTCACACTCTCAGTTATACCATTTGAATCTTATTTACACTTTTAGTTTTTTGCACCAGAGAAACTATTCATTATTTACTCAAGTGTGTCCTAATTATTTGACTAAAGGGTATAGCCTCAATGTGCATCCATTTAGCTACAAATATTTCTAGTTTCTCATTCTTTATGACTTAGTAGTACTCAATTTCTTAGAAAAAACACATCTTCTTTATTCAGTCTCTACTTGATGGACATTTGGATTGTTTCCAAGTTTCAGCTATTATGAAATGTGCTGCTATAAACATGGGTGCACATATATCACTGTGGTGTGATTCTTTTACTTCTTTTGGAAAGATAACCATCAGAGGGATAGCTGGGTCAAATGGGACCTCTAATCCTAGTTCTTTGAGATTTCTCCATATTGATTTCCATAGTGGTTGCACCAGTCTGCATTCCCACCAACAATGGCGAAGGGTTCCTTTCTTCCCACAGCCCCGCCAGCATTTGTTATTGGTTGATTTCTTGATAGCACCCATTCTTTCTGGAGTAAGGTGGAATCTCATTGTTTTCACCTGTATCTGCGGAATGACCAGTATGTTGACCATTTTTTTCACATGTTTATTTTCTGCTTTTACTTGTTTGTCTGAGAAATGCCTGTTCATTTCAGGTGTCCATTTTTTGAATTGGGTGTTTGTATTTAGGGGCTCTGAATTTTTTCAGTTCTTTACATATTCTAGATAGTAGACCTATATCTGAAAAGTAGCTGATAAAATTCTTTCCCACATTGTAGGTTGTCTCTTAGCTCTGTTGGTTGCTTTTTTGCAGTGCAGAAGCTTTTTAATAAACTGAGATCCCAGTTGTTGATTCTTTGTGCTGGTTAATGTGCCACTGAGAATTTGTTCATAAAGTCTTCTCCTATGCCAATTCCTTCGAGGGATCTACCTAATTAACTTTCCAGAAAGTTTAATGTTTCTGTTTTGATATTTAGATCTTTAATACACTTGGATTTTTGTTTAGTGCATGGCAAAAGATAGGGATCTAGTTTTCATCTTTGGCAAGTTGAAATACAATTCTTCCAACACCATTTATTAAAGAGGCTATCTTTCTTCTAGTGGGGAAGGTCAGCTCCTTTGTCAAAGATGAGGTAGCTGAGTATGTCTGGTGTTGTCTCTCCATCTTCTAATCGATTCCATTGATCCTCAGGTCTGTCTCTTTGCCAGTACCATGCTATTTTCATCACAGTGGCTTTATAATATAGTTTCAAGCTGGGAATTGTGATACCCACTGCCATGTCTCTGTTGCCTAATATGGCTTTTGCTATTCTAGTTCTCTTCATGTTCCAAATGAATTTTTGGATTGTTTTCTCTAGTTCTGTGAAAATTTCAATAGGGATTGCATTGAATCTGTATAGCAGTTTTGGAGGATTTCAGAGATCTCTATCCATATTTTTTCATTCTCTTTATATCTGTGTTAATTTTTTGTTTATATATCTCTATGTATCTTTTAAATGTATATATGATTCCTTTGTTCTTCCTCTTTTTGGGGGGGTTTACTGAAGGTCAGGAACTAGAGAAGTGAGGTGAGTTTGTGGCTTATATCAAGATTTTTAGTAGGATGTTGCTTCCTTATGCATAATTTTCAGCTTTGCAAATCCAACAATAGTATTTACTACTAATTTCTGTCAATTACTTTAAGTGGTTTCATGTCTCTCCCTATCCTCTACCAGAAGAAAAGTTTATATTTTTAACTGTGTCACAGATTCAATCTTATAATACTTTTAAATTCTTATCTTTGCAGTTATTCTTACCCTTTTTATATAAAAGCTTATTATTTGTGGTTGCTCTACAGAGAGGTAAGTGAAGTACAGAGAATGGAAGGTAATTAATTGAGTAGTGTTGCACACACTCAGGGAAACTTGAATGGGAGAATAGTGGTAGTGAGAGAAAAGAGTAATGCAGAGTCTTATTTTATTGGAGTAATTCTAGTTGAGCTGATGGTTTAATATTGTGAGTTTTCAGAGAATATTTTGTGGGACTAGACCAAGATATGGGAAAAAGTGGGTTCAGTTTAATAATGAGGAAATCTATGTTGTTAACTGAATTGCTTATAGGGAGCACAATAATCTGGGTAACATATGGAAGACCAAAGGCTTAGGATTGGGAGAATCTAGGAACTATACTAGTAAAGATAGGTGTGGCTATGAGGAATTTAAGTGTACTGAATTTTAAAATTTGGGAGGTGTTTACATGTTTGGAAAAAGATCTAAGAAGTACATAGATAATGTTGGGGACTAGGTTATGTAATTTAGATCTCATAATCTGGAGATCAGCATTATTTGGTTTCTGAATAGGAAAGTGTGCCCAATGCTGTGTGTCCCCTGCCTATGGGCACAATGCTAATTACCTGGCACACCTGATGCAAGTCATCACCTTCTAAGGACAGTTGTCAATATACAGGATTTTGGGTGTAGAGGAAAATCTGGTTCCTCAGTAATCTTCATCTACTCATTCTCTACAGTTGCATTCAATTAATTGTATGCTATCCCTTCTCCTGCACTTCTCACTGGCTAATGAATGTGGGCCAACTGTGGTGATTTATTTGAGTCTGTCCAATAAAGGCAAGACTTCTCCAGGTTGCCCTTTATATCTTGAAACTTGTCTCCTTTCCTTCCTTCTTTCTTTCTTTCTTTCTTTCTTGGTTTCTGGGATCAAACACAGGATCTTGCACTTGCAAGGCAGCATAGCACCAGTGAGGTAAATCACTGGCCCCCATTTTATTCTTCATTGTTCCCCCCAAAAGGTACCTGAGTGTCTGATTAACCCTCAGTATTAATTATATTGTCTTGAGATTTTGAGGTGAAGAAACTAGATAAATCTGAGACAAGGAAGAAAACTTAGATACCTATTAAATCAAAGCCATTGACAGAACAAATATACTAGAATAACAACCCAGCAAACACATGAGACCATAGAAGAACATAATATACACCCATGTTACTAGATAAATCAAGAAACATAAAGAATCTTAAATCAGTAAAATGTCTGATGACCACAAAGATTAGCTATTCCAATGAGGTATTGCATATGTGCTCCCCAAATAGCTTCTTTGCCAGAGAGTCTGAGTGCTCACACTCCAATAACCACTCTGATCCCTCCACTGATATACTGAAGTTAACTCAGACTCAAGACCTCTTTCTGCCAGGTTGCAGACATTCTTGCTGAGTCTGATGCAGTCTGAATTATTCAGTTTGAAACTATTTCTGTTCCTCTCCCTGGAATTGACAGTGGCTTTGCAGATAAGTTACAACAATCAATTGTATACTGAGTCAGGATTATTCCTGTGCAATCAATTCAACTACAGTATTAATAGGATAATCTGTTATAGTGTTATCTATTTAGCTATTTGAGAAAAAATATACCATATGAATCTGTTTTGGGAATTTCTTTAGTCTAAAGAAGTAACCTACAGCAAAAGTCTAAGCATCATAACAATTTAAGCCTTAGCTGTGTCTCTCTTACTAATAAAAACAGCATTAAAAAGTAATATCTTTAGAATAATTTTCTAAGTCACAGGGGTAGGTGAAAGGGTAATGCTGAGTCGGAGATTTAAATAAAGTTTTGAAGCTTTCTGCTCTGTGATTTTTTAAAGAGGAGGAAACAAATTAGAATAATAGCAGATTTCTGAACAGAAAAATTAAATTTCTTGAAGAAATGTCTTTCGAGGACTGAAAGAAAATAATTGCCAGGCCAGGCTTCCATATTTTGTAAAGCAATTCTTCAAAGTTATTGAGAAAAATATTTTCAAGTTAAATAAATACTGATGAAATCCATGACCACTAACACAACATTGGTGAAAATATGTAAGGTCATATTAAACATAAAAGAAGAAGCCAACCACAGCCCACAGGAAAAAAGTAAATCTCATTGGGGAAGGAAGCAAATATAAGAGAATATGAAATAAATGAGAATAGATACTTCTTAGCTGAAGATGTAGAAATGGCAAATAAATGTGTGAAAAAATGTTCAATATCACTGGTCATCAAGAAATGTAAATTAAAACAATGCTGAGACTCCAAATCACTCCAGAAAGAATGGGTATAATAAATAAATCAACCAAGAACAAATGCTGGCAGGCTTTGAAGCAAAAGGAACCATGCTCTGTAGTTTTGCCATAGCAGCCCTAGCTTGGACTTCAGATTCCTCTCTGCTGTTCAGTCCAGACCAATCTAAGGGCCTCCTCCCGTAGCTGCGCCTTTCCCTGCAGGTGCCATTGATAGCCTGGACCCAGCACCAGGAGGGTAGCCCTGTGGGCACTGCTGAGCACCACCCACCCTCCTCAGATCCCCTGATTGTGCCAGTTCTTAGACTCACTCTGCAGAGGCATGGCTGGCTATAAAGAGTGGTGAATGATCCTATTGTGTTCCTGATTGTATCAATTGGGATAAAGGATAGGGATTGATTTGAAGAGTTGTTTTCTCAATTATGAAAATGAGAATGTCTATAAGTCCTTAGAGAATCAAAGGCTGGGACACAACGATATCAAGAAGATTTAATGACCCAGAGATTGAATCAAGGGCAACCCAACAGCAAAAATAAAGATGAGAAAACACTTAAGCAAGCCACAAAGTCAAACTTCCAGTCCACCAATGCCAAACACTAGGGCAAAGGAGGATGAAAAGTCTGATAGTGAACCTCCAGGACACTCAGAACTTACAGCACAGGAAGTAACAAAACTGATCAATCAAGCACTAGAAAAATTCAAAACAGAAATTATTTCCGAGATAACCAAAGAGATGGTGAGCAAAATGAAAGACATGATTTGAGACTCTAGAACAGAAACTGACAAAAAAATAGAAGAGCTTAGGAATATAATAGAAACCATGAAGGCTAAGAATAAGAAAGAAATGGAAAGAATGAACACCCAACATAGGAAAGAAATGGAATCGATTAAACAGATTCAAACAGATATCCAGGAGATTAAAAACTTTATCAAAAGCATACAAAAGAGAATAAAAGATTGAGAAGATAGAACCTCAGATATAGAAGATAGGATCGCAGACAGTGACCGTGAAAAGAGAGGTCTCTTAAAAACAGCAAGGTAGCATGAGAAATTGATCCAACAACTCCTAGATGATGCAAAGAAGAATAACATAAGACTGATAGGAATCCATGGAGTACCAGGAGAAAATGCAAATGATTTAAGAAAGCACAGAATTAATGACAGAAAATTTCCCAAATGGAGGGGAAGAATTAGACATACAGATGAGAGAGGCATATAGGACTCCAACTAGCCACGATAAAAAAAATCTACATCTAGACATACAATAATCAAGATCCCAGAAACCCAACAAAAGAACAAAATACTACAAGCAGTAAGAGAAAAGAAACAAATCATAGACAAAGAAAAGCCCATCAGAATCACAGCAGACTTTTCAACACAAACCCTCAGGTCAAGGAGAGCCCAGAGTGAGGTATTTCAAGTCCTAAAGCAACACAACCTATGAACAAGACTGATGTATCCTGCTAAACTCTCTTTCAAAATGGACGGAGAAATAAGATACTTCCATGACAAAGAACACTTCAGAAACTTCATGAATACTAAACCAGCACTCCACGGAATTTTAAATAATATCCTAGAAAAAGACAATGAAGATCACAACACCATGAGGCCCAACAAAGCAAATCAAATAGGCAAGGCAAGAAACTAAAAGGAGAGGACACAAAATTAAAAAGAGTCAACAAAAGGACAATAACATGACAATAATAAGTCAGTACATATCAGTTATAACTATCAATGTCAATGGCCTCAATTCACCAATCTAGAGAAATAGATTGGCACAATGGATTAAGAAGCAAAACCCAACAATATGTTGTATACAAGAAACACACCTAATGCAAAAAGAAGCCCATAGACTGAAAGTGAAAGGGTGCAAAACAATTCTCTATGCAACAGTAGCCCAGAAAAAAAGCAGGGGTAGCAATCTTATTTGCAGAAAAAGTAAATTTCAAAGCAAAACTAATTAAGAGAGACAAAGAAGGCCACTACATCCTTGTAAAGGGAACAATCCAAGAGGAAAAATGACAATCATAAACATATATGCACCAAATATAAATGCCCCCAACTATATAAAACAAATATTAAGTAACATGAAAAACCAAATAAGCATTAATACAATTGTAGTGAGGGATCTAAGTACCCCGCTATCTCAAGTAGACAGATCATCTAGGCAAAAAATGAACAAGGAAATACTAGAACTGAACCAAGCTTTTGAACGAATGGACTTATTAGATGTCTATAGAGTGCTCCACCCCACAAAATCAGAATATACATTCTTTTCAGCTGCACATGGGTCATTCCCCAAGATAGATCACATACTAGCTCACAGAACAGGTTTGAATAAATGCAAAAGAATTGAATTTATTCCCTGTATATTATCAGATCACAGTGCAAAAAACCTGGCGATCAATAGTGTAAGAAACTGTAGGAACTTCATAAACAGATGGAAATGGAAAAACACTGTCCTGAATAATCAATGGATCACAGAGGAAATTAAAGAAGGAATCAGACAGTTTTTACAAATAAATGAAAATGCCAATAAAACATACAGCAATCTATGGTACACAATGAAAGCAGTTCTACGTGGAAAATTCATAGTACTGAATTTGCACATTAGGAAAACAGAGTAAGCTCAAATAAACAACCTAACAATGACTCTAAGACTCCTAGACAAACAAGAGCAAGAAAAACCCGAAGCTCAAACAAGAGAGGAATTTATGAATAATAGAACAGAAATAAGTGCAATGGAAACTAAGAAAATTATAAAAAATTAATGAATCAAAGTCGTGGTTTTTTGAAAGAATAAATAAAATTGATAAACCCTTAGCAAACCTTATCAAAAAAAGGAAAGAAAAGGCTCAGATTCATGCAATCAGAAATGAAAAAGGCAAAGTCACAACAGATCCAACAGAAATACAGAGGATCATTAAGACCTACTATGAGAACCTAAAACATTGTAAACACCCCAATTACAATCAGTGAAATTGAAAACATAATTAAAAACTTACCAACAAAGAAAAGCCCAAGTCCTGATGGATTCACTGCTGAATTTTATAAGACATTTAGAGAACTACTGCCATTACTCTTCAGACTTTTCAATGAAAATGCAAGGGAAGCAATACTTCCAAATTCATTCCTGGAAGCAAGTATCACTTTGATTCCCAAACCAGGGAAAGATCAAACTAAAAAAGAGAACTACAGGCCAATCTCCTTAATGAATATAGATGCAAAAATCCTCAATAAGATACTAGCAAACAGAATACAGAGGATCATGAAGAAGATCATACATCCTGACCAAGTCGAATTTATTCCAGGGATGCAAGGATGGTTAAACATATGTAAATCAATTAATGTAATACACTATAGTAACAAAGTCAAGGATAAGAACCATATGATCTTCTTGATAGATGCAGAAAAATCATTTGACAAAATTCAACACACGTTCATGATAAAAACTCTGCAAAAAATTTGAATAGATGGTCTATGTCTCAACTTAATAAACACTATCTATGAAAGACCAACAGCCAACATCATATTAAATGGCCAAAAACTGAAAACCTTCATGTTAAAATCAGGAATGAGATGAGGATGCCAACAATCAACACTCCTCTTCAACATATTTCTGGAAACATTAGCCATAGAAATTAGACAAGAGAAAGAAATTAAAGCAATAAAGATAGGAAAGGAAGAAGTTAAACTGTCATTATTTGCTGATGATATGATACTCTAGACCCAAAAAACTTCACCAAAATACTTCTTGACTTAATTGACACTTTTAGCAGAGTAGCTAGATACAAGGTCCACACCCAGGAATCAATAGCCTTCTTGTACACAAATAACAGACTCACTGAATGAGAAATTAGGGAAGAAATTCCTTTCAAAATAGCACCCAAAAATATGAAGCATCTGGGAATCAATCTAACAAAAGAAGCAAAAGACCTCTACACTGAAAACTACAGCACTCTGAAAAAAGAGATTGAAGAGGATACAGGAAAATGGAAAGATTTCCCTGCTCCTGGGTAGGAAGAATCAACATAGTGAAAATGGCCATACTACCAAAACTGCTATACAGATTCAAGGCAATACCAGTTGACATTCCAACACTATATTTCACAGAACTAGAAAGAAGATTCCAAAAATTCATTTGGAACCATAAGAGACCTGGAATAGCAAAAGTCATCCTAGGCAACAGACACATGGCAGCGGGTATAACAATTCCCAATCTGAAACAATACTACAATGGCAGTGTGATAAAAATAGCATGGTACTGGCAAAGAAACAGACCTGAGGATCAGTGGAAAAGACTGGAAGATACAGAAACCACTCTAGATGTACTCAGCTACCTCATCTTTGACAAAGAAGTTGACCATCCCCACTGGAGGAAAGATAGCCTCTTTAATAAATGGTGTTGGAAAAACTGGATCTCAACCTGCCAAAGATTAAAACAAGTACCTTATCTTTCACCATGCACTAAATTAAAATCCAAGTGGATTAAAGATCTAAATATAAAAACAGAAACACTAAACTTGCTGAAAGATAAATTAGGTAGAACTCTTGAAGACATTGCATAGGAAAAGACTATGACAAGTCCTCAGTAGCACGGGAACTAGCAGAAAGAATCAACAACTGGGATCTCATCTTATTAAAAAGCTTCTGCACTGCAAAAGAAACCATCAACAGACATAAGAGGCAACCTACATAGAGGGAAAAAACTTTTACCAGCTGCTCCTCAAAGGACTATTATCGAGAATATATAAAGAACTCAAAACAATCAGTCCTCCCAAATATAAAGACCCAATTCAAAAATTTGTAACTGAAATGAAGAGACATTTCTCAGACAAAGAAGTAAAAGCAGCAAGTAAATATTTGAAAAAATGTTCCACATAACTGGTAATTCAAGAGATGCAGATGAAAACAACACTGAGATTCCACCTCACCCCACAAAGAATGGCTGCTATCAAGAAATCACACAATAACAAATGTTGGCGGGGTTGTGGGGAGAAAGGACCCCTTCTCCATTGTTGGTGGGAGTGCAGACTGGTGTATCTATTATGGAAAAGAATATGGAGATACCTCACAAATCTAGGTCTAGAGGTTCCATTTGACCCAGCCATTCCTCTGCTGGGTATCTTTACAAAAGATTTAAAAGAATCATACCACAGTGATATATGCGAACCAATGTTTATAGTGGCACAGTTTGTAATAGCAAAAAGTTGGGAACAGCCCATCTGTTGGAAACTGGATGAGGAAGATGTGTTTTTTCTATAAAGTGGAATACTACTCAGCCATAAAGAATGAGAAATTAGAATCATTCATAGCAAAATGGACACATATTGAGGATATACTCCTAAGTGAAATAAAGAAGTCACACGTGTAAATACCACATAGTTTCTCTGGTGTGAAAAATTATAATAGTACACAAGATCCTAATGGGATAATTAAGGGTGTGAAATAGAAATAAAAGGGTTAAAGGTGCAGGGAAATGGGGAAGGGTAGGGGCAAGGAAATAAGGGAAAAGAGAAAATATGAGAAAATGAAAACTGGAAATAAAGAGTTTGTTAATGGAGAGGGGAGGAGGGGGTGAAGGGAGGGCAGAGGTAAGGGGAAAAAATGAGAATCAAGACTTGTCATGTAGAGGTACAAGATCCCAACAATGAATGTAACTGTACTGTATCCCTAAAATGTACCGATAAATTCAATTAAAGCTGAAAAAAAATTATTTCTTTTAAGTGGCAAACTGCCAGGCTGCCATTAAGGATCCTTTTTGTATTAGACGTCTTTAAATGGGAAAAATCATGTGATATTAAATATAAAAGCTAAAAAAAAAGGGAGGGGAAGAACAAGGGGAAAAAATGAGAACCAAGATCTGTCATGTAAAGGTACAAGATCCCAATAATGAATGTAATTGTACTGTATACCTAAAATGTACCAATAACTCAATAAAAGAAAACAAAGTGACCATACTTCCAAAATTATGATACATAAACAATGCAATCCCAATCATAGCATACCTCACATAATTTGACATAATGATTCTAAAATTCATTTGAAACTAGAAGAGATCTGAAACAGCCCAAATAATTTTTAGCAGCATTGGCAAGGCAGAGGGGATCAGAATCCCAGACTGGAAATTTTCAATAAACTTATCATGATAAAACAGAATGGTACTAGCAAGAAACAGACCTGAGGATCAATGGAACAGATTAGAAGATGCAGAAAGAACCCCAAACACACTCAGATACCTTATCTTTGATAAAGGGGCCAAACACCTTTACTGGAAGAAAGATAGCCTTTTCAATAATTGGCGCTGGAAAAACTGGCTTTCCATATGCTGAAGAATAAAACTAGACTCATGTCTCTAACCATGCACTAAACTAAAATGAAAATGGATCAAAAACTTAAGTTTAAAACATAAACACTAAATCTGCTGGAAGAGAGAATAGGTAGAACTCTTGAAGTCATTGATATATGCAAATTTATAAACAAAACCCTGATTGCTGGGGAAACATTACAAAGAAACAAAAACTGGGATCTCATTTTATTAAAAAGCTTTTTCACAGCAAAATAAACCACCAACACAGTAAAGTGACAACACACAAATTGGAAAAATTTTATTATCTGTTCCTCAAAGGACTTATATCTCAAATATATAAGGAAATAAAAAAAAATCACACCCCCTAAATTTAAGGATACCATTCCAAAATGACCATCTGAAATGAATGTGCACTTCCCAGATGAAGATGTACAAATGGCAAATTAACATATGTTAATATGTTCAACATTACTGGTTTTGAAAAATGCAAATTAAAACAATGCTGAGACTCCATCTCGCTCCAAAAAGAATAGCTATTTTCAAAAAATCAACCTACAACAAATGCTGGTGGGGCTATGGAGAAAAAGGATCCCCTCTCTACTGTTGCTGTAAGTGTATATTGGTACAACCAGTGTGGAAATCAGTGTGGATAATCCACAAAAATTAAAAGTAGAGGCTCCATTTGTCCCAGCTATTCCCCTTCTGCATATCTTCCCAAAAGAATTAAAAGCATCCTACCACAATGATATATGCATAATCACATTTACAGCAGCACAGTTTGTAATAGCTAAATCTTGGGAGTAGCCCAAATGCCCATTGTTACCCTTCTCTACTTCCTGGTCACTATGAGCTAGTCAAACTTACTCCTCCCTGCCCTTTCCCTATATTGTTTCTGTCTTGGAGTCAGCTGATCATACAATGAAAGCATGAGTCAATTCAACCTTTTTCACTTTAAACTGTGGATGTTTACATTATGTCCAGCAATGAGAAAACTGACTAATGTAGAAAAGTTGAAGGAGGCAAATGTGTTCATTATTATGATAGTACCTGAACATGTGGTTTAGAAGCCTTTATAACTCATTTGAGAAGTAGTTTGGAAAGTTTTGTACATGTATTGTGGTTTGGGTCTAGATGTCCCCCAAAGCCCCATGGGGTCTTAAGCTTGATCTAGAGTGTGTGAAGCTGGAATTGATTCATGATGCAATTCTAGGTTCTAGGACCCTAGGATTAAGGAAGAGCTACCCACCCTAAGTAGTCTGAATTAGATAAAAGGGGATGGGAAACACTATTAGCTCACTTCTTACCTTTGCTGCCTTTTGTGTACCATGTTTGTGCTCTGCCATGCCTGTTTGTCACACCTGCCTTGGAATCCTCTGATTTTGAACTGAAAGCTCTAGGAACTGTAAGCTAATTAAAACCCTTCTCCTTTAACTTTTAGTTGCTGATACTTTGTCTCAGCAATGAGAGAAAATTAACTAACACAGGAATATACTAAGTAGTGGCATTTATTCATGGATCAAATAGTATTTCTATTTTTACTCCCCTGAAAAATTTTTATACTGATTTCCTTAGTGGTTTACCATTCTTTCAAGAGTGTAGGAGGGTTCATTTTCCCATATATCCTTACAAGCCCTTATTTTTAAAAATTTTGTCATTCATTTTGACTGTTGTGATATGAAATCACAATGTAGTTGTAATTTTCATTTTCTTAATGGCTGAAGATGTTGGATATTTTTACATTGACTTATTAACCATTTGTAATTTTTTGTGTATGTACAGATTATTAGGTTTTTGAATTAAGTTTTTAGTTCTTAATATATTCTCATTGTATTTCTCTATCAGATAAGTATCTAGCAAATATTTTCCCCATACTTTAGGTTGTTTCTTCATTCTGTGGATGGTTTCCTTTGCTGTGATGAGCACAGTTTATCTGATTTAATCTCATTTGATTATTCTTGTAAAGTTTTCTTGTGCTATTGGAGTCCTATTAAGGAAACCATTGCCTGTGCATATGGTTTCAAGTGCTTCCACCATGTTTTCTTCTATAGGCTGCATTAATCAGTTTTTCCATTTCTGGAAAGAATATCAAACATTCACAATTTAAAAAGGAAAAGATTTAGCTGATTCATGTTTTGGTCTACAGTTGACTTATTTCAAGGCTGAATCACAAGTAGAAAATGTGGAGGAGCAAATTTGCCAAGAACCAGAGTTAGAGAATAAAGTCAGTGATAAATTAATAAGGTATCATATAAAACACCCAAGTTCATGCCTCCATGATCCATCCATACCCATTGAGCATGCTTTATGAATTTCTAGATTTTCCTTAATTGAATAAGTTTCCATGTTAGAATTAAAGACCACAATACATTATTTGCCAACTTCACACAGAAACACTTTTTCTTAAGACATACTCTCCAAATAAAGACGGTGAGAATTTCATATTTCCATGTAATGTAATACAGCTATCATAAATACAAGCAGAAACAAAATAATCCATTCTTATAAAGACTCAAGAATTTCAGCTTTTTCAAAAATCCAATTCTTCTACTGTTCTGAGACTATGAACATGTGTGAAAATCAAGTATAAGTCACACAATCCCAAGGTACAATGGCACATAATAAACATATCCTTTCCAGAATAGAAGAATAAGAAGATACTAAAGAATTGGACTAAAATGAGCTGCAAATCAAACAGGGAAAATATTAAGTCATATAGTTCCATATCTTGTATCTAGGACATATATGCTGACAATATGTGCATTTCCAAGGGCTTGAGCAGCTTCACTTCTATGGTCTTGCTAGTTGCAGCTCACACAGTCTCTCACTTGGGCTGACTTCACAGAGAGCTTTCAACTGTCTTTAGCAGAATTCCATGTTTATGGCATCTTTTGTCCTGGGGTCTCCCCTGGGCTTTTGACTTCATTCACACTATGTTATGCACTGCCTCTAAGGGACTCCTTTCCTAGCATTCCAGGCTTTCCACTGAAATCTTGACACAAGCCACACTGACAAAATCTTTAAATTCTGCCTGCTGGTAAAACCAACATCATACAGATGATGCAAATGTTTGCTTACAGATGGAGTAATAGCCAGGCTCCTTGGGTATTGGCTGTATTGGATTCTGAGTGCCTGGATGGATGGATGGGCAGAGCAAAATGAATTCTGAAGAACCAAATACCCATGAGACCCTTTTGAATAAGCATGCCAGTGACTCCCTTCTCAAATGAAAGGTTTATGATTTTTCACCATTAAATTCTTTCTGCGTTGGGTTTTGCTGATATCTGAGATATGGCTCAGGCATCTTATCCCCATAAAAATACATTTTTATTTTTACTAAGCTCTTCACCATCCACAATTATTTTTGCTCAAATTTATACATGATTCCTTCTCAGCCTTCATTTAACTTTTTAAAACTTTTTCTGCTCTGAATTTTGCTAACTATAAATCTGAATAAAAGAAACAAGCAGTATTCATGACACATCTAGAATGTTGGAATGTTTTAAAATACCCTCCTCCAGATTTATTAGACCCTGTCCTTTAATTTCAAGTATTTTGCAAATTATCAGGTCATAGACAAAATAAAAAAAAATGTGAGAATGTAACACACATGGCGTGCCCTCCAACTGCCAATGGAAATTTAGTTCTGAAAATAAGCTACCTAAGCTTGATCTATACTGTTCACATTTCTGTCAATATTCTTGTCTTCTGAGTTCTGCCCAGAATCAACATCAGGCTCTGCTTACAGCATTCCATGACTATCTTGGTAGCATTTTGTTATTGTCAGCTGGATTGAACAAGGTAATACAATAAATATAGGACACATAACTTATAAGTTTATTTTATAATTATCCATACAGTCAAGTGCAAAGGAGTGCAAGAGATTAACCACACTGTAGAAGCCCAAAACATTCAACTGAGGGCCTAGACCTCAGCAGTTTCTTACATAAGTCCAGCTAATGGTTTACTGTCCAAAGCAGTGTCCTCCAATAGTCCAGGGAGAGACTTAGAGCCCATCATGATATCTCATGCTTGTCTATATTGAGGACATACACCTGGGAGGTGCAAAGGCCAGTGGTGGAAGCCAGATAATCTACTCTGGTGAGATGAAGGAATTTTGCCACCAAGCTGAGGGATCCACATTGAAGCCACGTAGTGATGCTCACTGTAAAGATGAGAGCTCCCCTGGTGAAAGCAGCAGCCATTCCCAGTGGCAGTCCTCTGATGAGAAGAGTCTAGTTTGCATTAGGAAAACCATCCACAGCAAGCTTCTCCTAGAGAATCAATAAGCCATTGATCTTCCTCCCCAGTTCTCTTTTTATGGGTATTGGTAACAATATTCAGGTGGATCCTACTTGCCCAGACCATACTGATTCAGTTCAGCTGGGCATTAAAAGTTGACCATTAGTCAATCCACTACAATTCCCAAAAGAATCAAAGATGGCATACTATATTGATACACACATTTCCGTTGTTTTCATGGTACAGTTCACAACTAATAGGTATAAACAGAGTCCTGATATCCAACAACAGATGAACTGAATTAAAAAAATTGGTCTGAATAAATAATTTATTCAACCATAAATAGAAATAAAATCATGTCATTTGTAGAAAATTACATGGAACTGGAGACCATCATGTTAGGAAAAACAAGCCATACTCTGAATGTTAAATGTCATATTTTTTCTCATATGACAAATTGAAGTTAACTGACAAACAAGCAAACAAACATGCAAATAAATGAATGAGTGAATGATTATAAAAAGCTCCTTTAAAATGGGGAAAGTAATCAGAGGGGAGTAGGAGAAGGTATCAGGCATAATAGAGGAAATATTATGTACAGTGATGATCCTTAAATAATCAAAATACATTATATGTATTTACCAAGATATGAAAATGAAAATCACTCTTCCGTGTTACTAATATGTGCTACTGAAAACAACTGAGTATTTTCTAATAATATCTTTTTAAAAAACATTTTGCCTTTCCACTTCTTTTTGTTCTTAAATGTATATTTAGGCTTTTGGTATCAGTTTAAAATATTTTGATATGAAAAATCCTTTTTTCCAAATCTTAAGCATGAGATTTATGCTCACTAAATGACAATAAAACACAACATGATGTAATATAGCATGCTTAACAAAATGCTAAGAGAATATATGCTATATTAATCTTCACATACACAACAGAGTCCAAATTAATCCAGGCAGTCCCTGGTGAATTTACCCAAGTAAAATATTTATATTTATGAATTCACAATATAAGCTAACACATATGAATTACTATTTTTATTGTAAAAATTTAGAATATTTAATAAAAACATCGAATCTAGTTATTAATGAGATAATACACAAATCAGATTTCTCTTCTTCAATTGGATTACTTACTAAATCCCTGTACTTGTAACACAAACTTCCAAATGACACCAACTCAGAGCCAAATATTAGGACAGGACACAATAATAATATGGGTGCAAGTTTTTCTGAATTTGTTTCTACTTGCAATTTCAGGACCCAAAATTCAACTTTCAAATTCATTTTATAACTGTTTACAGATATTTTCATTTTCCGTATTACATTTATTAGTATAGTACAAGGTTGCAGTAAAGGAAATTTACATTCACCTTAGGAAACAGGTACCTGTACATGGGAGAGTTTGTTCATTTTTAAAATTTCCTTCTCTTTCCACCTACTTCTCTCCCTCCAACTCTTAATTCCCTTTTCCTATCTTCATTTCATTGTTATTAGTATTATTATATCATGTTTAAGGTATAACGTGTTTATATTCATTGAGCACTTGGTATCTGTACAAGTTATTTCTTAAATCGTACTTTCTCTTCCCCTTCTCCTCTCCCCCCACCCTCAGTCTCCTGGATGATGTTCCACTTGCAAGGGATATATCCCCTTATTCACACTTTATTATGCTCTTTGTACTTTTCCTTACCAAATAGATACCATATAGCATTTTAGCTTGTGTGTCTGATTTATTTCACTTAATATAGTAATTTGTAGGTGCATCAATTTCCCTACAAATGTTTCAGATTCATCCTTTTAATAGCTGGGTGGTATTCCACTATACACAGATAACGCATTTTCTCTGTTCGTTCATCTATATAGATGGAAACACAGGCTGTTTCAAAATTATTCAGTTATTATGAATTGTGCTGCTATAAATATTGGTAAGGCACAAGAGCAAAATTTTCCCCCAGAGTTTCTCCATATCATCGCTAAGTGCACGCACACATAGGGAAGAAGCTGTGTGGACCAGAGTGGCATGGCTGCAGGCAGGTCCCAGATAGGGCCCTGCTCCAACCCCAGAGGTGTGGGAACACATCCCAAAGCCACGGGACTCATAGAAAAGAACTGCACAGGCATCCAACCTTCCTCCAGATTTCCACCGTACCATCTGTATGTGCATACATATGTATGTACATACCGTAGAGCAGCTGTGTGGATCAGAGTAGCAAAGCTGCAGGTGGGTCCCAGCAAGGGCCCTGCCCTGCCCCAACCTGAGAGGTATGGGCAAATGTCCCCAAGCCACAGCCCACCTAGAAAAGAGCTGCACAGATGTGCAAGCTTCATATACAGTCCCATAATACAATTGGCCACATTCAAGGGCTCACATGGAAAAGAAATACACAGATGCACAAGCAAGAGCCAAAACCTCACCCCAATACCACTGATAAGTTCATGGAGATCCTAGCCAGAAGCCTACACAGATAACAGAAACTTCAGTACACAGCCCCCAACCAAAGGACCTCCCAGACAACAGATACACAAAGGCCTGAGACAGAGGCACACTTACATACCATCTCAAGTGTGCACAGGCCCCAGCCAGAAGCCTGGCCAAACCACAGGTCAGCTCAGGGATCTAGAAGGCCACCATTATATACCCAGGATTTGGTGTACTGGGGAGCAGCAGAATAAAGGCTGCTCAGTGGCTTGCTGAGAATTGAAAACCATTGGCTGAGCAAAAAGTTTTCTCAACAAAGGCACAGCAGGATGCATCTATTGAAATGAGAAGGCACAGATATAAGTCTTAAAACCAGACTTCCAGATAACCTAAGGCAACCACAAAGGGAAATGAGCAGGAATAATCTGATACTCCACCACCTGGATACCCAAAACTGGCAACTAAAGAGGATCTGGAAAAAATGAAATCAAAAATAATTTTTCAGCCCTCCTGGAGCTGCCATCGCTTCAGCACCAGGAAGGTAGCCACGTGGGCCCCCCTGAACCCCCATAACTCCCTTTACCACGCACTCTCAGACCTCCTGATTTTGCCAGTCTTTGGACCCACTCTGCAGAGACAGAGGTTGTCATAAAGGGTATTTTTCTGAGTTCCAAACTTTGAACATCTTTAAAGAAAGGGTGTGGGAAACCTGTAGTAGAACAGTGTGGAGTTCAACCATTCGAAAGGTTGGGGAAATCAATCTGGGCCTTATAGCCCGAGGTCAGTCTGGGTAATGGGGTTCAGCCATCAGCTAACTGAGACCAGGGGTCTTGCATCCTAGCTCTGTCTGAGCCTTTAAATGGTAAATATACTATATTGAAAAGTTTGTTCACTGCAAACATGTGCTGGACTGCTTCTTGATTTCAATTTAATTCAAATGGTTTAAGGATGATAGACTAGTGACTACGACGGGTGGTCAGTTTGCAAGTTGTGCTTGATCTCAATGAGTTGCTGATTGTATCAGTTTGGTAAAGGATTGTGATTGATTTGGTGAGCTGTTTTCTCTGATGCTATGAAGATGAGAATGTCTGTGGGTTGTTAGAGACCCAGAAGCTAGGGCACAACTATATCAGGAAGATTTGGGTAATAAACCAGAGATTAAACCAAGGACAGCCAGACAACAAAAATAAAAATGAGAAAACACTTAAGCAAGACACAAAGACAGACTCCCAGTTCACCAATGGCAAACAGTAGGGCAAATGAGGATGAAGAGGCTGATAGTGAACTACCAGGACACCCTGAACTCAAAGCACAGAAAGTAACAAAACAGATCAATCAGGGTCTAGAAAAATTCAAAACCGAAATAATTTCCCAGATAACTATAGAGATGTTGAGCAAAATGAAACTAGTGATTCAAGACTTAGAGCAGAAACTGACAAAAAAATAGATGAGCTCAGGACCATGATAGAAGCCATGAAGGCCCAGCATAAGAAAGAAATGGAAAAAGCCCAGCATGATGGTGCATGCCTGTAATCCCAGCACTCAGGAGGCTGAGGAGGGAGAATTGCTGTGATTTCAATACCAACCTGGGCTACATAGTGAATTCCAAGTCAGTCTCAACTACATAGTGAGACCCTGTCTAAAAAAATCAAAATAAAAAAAATAGAAAGAAATGGAAAAAATAAACTTCCAACATAGGAAAGAAATGGAATCCATAAAACAGATTCAAACAGATATCCAGGAGATGAAACACTCCATTGGAAGTGCACACAACAGAATAAAAGAATACAAAGATAGACTCTCAGATATAGAAGATAAGATTGCAGTCAGTGACCATGAAAAGAGAGGTCTCTTAAAAACAGTAAGAGAGCATGAGAAATCGATCCAACAACTCCTAGATGATGCAAAGAAGAATAACATAAGACTGATAGGAATACATGAAGTAGCAGGAGAAAATACAAATGACTTAAAAAAGCTGTTTGCAGAATTAATGACAGAAAACTTCCCAAACAGAGGGGAAGAATTTGACATTCAGATAACTGAGGCATATAGGACCCCAACTAGCCACAATAAAAAAAAAAAATCTACAACTAGACATATAATAATCAAGATCCCAGAAACCCAACAGAAGAAAAAAATACTACAAACAGTAAGAGAAAAGAAACAAATCACATGCAAAGGAAAGCCCATCAGAATCACGGCAGACTTTTCAACACAAACCCTTAGGGCAAGGAGAGCCTGGAGTGAGATATTTCAAGTACTAAAAGAGAACAACTTCCAACCTAGACTGATGTATCCTGCAAAACTCTCTTTCAAAATGGATGGGGAAATAAGATACATCCAGGACAAAGAACACCTGAGAAACTACATGAATACCAAACCAGCACTACAAGCAATTCTAAACAAGATCCTAGAAAAAGACAATGAAGGCAACAGCACCATGAAGCCCAACAGAGGAAATCAAATAGGCAAGGCAAGAAACTAAAAGGAGAAAGTGAAAAAGTAAAAAGAGTCAACAAAAGGCCAGTAACATGACAGTAATAAATCAGTACATATCAGTTTTAACCATCAATGTCAATGGCCTCAACTCACCAATCAAGAGAAATAGACTGGCAAAATGGAATAAGATGCAAAATCTAACAATATGTTGCATACAAGAAAAACACCTAGTGCAAAAAGAAGCCCATAGACTGAAAGTGAAAGGCTGGAAAATAATTCTCCATGTGACAGGAGCCCAGAAAAAAGCAGGTATAGTAATCTTATTTGCAGACAAAGCAAATTTCAAGCCAAAACTGATTCTAGTATTATTGATGTAGGACCGTACTGTAACATACCTCTGTGAATGTAAAATAGCTTGTATCTGCTTTATGTTATGTAGTAGTGACCGTGCTTCATCACAGCTATTTTCAATGATATTACTCTAGAATATTATCTTTCCAGATAATGATTTAGATGCTAAAAAGAAAATGGTGCCAGGTACCACAAAAGCAACAGAACTTTGCTGTTTTCTGGATATTATTCTTTTTTTTGTTTTTGTTTGTTTGTTTGTTTGTTTTTGTTTTGTTATGTTTTGGTACAGGGGATTGAACTCAGGTCCTTGCACTTGCAAGGCAGGCCACTGAACTGCTGAGCTAAATCCCCGGACCCCTAGTTTGATTTTTTTGTTTTGTTTTGTTTTGTTTTTGTTTTAGTTTTTTTAATGGAATGTGCTGAATGTCTATAATTTGGTTCAGATGACTGCTCCTAGTTTGATTTTTTTGTTTTGTTTTGTTTTGTTTTTGTTGTAGTTTTTTTAATGGAATGTGCTGAATGTCTATAATTTGGTTCAGATGACTGCAGAACCTGGAAAAGCTGTTGCTGCTATTGATGCATAGCATACTGATATTATTCGTCTTTTTATATAAATATAAATATATATACACATATAGATATATAATTTGAATTTTTGGATACTTTAACTGTGCTGTCAACTTTGGAAAAAGTTATCCCAATTTACTGTGTTGAGTTGGCATTGTACAGAAATTGACAGCCATATTGATCTAGAAATGTTGATTTTTAAATTTTTATTTTTTTTTCCATTTGTTCAGGGGTAATGCACTGTATTAAATATGTAAGGCCATATCTACGTGGGTTTGATTACAGAGATTAATAAATTATTCTCTAAATAATGACAAAAAGAATAAGAAGACTATAAGAGCAAGAAGCAATTTAAATATGCTCAGGGACCATTTTCATCTTCAGAATTAAGGATTATTTTAATCTTACATCATTGCCTTTTCTCTTTTACTTTCCTTTTTAGTTTTATTTTAGGATTACCTATTTTTAATGTTCATACAGAGATTTCTTTAATTGAAATACCAAATAATTTCTCTGGTGTGAAAAACTATAATAGTACACAGGATCCTAATGAGATAATTAATAATGTGAAATAGGAAGTAAAGGGCTAAAGGTGTAGGGAAAGTGGGAAGGGTGGGGGAAAGGTAATAAGGGAGAGGAAAAAAAATATGAGAAATTGCTAAATTGGAAATAAAGTGTTTATAAATGGGCAGGGAAGGAGAGGGTGAAGGTAGGGCAGGGACAAGGGGATAAAATGAAAATCAAGACCTATCATGTAAAGCTACAGGATCCCAGTAATGAATGCAACTATATTGTATACCTAGATTGTACCAGTAAACTCAATAAAAAGAAAAAAATAATGTTCCAAAATACAGCAGAGTTAATGCCCATAGTACAAGACATGATTAATAAATCTAGAGCAGACAGAGATAAAATAAATGGAGGAGCTGAGAAACAGGATGGATTCCCAACATAGAAAACAAATGAAATACATAATACAAATACCAACAGATTTCCAAGACATTGAAAATTCCTTTGAAAGTATACATAATAGAAAGGGCCAATGTGAGTACAGAATTTCAGATATAGAAGACAGGATTGCAATTAATGACCAAGAAAATAAAAATCTCTTAAAATAGTAAGTGCCCATGAAATGTCAATCCAGCAGCTGCTAAATGATTCAAAGAAGAATGACGTAAGACTGATTGGAGTCAATGAAGAAACAGTAGAGTGTGTAGATGACATAAAAAAAACAAAACAAAAAAAAAAAACAACAAAAAAAACAGTTCACCAAAGTAATGGCAGAAAACTTCCCAAATAACTACAAAGAACCTGACATACAGATGAGTGTGGCTTATGGGACTGCAACTACTCATGATCAAAAAGATCTTCAAAAAGGCATATAATAGTTAAGATTCCAGAAACCCCACAGAACAAAATTCTACAAGCAGTTAGAGAAAAGAAACAAATCACATACAAAGGAAAGCCCATCAGAATCACATCAGACTTCTCAACACAAACCCATGTACAAAGGAATTCTAGACTTAATACTGAAATGCAGCAAATTAGCTGGATACAAGGGCAGCACACAAAAATTGATAGATTTCCTGTACAGGAAAAAAGACTCACTAAGAGATAAGTAGGACAAACAATCCCTTCCATAGTATAATCCAAATATCAAAATATTTATGAATCCACCTAAGGAAAGCAATAAAAGACCTCTACTCTGAAAAATACAACACTGGGAAAAAAGAGATTGAAGACGATATCAGAAAACGGAAAAACATCCCTTGCTCCTGGGTAAGAAAAATCAACATAGTAAATGGCCATACTTCAAAAACTGTTATATGGATTCAATGCAATCCCAATTGAAATTTCAGCAGCATACCTCACAGGCCTTGAGAAAACAATCCAAATATTCCTTTGGATCAGGAAGAGACCTAGAAGAATGAAAGCAATTCTAGGCAACAATAACAAGGTATTGGCTATCACAATCTCAAACTTGAAACTACTACAAAGCTACTGTGATAAAAACAACATGGTACTATCAAAGAAACAGAAATGAGGACCAATGGAATAGATTAAAATATGCAGAAATAACTACAGACATACTCAGCTACCTCATATTCGACAAAGAAGCCAACCATCCTCACTGGAGGAAAGATAGCCTCTTTAATAAATGGTAATGGAAAAACTGGGTTTCAAATTTCCAAAGAATAAAAGTAGACCTATTTCTCTTACCATGTACTATACTAAAATGGAAATGGATTAAAGTTCTAAATATTAAAACAGAAACACTAAACTGGCTGAAAGAGAGGTTAGGTAGAACTCCTGAACACATTGGTGTAGGAAAGTATTTTATGAACAAAACCTCAGTTGCCAGTGAACTAGCACAAACAATCAACAGTGGGATCTCTTCTTATTAAAAAGCTTGGCACAACAAGAAAAATGACAAATACTGTGAAGTGACAACCCACAGTGTGGAGTAAACTTTTCATGAGCTCTTCCTCAGACAAAATCTACTATCTAGAATATATAAATAACCAAAAAATAAATCAGACCTCCCAAATTTAAAGACAAAATTCAAAAGTGGGCATTGAAAATAAAGAGACATTCCTCAGCCAAATAAGTAGAAATGAGAAATAAACATATGAACAAATGTTCAACATCACTGATCATTTAAAATATGCAAACACAAACAACACTGTGATTCCTCCTCACCCCAAAAGAATGGCTGATATCATGAAATTAACTAATAAGAAATGCAGGCAGGGCTATGAGGAAAGAGGAACATTGCTCTACTTCTGGTGGGTGTATAGACTGGTGCAACCACTGTGGTAGTCAATATGGAGATACCTCAAAGAAATAGGATTACAGGTCACATTTGACCCTGCTATTCCCCTGCTGGGTACCTTCCCCACAGAATTAAAAAAAAATCATATCACAGTGATATATGTTCACCCATATTCATAGCAGCACAATTCATGGTAGCTAAAACTTTGCAGCAACCCATTTACCCTTGAACGGGAGGCTAAAGAAAATTGTGTGTGTGTGTGCATGTGTGTGCATTTGTGTGTGTTTTATAAAATGAAGTACTACTCAACCATAAAATATGAGAGACTAGAAACATTTATAGCTAAACAAATGCATATTGAGGTGATACCCTTAAGTGAAATAAATTGGACATATACTTGTAAATACCAAATAGTTTCTCTAGTGTGAGAAATTAAAATTGTAAATAAGGCCTTAAAGGTATAATAGAAAAGGTGAAATAGGAAGAAAAGTTGCAAAAGAGACAGTATCATAACACTTTTTGAACCTTATTTACTAATAGGAAGAAAAGGCCCAAAGGAAAAGAGGAAGTTGGAGTTGTAGGTGAAAAGAAAGCAGGGAATGGAATTAATATGAGAAAAAGAAAAAATGGAAACATTCTTTGCAGATAGGGAGGGTTGAAGGGGTTGAAGGGAGGGCAGGGGAATGGGGAAAAAGAACCAACATGGATTGTATAAAGGTGCAAATTTCCAATGATGAATGTCATTATATTGTATACCTCAAATGTACCAAAGAAATTAATTAAATAAAAAATGACTTATTCTGGTGTCATTAGTGGACTGGGGTCTTTAAAATTTCAAGGAAACAGAGGGGAGGATAAAAAAGTTAAGAACTGAGATGATTAGGTCACCTAAACTCTAGTGCCTTTAATTATTTACTTACTAACAGTAAATCATATTAAATGGCCAAAAACTGAAAACCTTCATGTAGTGCCAGTCCCCAAACTCCTTTCCTCACTCTCTCATTGCCCTTAATCCACATTTCTGAATCATAGACCTATCCTTTAATTCCCATGAATTAGTCTGCAAAAAGCTTTGAAATTCACCCATAACTCTGTTATCCTGGTTGAAATATGGGCAGCAGCCCTAATCCACAATTGTGGTTCACAAGGGAGTTAAATAGTGCAAAACACATAAAATGGGCTACACATGCTTATTAGTTATTTTCATCATTGCTATGGGTACACAGAATGCCAATATTGGTGCATTTTTTAGTCATTCATGTATTTTAATTTTTTTATTTTTAATTGAGTTTATTGGTACATTTTAGGGATACACTACAGTTACATTCATTGTTGGGATCTTGTTCCTTTACATGACAGGTGTCGGTTCTCATATTTTCCCCTTGTCCCTGCCCTCCCTTCACCCCCTCCTCCCCTCCCCATTTACAAACACTGTATTTCCATCTTTTCATTTTCTCACATATTTTTCTTTTTCCTTATTACCCTTCCCCTACCCGTCCCACCTTCCCTACAACTTTAGCCCTTTTCTTCCCATTTGGCAATTTCAGTTATCTCATTAGGATCTTATGTACTATTACAGTTTATTCAAACCAGAGAAACTATTTGGTATTTACACATGTGTGAATTATATATTTCACTTAGGAGTATATCTTCAATATGTATCCATTTTCCTATGAAAGAATCTAACTTATCATTCTTGATGGCTGAGTAATATTCCATTTTATAGAAAAAAAACACATCTTCTTTATCCAGTTTCCAGCTGATGGGCAAATGGGCTATTTCCAAGTTTTAGCTATCACTAACTGTGCCACTATAAACAGGGATACACATACATTACTGTGATATGATTCTTTTAGTTCTTTTGGAAAGATACCCAGCAGAGGGATGGCTGGGTCAAATGGAACCTCCAGTCCAAGCTCTTTGAGGTATCTCCATATTGATTTCCATAGTGGTTGCACTAGTCTGCACTCCCACCAACAATGGAGGAGGGTTCCTTTCTCCCCGCAACCCCGCCAACATTTGTTATTGTGTGATTTCTTGATAGCAGCCATTCTTTGTGGGGTGTTGTGGAATCTCAGTGTCGTTTTGATCTGCCTCTCTGGAATTAGTCATTCATATTGAATTGTCTGAACCACATAAAAATCATTTCCTTCTCTTCTCTTGATTTCAGATGCTGATTATGAAACTGAAAATGTGTACTGAGCTTTGTGTAAAACAAGTTTCTCCAAATGATTAGGTTCATCATGAAGACTGAAGCCCTTATGTACTGCTTAACAGTTATGTACTGTGCTGTGAACCCTTGAAGGTAAAAATGATTCTGTTTAGGCAAAGTTGCCATGATCAATCATTTTTGGCAATAACATATTCTAATCCAACTTGGTACGGGACTAAAACCTGACAAATATAGACTTTCTGCTCTTATAAATGTGTTACTTGGTCTCTGAAAATTAAACCAGCAAGTGGAAACCACATTTTTTTTTATGGTGGATTAAATTTCTTGAGAGTTTTGAGTATTGATATACTTTACTTGTATTTGAAAGATGGCATACTCAGATACCTTCTTTATTGTGGGGACAAAATATTTGACATCCAAAACAAATTAGAGTTTTATTTTGGCTCACAATTTGTAGTTTTGATCACTAGTGAGTTAACTTCAAAAAAGGGTGGCACTGCAAAGGAGAAACAGCTCAAAATATGGCAGACAGGAAGCAAAGAGAGAGACAGATCAATAGAGTAGGGAAAGAGATAAACCTTTCCAAGAACACCCAGGTTATGCACACCCGCCATCTAGGCTTCACTTCCCAAATCAAATGTATCTATAAAATCTACAGTGGATCAATCCACTGATAAGTGTCACAGTCCTGTGATTCAGACCCCTCCAAAGCTCTGTGAATGAATATATATTCATATTAGAATTATAACTGTTTAGCCATCTTTGCAAAAGCTCATTTAAGGGATATATATGATTTCAAATATCCCGTAAGGTGTCAATGAGAATCTGATTGCATGTGAATGATATGTTCTCCTCAACAGAAAAATCAATTTATGTTTTGAGATAATTTGATTAATTATGATGCTGTCCTATACTCTCACAGAAACAGCATTACCTAAACATAATTTTTAATGAAACATCTCAGCTTTTGTGTGATTTTATAGGGAAATAATCAACATGAGGTACTAATGGGTCACCATCTTACAGGCTACACCTATTATAAGAAAACTGTAGAATATCCCTCAGTAAAAACAATATGTGTTAATATTCATTTTGTCATTAAAATGTATAAAAATGGAAAATCTAGAGCCAAGAGTACTGGTGCACATCTATAGTCTAACCACTTATGAGGCAATATGTTTATTAATTTTAGGTCAGCCTGGAATCTATAATGAGAGATTATCTCAAAAGATGTCTATAAATTGTGTGTATGCATTTTGTCAATCAATAAATCACTAATTGTTCAAGTGTAAAACATTTCAGTAATATTGAAATTTAATTTGATGTTTTTGGTCATAATTTAAAAAGTGGATATTCCATAAAATAAAGAAGGAAACATATTGTGTATTCCTGATAATCTGTTTTTATGGTAAACAAAGTTAACAAATCAAGAATAAAAAATATAACTTATTTAGGATAGAAACAAAATTATACAAGTAACATGTTAAAATTTTTCATGTATTTTTAACTGATATGTGAAAAAATGAAATGGACATATCAATAGGGTGTTATGTAGTGTTTTAATATATGCATATGTTCTATAAAACAGCTTACAACATTTCTTTATGGAAGCGCTGTCAAAATTAATTCAATTTTTGAATGTAAAATCTACTATATTTACCTATAGTAACTCTACAGTGCAATAGCAGAGCAGAAGCTCAAGCTGGAATCTAAATGCAATTTAGTACCTATTGGTCAAACTTTCCATGTTCTACCTCATCTTATATACCTCCCACTTTGTACTAACCATGATTCTATTTTCAACTTCAATGAGATAACTTTTTTATTTTTCATATATGAGTAAATCCATGTGGCAGTTGTTTTTTTGTGCCTTGCTTATTTAATTTAACATAATTTCATAGGCATTATTTCCTCACTTATTTCATTAATATTTACTACTAATAAATTGTTTCAAAATAAAATAAAATACATTCATTGTTAGCACACATAAACTATTTACAGGCATATAACGACAGATTATGTAAAGGACTATTTATTTATTTATTTTTGGTACTGGGGATCAAACTCAAGTCTTTGTGCTTGTGACATAGGCAATGGAACCACGAAGCTAACTTTCCAGTCCTTAAAGGACTATTTAAATATAAATAAGTTTTATAACATATTTGCTATATATGTATCAGCCTTAAACCTTATTCAATTGTTGAGAAACTTTCAATTTTTTCACTTTTGCAATTCAACAGTATATCTTTCCTAAATCTAAATGTTGCATTCTCTTTCCTTCCTCATTTAAAGCAACAGCTGCTATATTTGTAAAATTGCAATGATATTTTCAGGTAGAACAGTGGGCTATCACAAATACTCTGTTTCTGAAGCAATGTAACACTTCTAAAGGACAGTTAATGGGAGACTATCAACAAAACCAAACTTTTCAAGTCACAAAAATAGCAAAAGTCTTCCTTTTCAAGGGACAGTTTTGCTTCCTATGTAATACGCATGAAAAATATTCCTTATTACTTTTTATATAGTTCCAATGTTAATCAGATCAAATTATTAAAAATCAATACAATTGATGAACAATACCTTTTTCTATAAAATGAGAGTGAGCAATTTTTAGATGTAACATAACCCTATTTTTAAATTTCTAAAACCTTCTCCCTATTTCTAAAAATCTACTGAGGTGTAGGAATGAGAAATAACATTTTGACATCGAATTATTGGCTAAATGTGGAAATTAAAACCTGGTTGTTTGGCTCATAGTTCAAAGAATCACATCTTCTCATTTGTTGCACCTGAAAATAACCCAAATAAACTGGCTTGCATGCTAATGTTGTTAATAAAAAACATTTTTTTCTGAGAAACAACACATTATGCTTCATATTGACTTGTTCAGAGTATACAAACTGATAGGGGTCCCAATACAGAAAAAAAGAGAAAAATAATGATAGAAATGGATTAAAATCCACAAAGTGAAATAAGAATCAATGCATTTACACTGATATGAACAAAAAATTTAATTCATAAATAAATAAGCAAGAATAAAAAAAATTTGCATTAGAATTCAAAGGAATGAATTTAGAAGAAATAACACAAATGAAATCACTATTGGTAAACACCACACTAAGTAGTCAAGAATTATCAATGTATATAAAATTTGTTCGCAAATATACTAAAGGCACACTACAAAAAACTCGCAGACACTACTTTAAACAAATGATCATAAATATACATTTGGTACCAGGGATTGAATTTAGCACCTTGCACTTTAAAGGCAGGTGGAAGAACCATTTAGCTAAATACCCACCCCTTCAAATGATCAATTTAACTTAACAAATAATGGAGTATACCAACAACATGGATCTCTTATTATAATGCATTAAATGAGGCATACATTTTATTTCTGTGATCTCTTTGCCAATAAATGTATAACCTTAATTTTAACTCTGGGAAATACTGGGCAAAAGCCCAATGATTCCCTTTACTCTTAAAATTCACAGAGCTTATGAAA
Source organism: Fukomys damarensis (assembly GCF_012274545.1). Classification (NCBI taxonomy): domain Eukaryota; kingdom Metazoa; phylum Chordata; class Mammalia; order Rodentia; family Bathyergidae; genus Fukomys; species Fukomys damarensis. Next base: position 64,802,374 of record NW_022900951.1, on the reverse strand, counting down.
AAAATGATAATGCTGAACTGTTCCATACTTAAGAAAATAAAGACAAATGACTAATGCAACATGTAATATGAATTTGGATCCTGGGACCAAAATATAATAATTAGTCGTGCAATTTGCCAAATTGAATATAACCTGGAGATTAGAGTTTTATATAAATATTATTTTCTTGGCTTTTGTAGTGTTAATAGTTGTGTAAAATGTTAACTTTGGGGGAATTTTATGTAAGTGTATTCAGTAATTATTCATGCTGCTTTTGCAATTTTTGTTTAAGTCTGATATCTTTTTCAAAAATTAAAAAAATAAAAGTAACACGGGTACTTGTTCCAGCAACCTTCTTTTATAATCAGAACCAGTGAATGCAGTTGCTTTCCAAAAAGATTCAGAACACAGACTTCCTCGAGGAAAATATCATTCTGATATTTCCACTTATAGTATTTAAATAATTGTGGCTGTTTAAAATAACCCCTCACTGCCACTGCCCCATAATAAAAAACATTTTCACACACACACAAAAAAAATATAAAACACCTCCCAATATGGGCTAGATACATATTTTCCTACACTTAGCAAATCAGGATAGTTGATCCAACTACATGTCAACAATCATAAACCACATTGATAAGAAATATCACTGTTCAAATCATATTGCCTCTTTCAACGTTAAAATAGTTTTCTGTAATTTACAGTTTTCAAGTAACTATTCTATATTTTAATGATAAATCATAATGGGACCAGCAATCAACTGACTTTTTAATTGAAAGCTCCTTTTAGCAATATTTTAAAATAAAAGTTGATAGAAGACGAATAGTGTAGTAATCATCTCAGTGGTGCAATAAGAATGAAAATAAAAGCTGGGTGTTGTGGTGCATTCCCTACACTCTGGAGGCCTAAGCAGGAGGATCGCAATGAGTTCAAGACCAGCCTGGGATACATAGTGAGTTCCAGATCAGTCTCAACTACTTAGTGATACCCTGTCTCAAAAAAACAATAAATAAATAAATAAATAAATAAATAAATAAATAAATAAATAAATGAAATTTAAACAAAGATAGATCAATTTATTTAAGAAATAAAGCAAGATATGGATTAAAATTCCACATATAGCAATTATTGCTGCTCATATTTTTGGACAAAATAGGTGACATTGAGCTATTTTGAATCAGTGATCCAAGATTTATATTTTAAAAATCTAATTTATTTTATGAATATGTTTCTGTTTATTATCATGAGTTTTCCACAAACCCATATGACCAAGTGAAAAATAGCTGAACAATTACCAGAAGCAGGCAATTCCAATATTTCAATTTTTGTTATAGCAAGCATTAAACTATTTGAAAAATCTAACGTTTTTATATAATTAAGACATATATTTTGATATTTAATCTTGTTTAGTACCTTGTGTAAAGGTATAGCATCTTCAAGATTAAAAAATGTGTGCAAATATTTTTGATAGTATAATGTCATTAAACAAAATAAAATAATTCTAGTGCCTAACAGTCTACAGATCAAAGTAGCAAGTACTCTAGTGATCTCTTTTTCATTTGTGTAAAAATTAGTCTGAAAAGTTGGTTTATATTTGGTTGCCTATCATCAAGTAGGCAAAATTGTATGCAATGGGGATATTGACGGAAATGTGGCTTAGTGGAGGGATATGAGAAACCAGGTGTAAGAATGGCAAGTATTCTGATAATTTCCTCCACTAAAGAATATTAATATTTAGATAAGCAGTAGCACTCCTTTGCACGAAAACAAAAATTTCTTTGGGGAATGATGTGTTTTCTTTTCTGGTTTTGTATTTTGATAGCTAGCTGTCATCATCTAAAAATGACATCTCACCCTAACCATTGAAAGAGAGAAGCACTTTGATTTGCTCTTTGAGGCTCAGACATCAAAGAGATCTTTGTGGTTCCAGCTCCATCTCAGACATTACTCTGATTTATTATTCTAGTTGTATTTACTACATACTTGATTAAATAAGTTTTATCATATTAAATTATTTTTAATAGAAAAATCTAACTATGCTTTGTTCTTTGTTGGCATAAGAGAACAAACATCACATTTCTGACATCATTAATATTACAAATTAGTTTTTGTTTGTGTCTCATTTGACTGTAATTAGAAGAAATTATTCAACACACATATCAGAAAATCAAATTATACCTAGAAATTGTGTTATCTAATGACAGGAAATTTATGCGAAAAATACTGTACACACTGAATTTTTTCTGTATCTAATATTTCTTCATCCTTTGTCATACCAGTGATTACTTTGTATTTGTTAAACTGTTACATATCCCTATATGCTTTCTTCCCAAATCTCAAAAAATTTCAGTGCCATAAATATTGTATGCTTAATAGGGTTGAACAAGTATGTAAATATAACATTTGAATTTTAACAGTATGTAATTTTAAAACTCAAAGACAAATTATTTTCAGAAGTCAGTTAAAATGCCCTTACTGGCATTAGGTTTTGTTATTTTTATATATTGCTTAATAAATAATTTACACAAACCGTTTTTGAAGCATTTTCAGAGTTTCATAGAATTTATAGTTCTACTATATTGGTTTGGAAATAAACTATCTGCAGGGTGAAAGTAATTGCTTACATGAGATAATCATGAAGTCATAATCATCATTGGGGAACTGAATTTTCCAAGTTGATTTTCCAAGTTTCTAAGTTTTTGAAATTCACTTGAAATTTAAAGTGAGTGTAGAATGTAACTCATCAATTAATCAATCACTGTTAGGAATTAAAGTAGACTCTCTATTAACTAGGTAGATGGGATCAAAGTCTGCTAATAACAATTTTATGCCATTGTCCAACTAAATGAAAATAAACATTTTGTTATTTTGTAATCTAATAGTAAAAATAATGATATGTTAATTTAAAGAATCTCAATTTTTCTGAAGATGTTCGCCTAGATTTACTGTTTAAATGAACATGTGAGTATAAGGGTCCTATAAAATTATCTGTAAAGGTATCCATGTCTTTCTCAAGATTGCATTGTCTAATATTATTATTTGAAGAGGTTTTCTATGCTTTTAATATTTTCCTCAAATTTGAGTATTGCAAAAATGTGGAGATGTGTTCATTTAATTAGTCTCAATAGTCTTCAATTTTCTCTTCAAATTTATTTATTCTATTGTATTTTATGACTAGATTATTTCAAACAACATTTAAGATTAGATGTTCATTTTTTGCACATATTTTTTACGCATAATTTTAGGCTTAATTTTGGCATTTCTTTACATGCATATAGAATGCATTGATTATTTCCACACCCTATGGTCAGTTTTCCTTCTTTTTTGCTCATATGAGTCCCTCATTCATAATAATTTCTCTTCTAATTTTCTGCAGTCTTTCTTTTTATAACCATTGTTTTGTTTTTTTTTGTTTTTTGTTTTTTTTTGAGATTCCACAAATGCAAGAAAACATGCTGTTTGTATTTATGATTCTGGATTTTTTTCACTTAATGTATTGGTCTCTGCTTCCATTCATTTTTCTGAAAATGATATGATTTTGCTCTGTATAGGTGAATAACATTCTACTATGTTTAAATAGCATATTTTCATTATCCATCAATCTGTCAGTGGATGTTTAGGCAATTTCCACAGCTCAAATATTACAAAGTAGTTTATAATAAACATGATTATGCAGTTATCACTACAACATGCTGATAGTAATTCTTTCAGTAATATAACAAAAGTGATTTGCTGAATTAAGCTCTAATTCTACTTTTTGTTCCTTCTTCCTGTATCATCATCAGCACTGAGTGTGTGTGTGTGTGTGTGTGTGTGTGTGTGTGTGTGTGTGTTTTGTATTTTTCATGATGACTACAGTGATTTCGGTGTGATGGAACCAGAATTAAGGACAGATATGGTTAAAGATATTGAACATTTTATACACTTATAGTCCGTTTGTACTTCTTTTCAGAAATGTCTTTTCAGTTCATTTTGTATTTTATTGATTAGTGTTTTTGTATTAATAAAGTTGAGTTTTTCATAATCCAGAAAAATGGCACATAATGATTTTTCTCCCATTCTGTAGGTTTTCTTTTCACTTTGATTGTTTCCTTTGCAAGGCAGAAGCATTTTAACTGAGTGCAGTTCTGTTGTGTGATTTTTGCTATTATTTCCTGTGATATCAAATTATTATTCAGGAATATTTTGGCTGTGCTTATGGTAGCATTTAATTTTTTTCTAGTACAAACAAAGTGTTAGTTCTTATATCTATATTTTTGTCTAGTTTGAAGTTCTATTTTACAGCATGAGATACAAGGGTCTAGTTTCAATTTTGTAGAGATGCATAACCGGTGTTCTCAACAATATTGTTAAAGACACTCTTCACTCTGACATGATCTTAAACTTATTGTAAAGGAACAGATGGCTACTGTTTTGTGGGTTCCAAAAGTGTCCTTTCTTTTATGCCATTGGTCCACCTGTCCTTTTGTGTGGTGTTTGTTAATATAGCTTTATAGCATAATCTGATATCATGTATTGGGATGCCTCTAGCATTGCTACTTTGCCCAGTACTTCTTTAGCTCTTCTGTATATTTTGTGCTTTCAAATAAATTTTGGAACTGTTATTTATACTTCTGTGATGAATGTAACATATTTTTCTGGGTATGCATTGAATCTGTAAGTCATTTTTGGTACTACAGTAATTTTAAAAATATTGATTATGCTATCCATGAACAAAAGAGAGGTTTCTATCTTCTAGTGTCTTCCTCAATTCTTTAATTAAGTGTTCTATAACATTCTTTTTAGATGTCTCTCATCTCATTGTTTAGATTAATTCCTATGAATTTTTTTTGAATTGCTGCAAATGGAAATATTTTTCAAATTATTTCTCACTGGATTCATTATTGGTGTCTATAAAAATTATGAATTTTATGTAGACATTGTATCCTGACACATTTCAAAATTTATTTATCACATGTAGAAGTTGTTCGGTACTGATTTTAGGGCCTAGTAACTAGATGAAAACACCATACTCAAATAAGGTTAATAATATCATCTATTCATTTCTGTGTCCATTTAATTTCATTGTCTTACCTAATTGTTCTGCGCAATATTTGCAGTAGTACATTAAAAGGAATAATGAAAGTGGCTCTCCTTCCGGAGGTGGATCGGGGCCCAGGCTGCCTCCTGGCGCTTGAGTGATGGTGGCTGGGATGGGAGCTGGCGTGGTTCTCCTTCCTGTGGTGCATCAAGGTCCAGGCTATCTTCCTGGCATTTGAGCAATGGCTGCTGGGTCGGGAGAAAGTTTGGCTCTCCTTCCCCCGCTGTATCAGGGCCCAGTCTGCCTCCCAACTCTTGAGCGATGGTGGCTGGTGCGGGAGCTGTCGTGGCTCTCCTTCCCATCGTGGATCGGGGACCAGCCTGCCTCCTGGCACTTGCAAGATGGCGGGTGGTTCGGGAGCAGTTGTGGCTGTCCTTCCCGTGGTGGATTGGAGCCCAAGCTGCCTCCCGGCTCTTGAGCGATGGCAGCTGGGTGGGGAGCTGGCCTGGTTCTCCTTCCCGTGGTGGACCTGGGCCCAGGCTAATTCCTGGCGCTTGAGCAAAGGCGGCGGGTTTGGGAGCAGGCGTGGCTCTCCTTCCCGCGGTGGACTGGAGCCCAGGCTACCTCCCCGAGGGATTGCGGCTGGGTCGGGAGCCAACGTGGTTTTCCTTCCCGTGGTGGATCAGGGCCCAGGCTGCCTCGCGGCACTTGAGCGATGGCGGCTGTGTCAGGTGTTGATGTGATTATCTTTCCCGCGGTGGATCGGGAACCTGGCTACTTCCTGGCACTTGAGCGATGGCTGCTGGGTCAGTACAGGCGTGGCTCTCCCTCCCGTAATGGATCAGGGGCCCAGGATGCCTGAAGGCGCTTGATCAATGACTGCTGTGTCGCGAGCAGGTGTGGCTCTCCTTCCCATGGTGGATCGGGACCCAGCCTGCCTCCTGGCACTTGCAAGATGGCGGCTGGATCTGGAGCAGGCGTGGCTTTCTTTCTGGTGATGGATCATGGCCCAGGCTGCCTCCCGGCACTTGAGCGATTGTGGCTGGGTCAGGAGCTGGCGTGGTTCTCCTTCCCGTGGTGGATGGGGGCTCAGGCTAATTCCCGGCGCTTGAGCGATGGCGGCTGGGTCAGGAGCAGGCATGGCTCTCCTTCCCGTGGTGGATCGGGGCCCAGGCTGCCTCCCAGTGATTGAACTATGGCAGCTGGTTTGGGAGCTGGCGTGGCTCTCCTTCCTGCACTGGATCGGGGCCTAGGCTACCTCCCAGCGCTTGAGTTATGGCGGCTGGGACAGTAGCAGGCATGGCTCTCCTTCCTGCACTGGATCAGGGCCCAGACTGCCTCCCGGCGCTTGTGCGATGGCAGCTGGGTTGGAATCAGGCGTGGCTCTCCTTCCCATGGTGGATCGGGGTTCAGGCTGCCTCCCAGAGCGATGGCGGCTGGGTTGGGAGCTGACGTGGTTATTCTTCCCGCGGTGGATCTGGGCCAAAGCTACCTTCCCGGTGCTTGAGCGATGGCTGCTGGGTCAAGAGCAGGTGTGGTTCTCCTTCCTGCGGTGGATCAGGGCCAAGGCTGCCTCCTTGTGCTTGAGGAATGGCTGCTGAGTCGGGAGCAGACATGGCTTTTCTTCCCGTGGTGGATCAGGGCCAAGGCTGCCTCCCGGGGCTTGAGTGATGGCAACTAGGTCGGGAGCTGGCGTGGTTCTCCTTCCCGCAGTGGACCGGCGTCCAGGATACTTCCTTGCACTTGAGCGATGGTGGCGGGTTCGGGAGTAGGTGTGGCTCTCCTTCCTGCAGTGGATCGGGGCCCAGGCTACCTCCCCAAGCGATGGCGGCTGGGTCGGGAGCTAACGTGGTTTTCCTTACCGCGGTGGATCAGGGTCCAGGCTGCCTCGCGGCACTTGAGTCATGGCAGCTGAGTCGGGAGCAGGCATGGCTCTCCCTCCGGCGATGGATCAGGGCCTCGGATGCCTGACAGTGCTTGTGGGATGGTGGATAGGTCGGGACCTAGCCTGGTTCTCCTTTCTGTGGTGGATCGGGGCCCAGGCTACCTCCCCAAGAGATGGCAGCCAGGTCGGAAGCTGACCTCATTTTGCTTCCCATGGTGGATCAGGGCCCAGGCTGCTTCCGGGCACTTGAGCAACGGCAGTTGGGTCGGAGCAGGCGTGGCTCTCCTTTCGGTGGTGGATCAGGAACCAGGCTGCCTCCTGGCCCTTGAGCAATGGTGACTGGCTCGGCAGCAGGCATGGCTCTACTTCCCATCGTGGATCGGGGCCCAGGCTGCCTCCCAGCGCTTGAGCGATGACGGCTGGTTCAGGAGCTGACGTGGTTCTCCTCCCCGTGGTGGATCGAGGTCTAGGCTACCTTCCTGGCCTTTGAGCGATGGCTGCTGGGTCGGGAGAAGGTTTGGCTCTCCTTCCCCCCATGTATCGGGGCCCAGCCTGCCTCCCAACTCTTGAGAGATGGTGGCTGGTTCGGGAGCTGTCGTGGCTCTCCTTCCCATGGTGAGTCGGGGCCCAGGCTGCCTCCCAGCACTTGAACCATGGCTGCTGGGTAGGGAGCAGGCATGGCTCTGCTTCCCACGGTGGATCTATGCCCAAGTTGCCTCCTGAAGCTTGAGTGATGGCGACTGATTAGGCAGCAGGCGTGGCTCTCCTTTCTGCAGTGGATCGGGGCCCAGAGTGCCTCCCAGCACTTGAGAGATGGCAGTTGGGTCAGGAGCTGATGTGGTTCTCCTTCCCGCGGTGGACCTGGGCCCAGGCTACTTCCTGGAGCTTGAGCGATGGCGGCTGGTTTGGGAGCAGGCGTGGCTGTCATTTCTGCGGTGGATCGTGGCCCAGGCTACCTCCCTGAGCAATGGCGACTGGGTCGGGAACTGGCATAGTTCTCCTTCCCGAAGTGGATCGGGGCCCAGGCTACCTCCCTCAGTGATGGTGGCTGGGTCGGGACCTCGAGTAGTTCCCCTTTCCACAGAGAATTAGGTCCCAGGCTGCCTCCCGGTGCTTGAGCGATGAAGACTGGGTCAGCAGCAGGCGTGGCTCTCCTTCCCATGGTGGATCGGGGCCCAGGCTGCCTCCCAGCACTTGAGCGATGGCAGCTGGGTCGGAATCAGGCACGCCTCTTCTTCCTGCAGTGGATTGGGTCCCACGCTACCTCTCCGAGCGATGGCTGCTATTTCGGGAGCAGGCGTGGCTCTCTTTCCCTCCGTGGATCTGGGCCCAGGCTACCTCCCGGCACTTGAGCGATGGCTGCTGGGTCGGGAGCAGGTGAGTCTCTCCTTCCAGTGGTGGATCGGTGCCCAGGCTGCCTCCCAGCACTTGAGCGATGGCGGCTGGTTCGGCAGCAGGCATGGCTCTCCTTCCCATGGTGGATCGGGGCCCAGGCTGCCTCCTGGCACTTGAGCCATGGCTGCTGGGTAGGGAGCAGGCATGGCTCTGCTTCCCTCGCTGGATCTATGCCCAAATTGCCTCCTGAAGCTTGAGTCATGGCAACTGGTTTGGCAGCAGTCGTGGCTCTCCTTCCCGTTGTGGATCGGGGCCCTAGCTGCTTCCCGGCTCTTGAGCGATGGTGGCTGGATGGGGAGCAGTCGTGGCTCTCCTTCCTGTGCTAGATTGGGGCTAAGGCTGTCTCCGGGACATTGAACGATGGAAGCTGGGTCGGAAGCAAGCGTGGCTCTACTTCCTGTGATGGATTGGAGCTCTGGCTACCTCCCCGAGCGATGGCGGCCGGTTCAGGAGCTGGTGTTTTTCTCTTTCCCATGGTGGACCGGGGACCAGGCTACTCCCTGGCTGCTGAGCGATGGCGGGGCTGTGTCAGGAGCAGTCGTGGCTCTCCTTTCCGTGGTAGATGGGGAACCAGGCAGCCTCCCGGTGATTGAACTATGGTGGCTGCATTGGGAGCAGGGGTGGCTCTCCTTCCCGCAGTGGATTGGGGCCCAGAGTGCCTTCCGGCACTTGAGAGATGGCAGCTGGGTCAGGAGCTGACGTGGTTCTCTTTTCCATGATGGACCTGGGCCCAGGCTACTTCCTGGTGCTGGAGCGATGGCGGCTGGTTCGGGAGCAGGTGTAGCTGTCATTCCTGCGGTGGATCGTGGCAAAGGCTACCTCCCTGAGCAATGGTGGCTGGGTCGGGACCTCAAGTATTTCTCCTTTCCGCGGTGATTTGGGTCCCAGGCTGCCTCCTGGTGCTTGAGCAATGAAGACTGGGTCGGCAGCAGGCATGGCTCTCCTTCCCATGGTGGATCGGGGCCCAGGCTGCCTCCCGGTGCTTGAGCGATGGCTGCTGGTTTGGCAACATGCGTGGCTCTCCTTCACCTGGTGGATCGGGTCCTAGGCTACCTCCCCGAGTGATGGCGGCTGGGTCTGGAGCTGAAGTGGTTTTCCTTCCCGTGGTGGATCAGGGCCCAGGCTGCCTCGCGGCACTTGAGCGATGGCAGCTGGGTCAGGTGTTGATGTGGTTATCCTTCCCATGGTGAATTGGGAACCTGGCTACTTCCCTGCACTTGAGTGATGGCTGCTGGGTCGGGAGCAGGCATGGCTCTACCTCCGGCGATGGATCGGGGTCCAGCATCCCTGACGGTGCTTGAGCAATGGCGGCTAGGTCGGAAGCTGTCCTGGTTCTCCTTCCTGCGGTGGATCGGGGCCCAGGCTACCTCCTCGAGTGATGGCAGCCGGGTCGGGAGCTGACCTCGTTTTCCTTCCCGCGGTCGATCAGGGCCCAGGCTGCTTCTGGGCACTTGAGAGATGGCTGCTGGGTTGGGAGCAGGTGTGACTCCTTCCTGTGTTGGATCGGGGCCGAGGCTGCCTCTCAGCGCTTGGTTGATGGCTGCTGGGTGGAGAGCAGGCGTGGCTCTCCTTCCCACGATGGATTGGAGACCAGGCTACCTCCCCGAGCGATGGCACCTGGGTCGGGAGCTGGTGTTGCTCTCTTTACAGTGGTGGCCCGGGGCCCAGGCTACTCTGTGGCAGTTGAGCAATAGCTTCTGGGTCGGGAGCAGGCGTGGCTCTCCTTCCCGTGGTGAATCGGGGCCCAGGCTGCCTCCCCAAACAATGGCGGCTGGTCGGGAGATAGCATGGTTCTCCTTCCTGAGGTGGATCGGGACCCAGGCTGCCTCCCGGTGCTTGAGCGATGGCGCCTGTGTCGGGAGCTCGCGTGGTTCTCCTTCCCGCAGTGGATCGGGCCAAGCCTACTTCCTGGCCCTTGAGTGATGGCCTGAACTCTCATTTTAAATTTGGTTCAAAAACTTGTTGTTCATGGCAAATGAACTTTTTAACATGTTTTTAAATTTTGATTGCCAAATCTTTACTGGAATCTTTGCCTCCTTGTTCATGAAAGACATTGGTCTGAATTTCTTGTTGTTGTTGTTGTTATTGAAACATTATATAGTTTATTCATTGCCTATCAAGAATGAATTTAGGTAATTTTCTCTATTTTATGGGACAGTTTGGGAAGTTTTGTGTGAGTTTTGTTTAAAGGTTTAGAAAAATTCAGAAGTGAATTTATCTGGTTTGGAACTTATTTATTGTAGATTTTTTATTACTGCTTTAATCTTATTACTAGTAATTATCTTGGCAATTGTGATATTCTTTTGGTTCAATTTTGGTAAGTTATTAGTGCCTATAAATTTACCCATTTCGTCTAGATTTTACAAATTTCCATGTAAGTTTTAGAATACTTCCTATCATATTTCAATATTATACGTCACAATATCAAATTTTTTACTTGTTATTTTATTAACATGGTTATCTTTCCATTGTTTAGTTTGGCTAAGGTTTTTCAATCTTGTTTATCTTCTAGAAGAGTCAGATATTTCATTGATGTTTTACATATTGATTTTTATTAGTACACTATTTATGTTCATTTTTATGGAATAGGTACATGTACTTAAAATAACTTAATTTTTAAATTTTCCTTTCACAACCCCCCATTATCCACTTTGCCAATTTCTGGAGTCTGTTCTTATTGACAAATGAGTGTTTCTCATTTTCTACCTTTTATTTAGTTTTGTTTTTAAAAATATTTATACTTTGAAATTCTCATATAAGAGAAGTTATGCAACATATAAGCTTGTGAATATGATTTATTGCACTTAAAGTCAAGCAGCATCTCATTTTTTTTTCTTTCACTAAGTTTATGGGTGCGTTTTAGTCATACAATACAGTTACATTCATCATTGGGAAATTGTATATTTACATGAGGTATCTTAGTTCTTGTTTTTCTCGTCATATTTTTACTTTCTATTCTTTCTTTTCTGCTACCCCTTCCACTTCTCCTACTCTTTTAGAACTATTCTTCCTAATTCATATTATCAATTATACATTTTGATCCTTATTCACACTTTTAGTTTCTTTTTTTAAATTGAGTTTATTGGTACATTTAGGGATACAGTACAGTTGCATTCATTGTTGAGATCTTGTACCTCTACATGACAGGTCTAGGTTCTCATTTTTTCCACTTGTCCCTGCTCTCCCTTCATCCCCTCATTCCCTCTCCATTTACAAACACTTTATTTGCATCTTTTCATTTTCTCACCTTTTTTTGCCCTTGTTACCCTTCCCCTATCCATCCCACCTTCCCTACAACTTTAACCCTTTTCTTCCCATTTCACAATGTCAGTTATCTCATTAGGATCTTATGTACTATTACAGTTTATTCACACCAGAGAAACTATTCATATTTATACATGTGTGACTTATTTATTTCACTTAGGAGTATATCCTCAGTATGTATTCATTGGCTTATGAATGCTTCTAATTTCTCATTCTTTATGGCTGAGTAATATTCCATTTTATAGAAAAACCACACCTTCTTCATCCAGTTTCCAACTGATGGGCAAACAGGCTGTTTCCAAGTTTTAGCTATTACGAACTGTGCCACTATAAACATGGGTGTGCATAAATCACTGTGATATGATTCTTTTAGTTCTTTGGGAAAGATATCCAGCAGAGGGATGGTTGGGTAAAATGGAACCTCTAGACCTAGATTTGTGAGTTATCTCCATATTGTTTTCCATAGTGGTTGTACCAGTCTGCACTCCCACCAACAATGGAGAAGAATTCCTTTCTCCACAGAGCCCTGCCAACATTTGTTATTGTTTGATTTCTTGATAGCAGCCATAATTTGTGAAATGAGGTGGAATCTCAGTGTTGTTTTCATCTGCATCTCTCAAATGACCAGTGATGTGGAACATTTTTTTCATATATTTACTTGCTGCTTTTACTTCTTTTTCTGAGAAATGTCTGTTCATTTCAGTTGCACAGTTTTGAATGGATCTTTATATTTGGGGGGACTGATTGTTTTGAGTTCTTTATATATTCTAGATAATAGTCCTTTGTCTGAGAAGCAGGTGGTAAAAAAATTTTTGCACATTGTAGGTTGTCTCTTAGTTCTGTTGATGGTTTTTTTTTTTGCAGTGCAGAAGATTTTTAATAAGATGAGATTCCAGTTGTTTATTCTTTCTGCTAAATCCCGTGCTACTTAGGATTTGTTCATAAAGTCTTTTCCTATGCCAATGTCTTCCAGAGTTCTGCCTAACTTATCTTCCAGCAAGTTTAGTGTTTCTGTTTTAATATTTAGATATTTAAGTCACTTGGATTTTAATTTAGTGCATGTTGAAAGATAAGGGTCCAGTTTTAATCTTTGGCAGCTTGAAATAAAGTTTAACAAACACCATTTATTGAAGAGTCTATCTTTCCTCCACTGAGGATGGTCAGCTCCTTTGTCAAAGATTAGGTAGCTGAGTACATCTGGATTTGTTTTTGTGTCTTCCCATCTGTTCTACTGATCCTCAGGTCTGTTTCTTTGCCAGTACATGCTGTTTTTATCACAGTGGATTTCTAATATAGTTTCAAATTAGGAATTGTTATACTCATTGCCATGTGTCTGTTGCCTAGGATGGCTTTTGATATTCAAGGTGTCTTATGATTCCAAATGAATTTTTGGATTCTTTTTTCTAGTTCTTTGTAATATGGCATTGGAATTTCAATTGGCATTGCACTGAATCTGCATAGCAGTTTTGGTAGTATGGCCATTTTTCACTATGTTGATTCTTGCTACCCAGGAGCAGGGGATATCTTTCAATTTTTTTATATCCTCTTCAATTTCTTTTTTCAGAGTGCTGTAGTTTTCAGTAGAGGTCTTTTGCTTCTTTTGTTAGATTGATTCCTAGATACTTCATTTTTTTAATGCTATTGTGAAAGGAATTTTTCCCTAATTTCTATCTCTCTCTGTGAGTCTGTTATTTGTGTATAAGAAGGCTATTGATTTTTGGGTGTTCACCTTGTAACCAGCTGCTCTACTGAATCTTTCAATTAAGTCTAGCAATATTTTGGTGGAGTTTTTTGGGTCTTCAGTGTAGAATACCATATCATCAGCAAATAATGACAGTTTAACGTCTTCCTTTCCTATCTTTATTGTTTTAATTCATTTCTCTTGTCTAATTGCTGTGGATAATATTACCAGACTATATTGAAGAGGAGAGGTGATAGTGTGCATCGTTGTCTTGTTCCTGGTTTTAACATGAAAGTTTTCAGTTTTTTGTCATTTAATATGTGTTGGCTGTTGGTTTTTCATAGATAGCCTTTATTAAGTTGAGACTTAGACCATCTATTCCAATTTTTTTGCAGGGTTTTTATCATGAATGGGTGTTGAATTTTGTGAAATGATTTTCCTGCATCTATCGAAAGGATCATATGGTTTTTGTCCTTGACTTTGTTAATATAATTTGCTACATTTATTGACTTACGTATGTTGAACCATCCTTGCATCCCTGGAATAAATCTGACTTGGTCAGGATGTATGATCTTCTTGATGATCCTCTGTATTCTGTTTGCTAGTATCTTATTAAGGATTTTTGCATCTATGTTTCTTTTAGCTTCTTACACCAGAGAAACTATTCTCTATTTACACGTGTCTTAGCTATTTTACTTGATTCAAATTTTTTCTTTATAGTAATTATCTATTATGCATAAATACTACATTTTCTTTAGCCATTTTCCTGTTGATAGATGCACAGACTACTTCCAAAAATAAATAAATACTGTATAAGTTGTGTTGCCACAAATATGGATATCACATATCACTGTGGCACAATATCTTTAGGTCTTTTAGTAAGATACTTAGAAAGGATAACTTTAGCTAGGTCAAACATAATTTCTACTTTAACTTTTTTGAGGAATCTCCATGTTAATTACCATAGTTGTTATATAATTTTGCATTCTGTCCAACAATGTAGAAATGTGCCCTTTTTCTGAAGGCTCACCAACATTTGTTACTGTTCATTTTTATTGACTCTATTTTTGCTGGAGTAAGATGGACACTCAGTATTGTTTTAATTTGCATTTCTCTGATGGCCAGATATGCTGATCATTTTTATGTTTTTATTGATTTGTACTTATTCTTCTGAAAATTGTCTCTTCATTTCAGTAGCCTATGTTTTGCTTGACACTTTTATTTCAGAAGATGGTTTCACTGAGTTATGCATAAGTCCTGAATATCAGGTCTATGTGAAAGTTGTAGGACAGTAACATTTTCTTCCTATTTTGTGGGTTTCCCCTTAACTGTATTGATTTTTTTTCTGTGTAGGGCCATTTTAATTTTACATAATCCAACTTGATAAATTTTGGTGTTCTACCCTGTGTAACTGGGGTTTGGTTTAGATTCTCTTTGCATTACTTCTTAGCCTGAACTTTACTAAATTCAATTCCCATCTTCATCATTACTTTGATTTTTTTATTTGGATTGCTCCCTAAATCTAAAATGTTTAGCTTCACCATTTTTGATGTGTCAGAATTATTCACATGCAGGTAATTATAGATATCCCTTCCAGGATTTTATTTACTAGTTTTGGTTTTGCATTAGTGAGCTTCCCTTTTCCTGGGACACAATATGAAACATCAATAACTTTAATAAAGAAATGTTTACTTTGGCTCACAGTTTCATAGGCTTCTGTCTATTATAGAAACCAGGTCAAAAAAAGAACATGATAGAGCACAGTGTCTTAGTTTATAGAAGCCAGGGGGAAAAGCAGGAGAACAATATAAAATAAGATCAGACCAATTACTAGATATATTATCTAATGTTATGGCTCCATGACCCAGAAGCACTCACAATTCTGCTTTACTTGTCCTTTAGGTAGATCTCAGATGAAACAAGTTGATAATTAAGCTTAATTGTCACATTCCAAACACTGTCAACTTAATAGCAAATTAATTTCCTGATAATTAATCTTGAAATAACCACAATAACATATTAATACAACATCTGAACATAATAAAATTATCTTGTGTGGAAGCAAAAATGCAATAATCTTTTCTGCAAAGCCTCAACAGTAAAAAAAATTTCTCAAAAGTCTATGGCAAAACTCTTCACTGAAAAAAGGCAAATTTGTACCTATGATTATCTATAAAAATCACAGCAATTTACATAATTACAAGGTAAAATGACTGAGGACAATGATTCCCATTCTAAAAGCAAGTAACTTGAGGACACAAATAATCAGACCAAAGCAAGACCAAAGCTGACTAGGGCAATCAGGAAGTTCTGTAGCTCCATATCCAGCATTTTTATATGAGAGTTTAAGAAGGCATAAGCAGCCCATCCTGCATGCCCTTGGTGGCCATGACCTCTTTCTTGGAAAGACTTTTCTAATGGCATGTAGAATTCCTCAATACTGTCAAGCTTACAAATTTTTCACATTTCTCCCTTACTCTTATCTCCACAGCACCTTTGGCTTTATTATCACAATTACATACACTGCCCTTCGAGCAGCAGCTTGGCTTGGCTGACCTCCCAGACCTTCCTTTGAAATCTAAATGCAAGCCTCACTGACTTCAAAACTCTTGCAAAATTAGCATTATATGAACACGTTGAGATCTCTCAATGAGAGGAGAAATTTAAGCTGCAATGGATCATGACTGCAGCAGGTTCTGAGATTTAGGATGGCTGAGCATTGTAAGATAAATATCAGGGATCCAATAAATTAGAAAATACTTCTTTTCCAGTGTTCCCTGGGACTCTTTTTTCAAATGAAAGATCAACACTTTTTGCATTCCATCCTTAAATCAATGCCTCACTAGGGCATTTATTAAATGATATCAAAGGATCTTCTCATCTTTTTAGAAAGTTATTTTTTCTTTGTAATATTTATAATCTCTTCAGGAGGCACACTTCATTTGGTGCTCATTTTACTTATGAATCATTTTGTTTGTGATTTAAGTTTCTCAAAAATTTTCTCTACATTTTGCACTCTATTGTTACTATAAATCTGTGGAAAAGTATCCAACAGTGGCCATGCCACTGCATGACTGTTGCATTGTTTTGAGATTTTCCTTGCAAGGTCTACTCATTTAACACCCTTAATTTGAGTTTTCTGAAAAGTTTCAGGACGTATATGAGATGTGGACAATTTTTGACAGATTGTAACACACATGGCCTCTAACACCAAGAATGTAATTGTTCAAAATAAAACAGTCTTCTGAGATGTTGCCACAATTGCCCATCAGCTATGTTTACAGCATTGCACATTTTCTACAGATTGCATCAACAAACCTTTTCATGCTACACCCACAAAGTTCCAAAGGTCTCCAAAAAACTTTGTCAAGTATGCTCACAGCAATAAATTTCTTCATGGTAAAATTTCCTGTATCACTTTTTCAAAAGTGGTTTTCCATTAGCTCATAGATTCCATGGATTCATTACACTGTTGTCTGGTTCCAATGGTGAAATATCTTGATGGAAGACCATGGCAGAGCAAACCTGTTTATTTCATGGTAACTGGGAAGCCATGCACAGGTACAATGACATAGATAAAAGGACAAATGAACAGATATAATAATAAAGGGCATGCCTCCATGATTGTCTTAGATACTTTTCACTTTACTGAGACAAAGTTAAAGGAGGAATTTCTTTCTAGCTTAGTTGTAAATGTATCAATCCAGAGTCAGCTGTCTACAAGGCAGGGTGGCATGGCATAGTAGAATTACAAAGTAGAAATAGTTAATGGTGTGGCAAGCAGGAAGGCAGCAAAGCAGCAAGCAGCAAGAAGCAGCAGCAAGCTTCCATCTATTTTTTATCCTACCCCTGCTAAACTTTTTGAGTGGTACAAGCCACACCCACGGTGGGCCATCCCATTATCCATACTCACATCTATCCTAAACCAGTTTAGTTTTCACACACCCTTAATCCCAGGATCACAAACCCTTGACCCAGCCACCTCCAAAAATCCCTAACTATGAGCACATGAGGCTTTTGAGGGAGATTAAATTACAAGCTATAACAATGGTACACCCTGAAAAAACTAAAATGTGCTTTACTACTTGGCTCAGTTTCTCACAAGACAATCAAACTGACCAACAAGCTTAGCCATGATCCACACATTGGGTTTCTATTATCACTTGATTCTAGGAATTCTTAAAAAATATCTCTCATAGACCTCTCTGGGCTTTGGTAGAGGAACTGTGGGAGCTGCAGCTGCATGGAGCTTGCCTATGAACACAGTCCTATCCCTCCAAGACTTCGCAGAGGAACAGTGAGAGGTGCAGCCACACAGACACCTGCACCCCCTGGACTCCAAAAGCACCTCTGGCCCCCTGGGTGGATTGATACCTCTATTTATACCATGGAGGCACATTGGGTCATGAAGGCCATTGTTCTTAACTCTAGCCTCAATTTTGATTTAATTCACACAGGTAAAGGTGATAGAAGGGTAACTACCCCAAATTGTCATTTTTCTAAGCTGTGTTGGATTATATTGTGTTGCTGATTGTACTGTTTGGGCTAAGGTGTTGTGATTGATTTAATCAGTTGTCTTTCTTGATATAATGTAAATGAGATTGGCTCATAGTCAGAAAATCAAAACCTAACGATAAACTATAACAGGAAGATCAAATTATTAACCTAGGAATTAAACCAAGGACAATACAAACAACAAAAATAGAAATGAGAAGACATTCAAGCAAGGAACAAGCAAACAAAGGCTGCCTTTTCATCAAAGGCAAATTCTGAAGGAAATGAGGTGGAAAAGTCTGATAG
This sequence comes from Fukomys damarensis, assembly GCF_012274545.1. NCBI lineage: Eukaryota > Metazoa > Chordata > Mammalia > Rodentia > Bathyergidae > Fukomys > Fukomys damarensis. The sequence goes on along the minus strand of NW_022900951.1, from coordinate 64,784,347 downwards.
TCAAACACCTGGACTTCCTGAACTGATAGCATAGGAAGTAACAAAATAGATGAATGAGGCTCTAGAAAAATTCAAAACAGAAATAATTTCCCAGATAACTACAAAGATGGTGAGCAGAAAAAAAGGCATGTTTATAGGCCATAGAACAGAAACAGATAAAAAAATACATGAGCTCAGGACCATGACAGAAGCCATGATCCCCAACATAGGAAAGAAAAGGAAATCATGAATGCCCAACATAGGAAAGAAATGGAATCCATGAAAAAGATTCAAACAGATATGCAGGAGACTAAAAACTCATTGAAAGAGTACATAGTAGACCAAGAGAATCTGAATACAGAATATCAGATATAGAAGATGGGATATTGGTCAGTGACCATGAAAAGAGTGAATTCTTAAAAAAAGTAAGGGAAAATGAGAAATTAATCCAAGAGCTCTTCCATGGTGCAAAGAAGAATAATATAAGACTGGTAGGAGTCCATGAAAAAGTAGGAGAAATTACAAGTAGCATAAAAAACTGTTCACAGAATTAATGACAGAAAACTTATCAAATAGAACAAAAGAATTTGACATACATATAAGTGAGGCTTGTAGTGCTCCAAATAGCCATGATCACAAAAAATCTACACCTAGACATGGAATAATCAATACCTAAGAGACTGAACAGAAGAATGAAATGGTACAAGCAATTAGAAAAAAAGAATCAAATCACATGCAAAGCAAAGTCCTTCAGTATCACAGCAGACATTTCAACACAAACCCTCAAGTCAAGGAGAGCCTAGAGTGAATTTTCTCAAGCTATAAAAGAAAACAACCTCCAACCCAGACTGATGTATCATGAAAAACTCTTTCAAAATTGATGGGGAAATACGATACTTGCATGACAAGGAACACCTGAGAAACTACATGAATTCCAAAGAAACACTACAAACAATTCTAAATAATGTCCTAGAAAAAGACACAATTCCATGAGGCCAAACTGAGCAAATCCAACAGGCAAGACAAGAAATTAAAGACAGGGGGGCAAAAAATTAAAAAGAGCGAATAACAGGAAGATAACATGGTGATAATAAATCAGTACATAGCTGTTATACACATAAGTGTTAATGACCTCAATTCAACAATCAAAAGAAATACACGGGCAGAATGGATTAAGAAGCAAAATCCAAAAATATGCTGAATAAAAGAAGTGCACCTTGTTCAAAAAAAACTTACAGGCTGAAAGTAAAAGGATGGGAATCAGTTCTCCATGTGACAGAAACCTGGAAAAAAGTAGGGTAGCTGTGTTATTTGCAGAAAAAGTAAATTTTAAATCAAAACTAATTAAGAAAGACAGAATCCTTTTAAAGGGAACAATCCCAAAGGAATAGATGACAATCATAAATATATATGCACCAAATGCTAATACTCCCCGATTATACAAAAGAAATATTAAGGGACATGAAAAACCAAATAAGTACTAATATAATTGTAGCAGGGGTCCTCAATAGCCAACTGTCACAAATAGATCATCTAGACAAAAAAATCAACAAAGAAATACTAGAATTGAACCAACCTTTTGAAAAAACAGACTTAATAGACCTCTACAGAGTGTTCCACCCACAAAAGCAGAATATACATTCTTTTTGGCTGCACAAAGGTCTTCCTCCAGAAAAGACCACATTCTAGCTCATAGAACATGTTTAAATAAATGCATATGAAATGAAGTAATACAATGTATATTATTAGACCATAGTGTAATTAACCTGGAATTCAATAGCAAACAAAACTGCAAAAACTTCGCAAGCACATGGAAATTGAACAAGACTCTCCTCAACAATCAATCAATCAGAGAGGAAATTGAAGAAGAAATTGGGCAATTTTTACAATTTAATGATAATATCCATACAATGTACAGGAATCTATGGGACACAATGAAAGCAGTTCTTCAAGGGAAATATATAGCAGTGAATGACCACACTAGAAATACTGAGCGAGCTCAAACATAAAACCTAATACTGAATCTTAAGTTTCTAGAAAAAGAAGAGCAAGACAAACCCAAAGCTCATCCAAGGGAGAAAATTTTAATGATCAGAGGAGAAATGAATGCAATGGAGACTAAGAAAATGAAAAAAGAATCAAAGAACCAAAGAGTTGTTTTTTTAAAAGAATAAATAAAATCAATAAACCTTTAGACAATCTTATTAAAAAAGTAAAGAAAAGGCTCATGTCCATACAACAAGGAACAAATAAGATGAAGTCACATCAGATCCAGGATAAATCCAGAGGATCATCAATACCAACCTTGAGAACCTGTACTCTAATAAAATGTGAAACACAGAAGAAATGGACAGATTTCTAGATAAATATAAATTACCAAATTTGAATGAAGAAGTTACATATATTCTAAACATCCCAATTGAAATCAATGAAATAGAAAATGTAAATAAAAATTTACAAATGAAGGAAAGCCCATGTCCTGATAACTTTACTGATAAATTTTATAAAATAGAGAAGAACTATTGCCACTAATTTTGAAACATTAACTGGAAAAAAATTCATGAATTTCAAATTCATTCCTAGAAGCAAGTGTTACTTTGATTCCAAAACCAGGGAAAGACCCAAAAAAAGAGAGGGCTTCAGGCCAATCTCCCTAATGAACATTAGTGCAAAAATCCTCAATACAATACTGGCAAACAGAATACAGAGGGTCATCAAGAAGACCATACACCCTGACCAAGTTGTATTTATCCCAGTGATGCATGGATAGGTCAACATACATAAATCAATAAATGTAATACTTCATATTAAGAGAGTCAAAGATAAAAACCATATGAGCATCTTAATAGATGCAGAAAAAAGCATTTGACAAAATTCAACAACCATTCATGAAAAAAAACCCTGCAGATAAATGAAATAGCTAGTCTTTATCTCAACTTGACAAAGGCTATCAATGAAAATCCAACAGCCAATAATATCACACTTCTTTCTGCTAGTTCCTGTACTACAGCCAACATCATTTTAAATAGCCGTAAACTGAAAACCATCACATTAAAATCAGGAACAAGACAAGGATGCCCACTATCACCACTCCTCTTCAATATAAATTCTGGAAAAAACAGCCACAGCAATTTGACAAGAGAAAGAAATTAAAGCAATAAAGATAGGAAATGAAGAAATTAAACTGCCATGATTTGCTAATGATATGATACTCTACATTGAAGACCCAAAAAAACTCCACTAAAAGACTTCTAGACTTAATTGACAGATTCAGTAGAGTAGCTAGATACAAGGCCAACACTAAAAGATCAATAGCTTTCTTGTACACAAATGACAGACTCACTGAGAGAGAAATTAGGAAACAATTCCTTTCATAATAGCATCCAAAAAAATGAAGTTTCTATGAATCAAACAAAGGATGTAAAAGACCTATACACTGAAAACTACAGCATCTAAAAAAAAAGTGATTGAAGAGGTTATAAGCAAATGGAAAGACACTACTTGCTCCTGGGTAGAAAGAATCAACATAGGGAAAATGGACATACTACCAAAACTGCTATGCAGATTCAATGCAATGCCATTTGAAATTCCAACAGTATATTTCACAGAACTAGAAAAAATAATCCAAAATTCATTTGGAACAAGAAAAGACCTAGAATAGCAAAAACCATCCTAGGCAACAAAGACATGGCAGCGTATATAACAATTCCCAATTTGAAACTATATTACAAAGCCACTGTGATAAAAACAGTATGGTACTGGCAACAAAACAGACCTGAGGATCAGTAGAAAAGATTGGAAGATACAGAAACAACTCCAGATGTACTCAGCTACCTCATCTTTGACAATGGAGCTGACCATCCTCAGTGGAGGAAAGATAGCCTCTTTAACAAATGGTTTTGGAAAAACTGGATTTCAACCTGCCACAGATTAAAACTGGATCCTTATCTTTCACCATGCACTAAATTAAAATCCAAGTGTATTAAAGATCTAAATATTAAAAAAAGAGTTTCTAAATTTGCTGGAAGATAAGTTAGGCAGAACTCGTGAAGACATTGGCTTAGGAAATGGCTTTATAAACAAATCCTCAGTTTCCTTACTCTTAAAGATATCCCTATTTTCATGGTACTGACCACCATCCTGGCTTCTATACCTAATATTCTGTCTTCACATTGGCTCATTTTGCTGTGGATACTTTCAACAGAGTTTTTAATCTACTTGATTTTTGTTTAAATCTGTTTCATGGATGCCTTTTCTTTCCTATGTTGGGTATGCCTGGTCTTCATTTCTTTACTATCTGGGCATTCATGGCTTCCAATCATGGTCAGGAGCTCATTTATTTTTTTGACTATTTCCATTCTAGAGTGTGTAATCATATATTTCATTTTGCTCACCATCTTTGTAGTTATCTGGAAAATTATTTGTTTTGAATTTTTCTAGAGCTTCATTCATCTGTTTTGGTACTTCCTGTGGCAACAGTTCATGGTGTCTTTGTGGTTGTTTATCAAACCTTTCCACCTCGTTTCTATCAGAATTTGCCTTTGAAGAGCTGGAAGTATATGATTGCAACTTGCTTAGGTGTCTTCTCATTTTTTTTTCTTTTTTGGGGATGTACTGTTTTTGGCTTAAATCCTGTGTTGATACTTCAATGTTGCTTGTTTTAACTTTTTTGCTTGTATTTAGAACCCTTGTGAAATGATTGTTTCTCAGATCTGTCTTCCAGATACAGCTGTTCTTTATGCTTTGAGACACTAATGACTTTTTGGAAATCTCATTTTTCCTATACCATGAAGGACAACTGATTTCATCAATCACAACACCTTAGCCCATGTGATACAAATCAGCAACAATAGCATCAAGCACAGCTTAGAAAGTGACAATTTGTGATAATTATTAGTCTATAACCTTTAAAATGAAACAGATCCAAAAATTGCTACATGATGCAAAAGAAGACTAATCTAAAATGATTTCTAATTAGTGTAAAATCAGAAGGCAAGACAAATGGTAATAAAAAATTGTGTACAAAAAAAATAGCAGAAAAGTTTCTAAATAAGGAGGGCATTAATATGCTGAGAGGTGAGATCTATAGATCTCTAAAAAGGCACTACTATAAAATAACTTTTCCATGATTCATCGTAGTCGAGTTCCTAGGAGTGAAAATCAGATTAAGTTTTAATAGCTCTTAGAAAAAAGAAATAAATCACTTATAAAATAAAGCCATTACAGTTAATGCTGACTTTTCAATACAACTTGTAAAGTCCAAGAAAGTTTTGAGTGAAATATTCTAAGCCTCAAAATGTTCCATCCCAGACTGCAGAAGTATTTTTCACAATTGATGGAAAATTAAGATCTTTCCATGATAAAGAGCATATTAAGAAATTTATCATCACCAAACTAGTGCTACATAAATTCACAAACATATCCTATAAAGAGACAAATACATCAATATGCATATGCCTAAGAGAATGAATACAGAAGGTGAAATGAACAGTTAAGCAGAAGGGAATAAAAAAACCAATCAGCAACAAGATCATAATGCAATGACATGAGTAAGTCAATAGCTTTCAGTAATAATTCTTAATTGAAATGCTCTCACTTTCTCAAATGACAGAGATTCTCAGAAAATATTAAGAAAAAAACCAAGAAATATTGTATAAAAGAATCATATTTAATTCCCCCAAATTGTAGATTAAAATCAAAGGATAGAAAACAATTTAGCAATCAGCAATCGCTATTCTATTTTCAATCAAAGTGTACTTCAGGCCAAAAGTGACCAAATTGGCAAAGAAGGGGACTACATATTCACTAATTCAACAATTAAATTGGTAAAAATAAGACAAATAATCATATATGCACTGAACACTACACTTCCAAACTTCATAAAACACTGCTGTAAATGAAATATCAAATAAATAACAGCAGCATTATACTCAGTGACCTCAGTATCTCACTGTCACAAATAGGTAGATCAACCAGAAAAAAATCAACAAAGAATTGTCAGAATTGATATGTCTTTGAACAAACGAAATTCATATATATTTACAGTGATTTACCCTACTAAACAAGAATACTTATTCTTCTCAGTAGCACACAAATTTTTCTCCAAGATAGATCACATAGTAAGCTATAAAGTGTGTTTCAAAAATGTAAAATTAGTGAAATAATCTCTTAGATATTGGTGCATTGAAACTGTAAATAAATCTTAAAAGAAATCATTGGAATTTTATAGAAACTTGGAAAAGACCTAATATACTCGTAAATACTAAATGTGTCAGAGAAGAAATAAAAGAAATAATTGATTCTTAATGTCAGTAAACACACCAGAATTTAAGGTGTGAAATGAAAACAGTCCTAAGAGGGACAGTTATAGCTATTAATGCCCATATCTGAAAAACAGGTAAGACCAAATAAATAATATAATTGTTTACCCCAAAGTCCTAGAAAAACAAAAACAATAAAAAACCAAAGCTAGTAAAGAGAGAAATTATAAAAGTCAGAGTAGAAATTAATGACAGCAACTAAAAAAAATCAATAAAAAGAATAAATGAATAAAAAATCTGCTTCTTCAAAAATGCAAACAAAGGAGACAAAATATTATAGTCAATTTTATAAATGATAGGCAAAACAAGATCCAGTTTGATGCAGTTAGAAATGAAAACGGTGATATCTCAATGAATACCTCTTAAATTCAGGAGATTATGTGTAACTGTTGAAAATCTGTACTACAATAAACTGAAGAAATCAGAAGTAATGGAAAGTGTCCTAGATAGAATTTATAAAACTGAATAGAATATATAAAGCAATGAATAATTCAATAACAGGCAATGTAATTGATTCAGTAATAATAAAAAATCTACCAACTAGAAAACCAAAAGCCTAGGACACAATAGATTCATTACTGCAGTCTTCAAGACTTCACAAAAGATGTAATACTCTTTAATGAAATAGAAAAGAAGTAATGTTCCAAAAGTTATTTATAACATCGAGTACTATCCTAATTCCAAAAGCAAATGAGGACCCCCCCCAAAAAAAGTGTATGAAACATCAAACCATTTAATCAATATAGACACATACATCCTGAGGAAGGTTTTGAAAAATATAACAAATCATTAAATAGATCACTATGAACAAGTAGGCTTTATCCTAGAGATGCAAGGATGATTTAACTCAAGCAAATAAATAAATGTTATATATCACATAAACAGAAGCAAGAAAAAAAAACACATTATTTTCTCCATGAGTGTTGAAAAAGCCTTTGACAATTTCAACATCCATTCATGACAAAAGCCTGAATAAAATAGGAAATAAAAGGCCTTTATCTCTACTGGACAAAAATCATTCATAATACTTGCTGTTAATATCCTATTAGATGGGCAAAATTTAAAATGTTTCTCTAGTATCAGGAATAAGACAAAGATGTCCACTATTTTCACTGCTGTTCAATGCAATTATTGAGACATTAGGCATAACAGTCAATATAAAGAAGTAAAAGATATATGCTTAGAAAAAGAAGTCAAATTATCATTTTTGTAAATGAAACAATTTCTTATGTAACAGACCCATATAATTCCACCAGAAGTCTCCATTTTGAATAGAATAGCAGAATATAAATTCAAAACAATAATAATCCTATATACCAATAATAAAATCATCAGGAAAGAAATTAATAGAACAATACTATTCACCATAAATGAAGCAGAATTACATTATAGGAATTACCCTCACCAAAAATGTGAAATTACTCTACAGTGAAAATTTCAGCATCCTAAAAATGGCAGTCCAAATGGACATCAGAATATGGAAAGTTTTCCCCAAGCCTCAGGTAGGCAGAAATAATTTTGTGTAATGGCCATGCTTCAAAAACTGATATGCATATTTAATATAATCCAAATCAATATACCGATAACATTTCTTACAGAATTAGAAAAATTGACAAAGTAAATGTAGTTATTTGTACACAATGGAGAGCTACTCTTCCATAAAAATGACAAATTTAAGGCATTTGTATGTAAATGGAGCACCTCAAGATCGTAATATTAAGTGAAATAAATCAGACACACAGGCTTAAATATAGCATATTTTCTCTTATATGAATAACCGAAAATATAAATGAAGAGCAAAATGAAGGATAGATGATAGTTGAAAACAAACTTAAAAAAAAAAAAAGAAATCTTAAAATTCCTATGAAAACAGGAGAGATATAGAAAAACAAAAGCAATCCTGGGCCAAAACAGTAAATCAGGAGGCATTAGAATCCTGGACCTCAAGTTATTTTTGAAAGCTACCATGATTATAAACAGTATGGACCTAGCACAAAAACAGACACGTGGATCGAAGCAACACAAAAGAGGATGCAGAAACTATCCCAGGGCCATTCAGATATTTGATTATTGACAAAGGATCCAAAAATAGACTGGAGGAAAGATAGCCTCTTTAAATTATAGTGCTAGAAAAACTAGTTATCCTCGTACAGAAGACTGAATCAAGACCCATATCTTTCAAAATGTACTAAGCTAAAATAAAAAATGGATCAAAGAGCTAAATGTTAACACAGTAAAACTTAAACTACTGGATGATAAATCATAAGTGTAGGTGATGGCTTTCTGAACCAAACCCCAGTTGAACAGAAATAGTTCTGAGAGTCAATAAATGGGACTGTATAAAACTAAAAATCTGAACAGCAAAAGAAACAACAGAGTAAAAAATAGCATACAGAATGAAAAAAATTGTCAACTTTTCCTCATACAGAGAATAATATCTGGAACACATAAAGTTCTCCCAAAATCAGATGCCTCACAACTAAAGACCTCATATAACATGACAATTAAGAGAAGTAGCCTAAATGATCAATATTTATATGAAAAAGTGTTCAACATTAGTTGCCAGTACAGAATTGAAAATTAAACAACATTGAGATTCAGTCTTACTCCATGAAGAATGACTGTCATCAGGAAATGAAATAATAACCAATGCTTTTGAGATTGTAGAGAGTAAGGGATGCTTCTACATCATTGGTGGGAAGGTAAATTAGTACAACCACTATGGAAATCAGTATGGAGTTTCCTCAAAAAAAATTAAAGGAAGGAATCTTATTCAACCCAGTTATTTCCCATCTTGGTATCTTTCTGGAAGATTTAAATGCATCATAATATAGTGATACATGCATACCCATGTTTGTAGCACCACAACTCATAACAGCTAAATTTTTTAAGTGGGCTATATGTCCATCAATAGATGAATAGCAAAAGAAAAAAAAAGATATTTATACACAATGTACTACTACCATGCAATTAGCAGGGATAAATCTGAATTGTTTTTATGAAAATTGATGCTCTTTGAGATCATATTAGGTGAGATAAATCATGTATACAAGCTTAAATATCATGTTTTCACTTAATATTACAAACCAAAACTGTAAAGAGCAAAGTGAAATGTAGATAATGTGGTGTTATGTATAATGCTCATTTTTTGTAATGGCTACCATGAATGACATCTATAACTAATGTTTTCGCCAGACATCCTTGGGTTTAAGGAACTCACATATGGATATCCTGAAGACTTGTCCAGGAATTATAATATGGGTTCTGTTTTCTGAGTTAAAGAGTGAGAAAAGAGTTTTAAAATTGCAACATTAAACATTTCTGTTTATAATCAATTACACTTAATTATATTCATATAGTTGTATAACCATCACTACTACAAAATCCACTAATCTTTTTTTAACATTATGAGCAAAAATTCTGCAAATATTAAACAGTCTCATTTTACCTCCCCTATGCTGCCATGTTTTTCCATTTCTCATATATTTTTCTTTTCGCTTCTTTCCTTTCCCTTTTGATTATTTTTCTACTGGATGTGAAGAAATCTCTTGTCAAAATGAATGTAAACTGGGCATGGTGGTGCATGCTGGTAATCCCAGAACTCAGGAGGCTGATGAAGAAGGATCACTGCAAGTATGAAGCCAGCCTTAGCTACATAGTGAGTTCAAGGTCAGGCTGAACAGCATAGTGCAGCCCTATGTTAAAAAACAAAAATTAAATATAAAACATATCAAATGTGATGCAAATTCAACCCTATATTCTCTTCCAAAAAATTTTAAAGAGCTTAAATTTGTGAGTACTTACTCAAATATAGGTTTTTCTACATATGAATTAATTTTTGTATGTAGTATAAGGCAGAATATTAACCTTATTTCTTTTCATTCATATTTTGGAATATCCAGTTTTCACTTGATTTGTTGTATTAATGCTGTGTATTAATGAGAAGAATTTTTGTGCTTAACACAGTAATATTTTTACTAATTCCTCATCTTTATTTCCTTTTAACTCTATGAACTTAAGAAAATATAAAGTATTTGTCTCATAAATCTAATTTCTCTTCTTCAAGAATATTTTCTATCATTTTTTTTCTTATAAGGACTAAACTTTCTTGTTTACTTGTATACTTTATGCTATTTTGGCTGAAAACTGGACATTGTGATATTATAATTTTCTAACTCTGTAAATCAATTCTATTCTCTTTCCCAGGATTTGTTTTTCTTCATAGTGGAGGATTTGTTTGTGTTCAGCCAGTATTTTGAGCAAGAATTTCCTGAATGTGAAAAACTGAGCCAAAAGAGAAAAGGAAAACAAAAAACCTTCCTCAGAGTCTGTGGATTGTCTCAGCATGGGGGTACTTCTGTAATATATATTTATCATTTTAGCTCAGCCTTCACTTTTTACTAGCACCAAGTTTACAAATTTTTCTTTGCTGAAAATACAAAGTCTTTCCAGATCATTTTTTTGTATATATCTTGGTTATGTGTGTAGAATTCTTAATTCCCATGTGTTTACAAGAGACTGTGCATGCTCCAATTTCCAAGAGAATCAACCTCACATTTTCTTCCAGGATACAAATGCTTTATTATATGGTTCAACTGTAACATTTTACCCCAGGTAATCTCAGAATTCTTTCTACTTTACTGTTTTTGTGCAATAGCTGTACATTTTCACTTTGTTTTATTTCCTTGAAAGGAAATATCACCTTGTGTTATCCAGTGTAGCCTCTCTAGATTACCAGACAGATTATAAAAGACAAACTAATTTGTGCCTATTGACACATTTGCTCTCTTAGAAATGAGGAAACAATATTTCACATTGATAACAATATGATAATCTGTCATCAAGACTCCCACTATACCTGGGCACAGTTTAGATGGGAGCATATAAAAGCAACACATAGAACTGGGGATTTAGCTCAGTGGTTCCACCACCTGCCTCACAAGCTCAAGGTCCCCAGTTTGATCCTTGGCACCAAAAACTAAATAAATAAAATAATAAAATAAATAAAAACACTACACAGATGTTCTACCATTTTTTCCTCCATTCAACATTTTTTAGTTATAAATCCTTGATTTTATTGTTTTTCTTTTTAAAATTACATTTATTGGTATATTTACAGTATATATTATGATCACATTGATCATTGGGAATTTGTACATGTACATGTTCGAGTTCTAGTTTTTTTTTTCCCATTCCACTTTCCTCCCTTATACCCCTCAACCTGTCTGTATTGAAAAATTACTTTCTTCCTGCTTTTTCCTGATATGTCATATTTTTCTTTCCCTTCTTTCTTTTCTCCCAGCTCACTTACATCCACTTTCTCTTTGAACATTTACTTCTTATTTCACATTATTTATTATACATTTGCGTTCTCACTTATACTTTCAGTTTCTCACACCAGAGAGACAATTCAGTATTAACATAGATGTGTCCTATTTATTTCACTTAAGAGTATGGCCTCTACGTGCATCCATGAAACTATAAATGGCTCTAGTGTATCATTCTTTATGGCTGAGAAGTACATTTAAAAAACTGCATATCTTTTTTATCCAGTCACCAGTTGATAGGTATTTGGACTGTTTCCAAGATCTAGCTATTATGAACTGTGCTGCTATAAACATGGGTGTGCATATATCACTGTGGTATGATGTTTTCTGTCCTTTTGGGAATATACCCAGCAGAAAAGCTGGTTCAAATAGGATTTCTTATCCTAGTTTTTGAGATATCTCCATACTGATTTCCACAGTGGTTGCACCTGTCTACACTCCCACCAACAGTGGAGAAGGGGTCCTTTTACACCAGAGCCCTGTCAAGATTTCTTATTGGATAATTTCTTGATAGTAGCCATTCTTTTTGTAGTGAAGTGAAATCTCAGCAGTGTTTCCATTTGCAACTCTTGAATGGCCAGTGATGCCGAACGATTTTGCATATGTTTATTTGCTGTTTCTACTTCTTCATTTTAGAAATGTCTGGTCAGATGCCTATTTTTGGATTGCGTCTTTAAATTTCAAAGTTTGAATTTTTAAGTTCTCTATATATTCTACATAGTAGACCTTTGTCTGAGTGTAGTCTCTTGGTGTTGTGTGAACTCTGCTTCTTTGAGACCTGTGGAGAGAGGCTCAACTCCTGGGAGCATTTCAGAGAATCACTTCCTATTTTATGGTGTCATGTTATAGCTTATATAGTGCAGATCTAATTTACATAAGGAAGGACATGGGCAGAAAGGGTGTGGGTGGCATACAGAGATTGGCTGAGCCCAGAGAGCCATCAGTCACTGGGGAACTAGAGAGGTGCAGCGAGCATGGCTAATAAGGCTTTCTACACACAGGTTATGGGCAGCTTGCATGACCCTATAGTGTCCTATAGCTTGCTACTGGACTTTGGTGTGGCACACCTTACTTAGCCAGGCTTCTGGAGTCCCCATATCTGAGGAAGAGCTGGTAAAAATTTTCCCCATACTGAGGGATTCTCCACTCTATTAGAGGTTTCTCTTGTTGTGCAGAAGCTTTTTAATAAGTTGATATCCCAGTTTTTTAAACTTTTTGCTAGTTCCTGTGCAACTGAAGTTTTGTTTAGAAAGTCTTTCCTTATTCCAATGTCTTCAAGAATTTTAACTAACCTCTCTTACATCCAGTTTAGTGTTTCTGCTTTAATAATTATATCTTTAATCTATTTCAGTTTCAGTTTAGTGCATAGTGAGATATATAGTTCCAATTTTAATCTTTGGCAAGTTGAACCCCAATTTTTCCAGCACCATTTATTAAAGAAGAGGCTATCTTTCCTCGAGTGAGGGTGTTTGTTTCCTTTGTCAAAAATAAAGTTACTGCATATGTCTGGAGCTATTTTGGCATCTTCTAATCTGTTCCATTCATTCTCAGGTCTCTTTCTTTGCCAGTATCATTTTGTTTTTCTCATAGAAGCTTTGCAGTATAGTTTCAAGTTGGGAATTTTGATATAGCCCGCCTTGTCTTTGTTGCCTAGGATGGCTTTTGCTATTCTAGGTCTCTTTGGGTTCCAAATGAATTTTTAGATTTTTTTTTCTCCAGTTCTGTAAATATTCTGTAGGAATTTTTATCAATATTTCCTGAAATATTATAGCAGTTTAGAAAGTATGGCCGATTTTACTATGTTGTTTTTTCCTTTCCAAGAGCAATTGATGTCTTTCCATTTTCTGATAATTCTTTCATCTCTTTTTCAAAGTGCTGTAGTTTTCAGAGTAGAGATCCTTTACTTCATTAGATTGATTCACAGATATTTCATTTTGAGGGATGCTATTGTAAAAGGAATTGATTCCCCCATTTCTTTCTCAGTGAATCTGTTATTCATGTACAAGAAGGCTATTCATTTTTGAGTGTTGACTTTGTATCCAGCTACTCTACTGATTTTGTTTATTAAGCCTAGAACTCTTTTCATGGAGTTCTTGTGGCCTTTTATATAAAGTGTCATGTCGTCTGCAAGAAATTACAGTTTAAAGTCTTAATTTCCTGTCTTTTTTCCTGTGATTTCTTTCTCTTGAGTAATTGATAGAGCTAATATTTCCAGAAGTATATTAAAAATGAGTGGTGATAGTGGGCATCCTTGACTTGTTCCTGTCTTTAGCATGAAATAATTCTGTTTTTGATCATTTAGTATGATATTGGCTGTGGGGTTTTTGTAGATGCCTTTTATCAGTTTGAGGTAAATACCATCTATTCCAATTATTTGTATGGTTTTTATCATGAATGTGAGTTGGATTTGTTCAAATCCTTTTTTGAATGTATTGAGATTATCATATAACTTTTGTCCTTTACTCTGTTAATATAGTGTGTTACATTTATTGATTTATGTGTGTTGAACCATCTTTGCATCCATGGGATGAATTACACTTGGTAAGGATACGTGATCTTCTTGATATCTTCTTAAATATGTTTGCAAGATTCCTTCTGGGAATTTTTGCATCTATGTTCATTAGGGGAATTGACCTTTTGTTCTCTTTTTTGGTGGGGTTTTTCTCAGCTTTTGGCATCAAGGTAATGGTTGCTTCCAGATATGAATTTGGAAATATTGCTGTACTTTCAGTTTCATTAAAGACTGAGAAGTAGTAGCATTAGCTCTTCTCTATATTTATTGTAGAATTGAGCAGTGAAGCCAGCAGGACATGGTCCTTTCTTTATTGGTAAGTTTTAAATTATATTTTTAATTTCACTGATTGGTATTGGATTGTTTAGAATTTTTATATCTTCTTTTTTCAACTTTGGTAATTCATAGGTATTAAGGGATCTGTCCATATCTACTGTATTTTCCATGTCACTAGAGTACAGGTTCTCAAAGTAGGTATTGATGATGATGGATTTCTACTAGATTTGTTGTAATTTCACACTTTTCATTCCCAATAGATTGGGTTTGAGCTTTTCCTTTCCTTTTCTTTTTCTTTCTTTCTTTCTTTCTTTTTTTTTTTTTTTGATGAGTTTGGCTAAGGATTTGTCAATTTTACTCATCCTTTAGAAGAACCAACACTTTGATTTAGTGATTTTTTTTTGCATTGTTCTATTAGTCTTCATTTCACTAGTATCTGCTCTGATCTTTACAATTGCTTTCCTAATATGACATTTGGGTTTGACTTACTCCTCTTGCTTTCTTTTCTTAATATGACTATTCACTGATATAAATTTTCCTCAAAGGACTGCTTTCATTGTATCCCATAAATTTCAATGTCCATTATTGGTATTGTCATTTAATTGAAGAAACTAATTTCTTCTTTAATTTTCTCCATGATCCATTGGTTATTTAGGAGGCAGTTATTTAATTTCCATGTTTATGAAGTTCTTATAGTTTCTTTTGCTATTAATTTCCAATTTATTTATAATATGATCTGAAAACATACAGGGGATAAAGTTAATTCATTTGCATATGCTTAGGCATGTTCTATGACCTAGCATGTGGTCTATTTCAGAGAATGACCCATGTGCAGCTGAGAAGAATGTGTATTTTGATTTGGTAGGGTGGAGCACTCTGTAGATATATCTATAAGTCCATTTGTTCAAAAGTTTGGTTCTGTAATACTGTTTCATTTTTTAATTTTTGTCTAGTTGATCTATTTGTGACAGTAGGGTTCTGAGGTCCCCCACTACTATTGTATGAGTACTTATTTGATCATCCTTGTACTTGTTTCATATATTCGAGTAAATTAGTATTTGGTGCATATATGTTTATGATTGTCATCTCTTCCGTTTGGATTGTTTCCTTTACAAGGATGTAGCATCCTTCTTTGTCTCTTAATTATTCTTGGTTTGAAATCCACTTTGTCTGCAAATAGGATAGCTACCCCTCCATTTTTTGGTTCCCATCACATGAAGTATTTATTGTTTTCCATCTTTGACTTTAGTCTTTAAATTTCTTATTGGTTTAAATGTGGTTCTTGTATGGGGAATATTGCTGGATCTTGATTCTTCATTCATTCTCCCAGTGATATTTCTTCTGATTGGTGAATTGAGACCATTATCAATGATGCTTATAATGGATATGTATTGATCTATCCTTCACATGATATTTTCCTGTTGTTGAATTTTTCTCCTTAATTTGTATTGAATTTCTTGCCTTGCCTGATGGATTCATTCTGTTGGGCTTCATGGAGTTGTGATCCTTATTGTCATTTCTTAGCATAGTTTTAGAATTTTTTTGAATGTAGCTTTGGTATTTGTGAAGTTCTTAAGTTGTTCTTTGAATGAGAATATCTTATTTCTCCATCACTTTTGAAAGGTACTTTTGTAGGATATGTCAATCTGGGTTAGAGGCTGTTTTCCTATAGAGTTTGAAGTACTTCTCTAGAGGGTCTCCTTGACTTCAGTGTTTATGTTGAGAAGTCTGCTATGACTCTGCTGGGCTTTCCTTACTATGGGATTTGTTTCTTTTCTCTAACTGCTTTTAATGTTTTCTTTTTATGTTGGATTTCTGGAATCTTGACTCATATGCTTAAGTGTACATTTTTTATTATGAGTAGATGGAATTCTATATGTGTCATTTATATTTATGTCAAAATATTTTCCCTGTATAAAAACTTTCTGTTATTACTTCTGAAAATTTCATTTATTTGTTTGATATGTCTTACTCCTTCACTGATTCCAGTCAATCTTAAGTTATAATTTTTGTATCATCTGATTGATTTCTCATATTTTATTTTTAAGAAATCTTTGTTTCTGAGTTCATTAAATGCAATCCTGTATTTGATATCTGAAATTCTATCCTCACATTTGCTTGTTCTGCTGCAGAAACTTTCAATGGAAATTTTTTTTTTCCCTCTCTTTGAGTTTACTGGTATATTTTAGGTATACAGTAGCTACATTCATCATTGGGAACTTGTACCTTTACATGACAGTTCTTGGTATTCATTTTTTTCACTTGTCCATGCCTTTCCTTCACACACTCCTCTCTTTGCGGCTCTCTGGGGGGACCCCGTCCCGCGGGGAATAGGAGGTGAGAGCCGCCTCTTACTCGTGGGTCATCAGAGGCCGATCCGATCTTGAATGTCTGTGAAGGAAATCTTTAAGAATTTAGAGTACATGGCCCAAGTCTGGTTTCTGATCAAAGGTGCTTTATTGGCTCAGCAAAACGATTATATACTGTTATCCCAGGGGGAAGGTTCAGCAAGCTTATTGGACAGTTCAAGCAAATCAATCACATGAGTCACTCAAGCATTTAACCATACAGCAATCAGTATTTTACCAAATGTGGGGAGGGGTAAGTGGGAAGGCGTACATCAACAATTAACCCTATGCAATCTTTAACTTCACAATCCCTAGGGGCAAGTAGGACAGGGAAATACCACCTGCTTCCTGCTCCAGATCCCGTGACCCTGTGGTTAGCACAAAGGGCTATTCTTTCTGTAAGATTTCCTGTTTGCCCAGGGGCTAAACCTGCCAAAAGTCACGTATGTAGTCTAGTGGGATTTTTCCACCGAGGCAAAGGCTAAGGTTGAGGGCAGCCATCTTATGCAGGCCCAAGCAGTCTCTCACA
>NW_022900951.1:64735684-64764724 GCF_012274545.1 Fukomys damarensis | reverse complement strand
AAAACTCTATGCAATCTTTAACTTCACAATCCCTAGGGGCAAGTAGGACAGGGAAATACCACCTGCTTCCTGCTCCAGATCCCGTGACCCTGTGGTTAGCACAAAGGGCTATTCTTTCTGTAAGATTTCCTGTTTGCAGGGGCTAGTCACTGAGGCAAAGGCTAAGGTTGAGGGCAGCCATCTTATGCAGGCCCAAGCAGTCTCTCACATCTCTTCCCCATTTGCACTTTATTTACATTTTTTTCAATTTCTATTTTTTTCTTTTCCATTATTACCTTTCCTACTTTTACTACATATTTGGCTCTTTTCTTCCTATTTCACTTTGTCAATTATATCATTAAGATCTTAAGTACTATTATAGTTTTTCACAACAGAGAAATTATTTGGTATTTACACATGTGTGACTTATTTATTTCATTTAGGATTATATCCTCAAAATGTATCAATTTTCCTATGAATGAATCTAATTTATCATTTTTTATAGAAAAAGCACATCTTCTTTATCCAGTTTCCAACTGATGGACAAAGGCGCTGTTTCCAAGTTTTAGCTATTACCAACTGTGCCGCTATAAACATAGGTGGGCATATATAACTGTGATATGATTCTTTTAATTCTTTTGGAAAGATACCCAGCAGAATGATGGCTGGGTTAAATGGAACCTCTAGTCCTATCTCTTTGAGGTATCTCCATATTGATTTCCACAGTGGTTGCACCAGTCTGCACTCCCACCAACAATGGAGAAGGGTTCCTTTCTCCCCACAACCCCGCCAACATTTGTTATTGTGTGATTTCTTGATAGCAGCCATTCTTTATTGTGTGAGGTGGAATCTCAGTGTTGTTTTCATCTGCATCTCTCAAATGACCAGTGATGTGGAACATTTCTTTCATATATTTACGTGCTGCTTTTACTTCTTTGTCTGAGAAATGTCTGTTCATTTCAGATGCCCATTTTTGAATTGGGTCTTTATATTTGGGGGGCTTCATTGTTTTGAGTTCTTTATATATTCTAGATAAGAGTCCTTTGTCTGAGGAGTAGCGGGTAAAAATTTTTTTCCCACATTGTAGATTGTCTCTTAGTTCTGTTGATGGTTTCCTTTGCAATGCAGAAGCTTTTTAATAAGATAAGATCCCAGTTGTTGATTATTTCTGCTAGTTCTCGTGCTACTGAGGATTTGTTCATAAAGTCTTTTCCTATGCCTATATCTTCAAGAATTCTGCCTAACTTATCTTCCAGCAAGTTTAGTGTTTCTGTTTTAATATTTAGATATTTCATCCATTTGGATTTTAGTTTAGTGCATGGTGAAAGATAAGGGTCTAGTTTTAATCTATGGCAGGTTGAAATCAAGTTTTTCCAATACCATTTATTAAAGAGACTATCTTGCTTCCAGTGAGGATGTAATGTTTCCAGAACTACATTGAAGAGGAGTGGTGATAGTGGGCATCCTTGTCCTTTTCCTGATTTTAATGTGAAGGTTTTCAGTTTTAGGCCATTTAGTATGATGTTGGCTGTTGGTTTTTCATAGATAGCCTTTCTTAAATTGAGATATAGACCATCTATTCCAATTATTTTCAGAGTTTTTATCATGAATGGGTGTTGAATTTTGTCAAATGTTTTTTTCTAAATCTATCGAGAGGGTCATACAGTTTCTGTCCTTGACTGTGTTAATATAGTTTATTACATTTATGGACTTATGGATGTTGAACAATCCTTGCATTCCTTGAATAAATCTAACTTGGTCAAGATGTATGATCTTCTTGAATGATCCTCTGTATTCTGTTTGCTAGTGTCTTATTAAGGATTTTTGCATCTATATTCATTAAGGAGATTGGCCTGTAGTTCTCTTTTTTAGTTGCATCTTTCCCTGGTTTGGAAATCAAATTATGTTTGTTTCCAGGAATGAATTTGGAAGTACTGATTCCCTTTCAATTTCATCAAAAAATTTAAAGAGTAGTGGCAGTAATTCTTCTCTAAAAGTCTTCAAAAATTCAGCAGTGAATCCATCAGGTCCTTGGCTTTTCTTCTTTGGTAAACTTTTAACTACATTTTCAATTTCACTGACTGTAATTGGGGTATTTAAAATGTTTCTATCTTCTTCGTTCAAATTTGTTAATTCATAAGTATCTAGAAATCTGTCAATTTCTTTTGTCTTTTCCATTTTATTAGAGAATAGGTTCTCAACGTAGGTATTGACTATATTCTGGATTTGTGTTGGATCTTTTGTGACTTTACCTTTTTCATTCCTAATTGCATGAGTCTGCACCATTTATTTCATTTTTGATAAGGTTAGCTAGGGTTTATCCATTGTATTTATTCTTTCAAAAAACCAACTCTTCAATTCATTTATTTTTTATATCATTTTCTTAGTTTCCATTGCATTGATTTCTGTTCTACTCTTTATAATTTCCTCTCTTTTATGAGCTTTGGGTTTTTCTTGCTCTTTTTTTATAGGAGTCTAAGATTCATCATTAGGTTGTTTCTTTGAACTCGCTGTGTTTTTCTAGTGAGGGCATTCAATGCTATGAATCTTCCACGTAGAACTGCTTTCATTGTGTCCCATAGATTCCTGCATGTTGTACTGGCATTTTTATTTATTTGTAAAAACTGTCTAAATTCTTCTTTAATTTCCTCAGTGATCCATTGATTGTTCAGGAGAGTGTTGTTCAATTTCCATGTGTTTGTGAAGTTCCTACGGTTTCTTGTGCTATTAATCTCCAGCTTGATTGCACTATGATTTGATCATATACAGGGAATAACTGAGCTTCATTTGCGTTTATTCAAACCTGTTCTGTGAGCTAGTATGATTTCTATCTTGGAGAATGATCCCTGTGCATCCAAAAAGAATGTATATTCTGATTTTATGGGGTGGAACACTCTATAGATGTCTATTAAGTCCATGCATTCAAAAGCTTGGTTCAGTTCTAGTATTACATTGTTGATTTCCTGCCTAGATGATCTATTTGTGATAGTGGGGTATTTAGATCCCCCACTACAATTGCATTAATGCTTATTTGGTGTTTCATGTTATTTAATATTTGTTTTATATAGTTGGGGGAATTAATATTTGGTGCATATATGTTTATGATTGTCATCCTTCCTCTTGAATTGTTCCCTTTGCAAGGATGTAGTGGCCTTCTTTGTCTCTCTTAATGAGTTTTGGTTTGATATTTACTTTGTCTGCAAATAAGATTGCTACCCCTGCTTTTTTCTGGGCTCCAGCCATGTGGAGAATTGTTTTCCATCCTTTCACTTTCAGTCTATGGGCTTCCTTTTGCACTAGGTGTGTTTCGTGTATACAATATATTGCTGGAATTTGCTTCTTTTCTTCTGCCAGTCTATTTCTCTTGATTGGTGAATTGGGGCCATTAACATTGATGACTAAAACTGATATGTACTGACTTATTATTGTTATGTTATTGTCCTTTTGTTGACTCTTTTCACTCCCCCCCCCCTTTCCTTTTAGTTTCTTGCTTTGGCTATTTGATTTGGTTTTGGGTCTCATGGTATTGTGGCCTTCATTGCATTTTTCTAGGATATTGTTTAGAATTCCTTGTAGTGCTGGTTTGGTGTTCATGAAATTTCTCAGGTTTTCCTTGTCATGTATGTGTCTTATTTCACCATCCATTTTGAAATAGAGTTTTGCAGGATGCATCAGTCTAGGTTGTAGATTGTTTTCTTTTAGGACATGAAATACCTCACTCCAGGCTCTCCTTGACCAAAGGATTTGTGTTGAAAAGTCTGCTGTGATTCTGATAAGCTTTCCTTTGCATGTGATTTGTTTCTTTTCTCTTACTGCTTGTAGTATTTTGTTCTTCTGTTGGGTTTCTGGGATCTTAATTTTTATATGTCTAGGTGTAAACTTTTTTTGATCATGGCTAGTTGGAGTCCTATATGGCTCACTTATCTGTATGTGTAATTCTTCCCTTCTTTGTGGTAAGTTTTCTAACTTTAATTCTTTGAACAGCTCTTAAGCCAGTTGTATTTTCTCCTGCTACTTCATGGATTCCTATCAGTCTTGTGTTATTCTTCTTTGCATCATGGAAGAGTTGTTGGATCGATTTCTCATGATTCCTTACTGTTTTTAAGAGACCTCTCTTTTCACAGTTACTGATTGCAATCCTATCTTCTATATCTGAAATTCTATCTTTGCAATATTTTACTCTGTTGCATATGCTTCCAATTGAGTTTTTAATCTTCTGGATATCTGTTTTAATCTGTTTTATGGATTCCATTTACTTCCTATGTTGGGCAGTCATTGTTTCCATTCCTCTCTTATGCTGGGCCTTCATGTCTTCTATCCTGGTCCTGAGCTCATCTACTATTTTCTCAGTTTCTGTTCTGGAGTCTCAAATCATGACTTCTGTTTTTTTTACCATCTCTATGGTTATCTGGGAAATTATTTCTCTTTTGAATTTTTCTAGAACCTGATTGATCTGTTTTGTTACTTCCTCTGCTATGGGTTCAAGGTGTGCTGCTGGTTGACTATCAGACTTTTCATTCTCATTTGCCCTACTGTTTGCCATTGCTGAACTGCAAGTCTGTTTTTGTGTCTTAAGTTTTTTCTCATTTTTATTTTTTTGTTGTGTTGCCCTTTGTTTAATTTCTAGGTTATTACTTAAATCTTCCTTATATAGTTGTGCTTTAGGTTTTGATTCTCTAATGTCTCATAGACATTCTCATTTTCATAATATCTGAGAAAACAACTGATTAAATCCATCACCATCCTTTATTCCAATTTCTACAGTCAGAAGCACAATAGGATCAAGCACAACTTGCAAATTGAACACTTGTGGTAGTCATTAATCTATCACCTTTAAACCATGTGAATTAAATTAAACTCAAGCAGCTGCCCAAAATATGTTTGAGGTGAATATGCTTTTCAATAGAGCTTCTTTACCACTGAGGATGGGGGCTTAGACAGAGTTAGGATGGAGAAGGTTTCAAGTGAAACCAGAGGACGTAGAATGACCATACAATCTTTACAAAACTATTAAATTCAAAAAGGATAGACAGAGTGCAAGAATAAGGACAAGAATGTATCCCATTAAGAGTAACAGGGGCTCACTTTCCCTTGAAACTACTGACCCATGAGTGGGGTAAAATGACAGAAGAAAAGAACACAAAGAAAAAATTAAAAAATGGTTAAAGAAGAAGTCTGAGTTAAGGTAGAAGCAGGAACAGAAAGGGAGATGAGGGATAATATGATGGAGCAAGAGACTGCATTGGAGAAAAAGGACAGAAAAAAGAAAAAATTTGCCCAGTGGCATGAGGAAAAGAAAGGGAAAGAAAAAGAATTTGAAGGGCCTCTTTCAGACTTTGTCTCTGCTGCCATAATATACCACATTCACAGCCATGTGCAGAACCAAGTCCCCTGATCTCAGCTAGCCAATGGCATGTCTCCATTAGTCAGATTGACCTCAGGCCACAAGGCCCAAATTGAGTTCCCCAGCCTGCAGGATTGAACTCCACCCAGTTCTATTTCAGGTTTACCCTGCCCTTTCTTTAAAGATGTTCAAAGTTGGGAGCTTAGAAAAATACCTTTATGATCACCTATGCCTCTGCAGAGTGGTTCCAAGGACTGGCCCAATCAGGTTGTCTGAGAGTGGGGGTGGCTTGGTGGTGTTTCAAGGGCACCCACGTGGCTACCTTCCTTGCTGGAGCTGGTGGCATTGCAGATAGGGCAGGGGGCATCTACCCAGTCCAGCCGAATGGGCCCAAGCAGGCTGGCAGGAGAGTTCTCAGGGCAGCCTTCCTCGCTGGTGCTGGTGGTGCTCAGGCCAGACCTTACAATCCTTAGGAAACTGTTAAATTCAAAAGGGAAAGACAGAGTGCAAGAATATAACCACTTAACAGCAATAGGGTCTCACTTTCCTTTGATACTATTAACCCTTGAGTGAGGTAAAATGACAGAAGAAAAGAGCATAAGAGAAAATGATAAAAGAAGAAATCTGAGTTAGGGGAAGAAGAGAAAACAGGACAGAAAGAGGAACAAGAAAGGTGAGAAATGAAGAAAGAAAAGAAAAGAAAAGAGGATCACATAGCCAGTGGACCACATGGCTAGCATGCAGATCTGCTTCAGTTCATTTCAGCAAGCCACTAAAGTGAAGGCTGGTTTCTAGGAAAGGTTGGATTGAGCTTCTTAACCTATTTTGGGTTTGAACTTTGCATGGTGAAATGGAGGTTTGAGTTACCTTTCCCCCAAAATGAGTCCAGGTTCTGGTAGGAGTTCAACCAAACAACTCACTAACCACAGCAGTCTGCTGCACCTTTATTGAAGTGACTCTTTACTCTCCCAGTGGAAAGCTTCAATTTTTAACATGCCTCAGACAGTCCCTTTCCCTATTGCTCATCACTGCATCAATTTCTGGGCTCAAAATGTTGTCCTTCTGGTTCCCTGTGCTGTAATGCTCTACAGGTTGGACTCTGACTGATGTCTGCATGCCGTTATCTATTGGTGTCTGTGTAGGTCTCTCTGTTTTTTATATTTCTGATATGGTTGATTCTGATAAATTCTGAAACTTTGGATTTCACTGAGAAAAAATAGAAGTTTTATGATTCCCACTCCATCATTTAATATCATTCCGCTCTGTGGTAAATTTTAGAATTTACTTTTACTTCTCTTTAGTATTCATATGCTCAGTAGTATATACATTTCTCTGTGTATCAATAGTTGGCTATTGATATTATTAAATTATGGCACTTTTCAAGGAAACACAGGTAACACTGGTGTAAATTTGCTTTTTGTATGTATATATCAATGTCCATGATAGATCTTTTTTGCTCAGTGTGAAGTTGAGGTGTAGATAGTCTACATGTGGGTGTGACATATTTATTTACCTGATTTAATTTTAGTTTTAGAGTACTGATATACATTGTAGAAGCCCCTGTATTAACAGTATGAGGAGATTCTTATTGAAATATTTAACTTGCCTATACTTCAGTCCAGATATTTTATTCAATTGTCTTACAAAATAACCCTAGAAGTTATTTTGCCTGCTGAAATATACTAAGCTTCTATTTTCTCTAAAATTTGTGGTGTGCATGCTTGTGTGTGTGCCTGTGTGTTTGAGTGTGTGTGTGTGGGTGTAGGGGTACCTAGAGCATTTACACTGTTACTCTGGATATACTGAGTCCCATGTTCACATTGATATACATGCTCCATTTTATTTAACTTGTTAATATGCTGTCATTAATTTATAATGTATTTTTCATTCTGTTATAGATTTTTTTCATTGTAAGTATTTACATCCTGAGTAGGGTTTGAGAAATAATGTGTAATAAAAATGTGCTTAGCCCATTATGCTGATAGAGAAACTTACCCAAATTATTGAGTTTTGTAAGGTAAGATTTATTCCTCTCATACTTATGCTGAAAGGAATTGTTTCAAATGATAGTGTATTTTTTTAAATAAAGAAATAAAAACTCATAATCTAGAAAGATTCTCCCTGGACTCTGTTATAAATTTCTTAGTCAGGTATAAGGAAAATTTTATGAAAGAAAAAAATTGAGTTCTTAAAATATTAAATAAGTCTAAAATTCTTATATTGGCATAATGGAATGTAAGTTAGGGATATGTTGGAAAGAATATCCATTGAGGATTTTTTCATATTATGTGACAGTGGAAAATCATGACCTGAAGATTTTACTTGGCTAAAAGAAAATTATGGTTTTAACTTAATTAAGGTCATGTCATTTTAATATATTATAAGTACATTCTTCTATACTTTCCTTTTATATATTCACTGCAATAGAATTAAATATTTTCATTTTATGCACAGTTAAATAATATCTTTTTTGCATGAAAATTATGTATCTGATGGAGTGAAGTTTGTTTTAGTGGAATTAATTATGCCAGCATTGCAAATTATTATTACAAGAGAACAAATTACACAACTTGTAAATTTTTTCATTATATTATCATGCACAAAAATTATATTCTCTTATTTAGTTTCAAAGAATGTAAATTGTTAGTCTAGAATAATAAGACTGTCACAAGCTCCACTGCTCTTGAATGTCTTGCCATTAATTTTTTCTTTAATATTTACTGTACCTCTGTTATGTCCACCAAACTATAGGAGTATTGTGAAAATACTATAGACAAAGCCCTAGGCTTCATGGAGTTCTCAGGGAGTGAAAAAAATCAAAACTAAAAACATATATAAAATTTAAAATAGTTACAAGGACTATGAAGAAAAATAATCTCACAAAAATGTATAGGATAAAATATGACTATTTTAGGTAGCATGAAATTAGCGGGCCATTCTGAGTAAATAAATTTTAGATTTAAAGTAAAAGACAAAGAAAGAAAATGTATCAGTGTAACCAGAGGCTAATTCAGGAAGAAACAACATTAAAACATAAAGAATTATAAAATAAATAATTTCATCTTGAGCCAAACATGTAATAATGACTTGATAAATTATTATCATGGTTTTAAAAAAATTCTACTTTTACTCAGAACTCAGTTTCCAGATTATGTCTTATAATTACTATTTTTCAAGAGCCTGTCAAAATATATGCTACATGATAGGTTTTAGATGATGATTTAATGAATGAATAAAAATGGATTATTATTACTATTATGGGAATAAATTCTATGTTTTAACAGTCTGGAGTCACTACAGTTAATTTTCTTGTAACATATCAAATGTTTGAATTATTGAGACTTCATTTTGTAAGTTTCGAGGACATGCCATTGTAGAACTACCCAGGTTCTGGCCAAATTGTCTGATTAAAGATTCAATCAATGGTGAAAAGGGTTTTATTTTATCATACTTCCAAAATAATTGGTAACAACCCATGATACTTTGGTCACTATAATCACTAGATCTAATAATGGCATAAGCATTTATTTTATATGCAACATCTAATATAATGTTCAAAATGACTTAAAAGTTAGATAATGTTATATTACTATTTTGTATGCATTGAAATGTAGACATAAGAAACATATAACTGTGCCCAGAGTAAAAATGTAATGAGTGTTATATTCAAATCTTAAACTACATGGGATGCCTGTTGAACCAGCTATCTTAACAGCTAGGCTATGCATAATATAAAATAATTAACATTGGTTCAGATCCCATATAAGCAGGAAATTCAAAGGAAAGTAGATAATACATTTCTTCTCATTTTAAACATATATGCCTTTTCTCAAAATAAAACATGTATAGAAGTCTTAACAAGTATAAATAATGACAGATTTATGTAAAATGAGAATACTTGTATTTTAAAAGCAGGTCTTGCTGTATTAGATAAATATTTGTTTTATAATTCACACAAAATTAGGCAGAATACATCTTCTTCATTTAACTCAATAAACGTCAGATTTTAGAACTTTTTATTTATTGTGCTGACATTATTTAACATCAAAAATTCTAGCAGTAGATTATGCATTTTGAAGAGCATGTGATACTCACTCTTACTGTAGCTCCTTGGCTGCAGGAACTCCTTGGACTGCCTGGAAATTTGGGCAAATAAATATGACAAGGAGGATACAAAAATAAAGCAACAAAAATCCACAAAATAAACACACAATAAATAAAATAACAAAATAATAATATAAAATAAAAATTTATAATCTCTTATTGTGCTAGTTCTATGGGAAGCATAAAGGTAATCATATTTATTTTCACCATTTCTCCTGGTTTAAAATTACCTTTCCCTTGATTCTCTTTATCTTTTCCCCAAAATACTTATAGAATAAGGATTTTACTTGCTTCTTATAAAAAAAATTAGTGCTAATGAAATTCTAGGTTTGTAGTGGTGTTAGAAAGAGGCATTCAAGGGAAACGTTTTATCCCCTTACTCAAACTTGATCAATAGAAACTTACTTGAACTAATTGCATTTTCACTGTATCTCTCAATGGGCAATCATTTAAATTGCGACTTTTTGCTTTTATCAATGGTTGATAAGGAAAATACACTTAAAATTTATTTGTTTGATGTCCATCTGTTGTCAAAATATTGCCCATGATATAAATCAATGTCCTTTGGAAAAGGTGATATGTGATAAATTATTTTGCAGTTATGGAATTGGAAAAAATTATTTTTGGTGATGAGAAGTTCAAATGCTTCTTTTTTATCGAATGATGAGTGAAAGAGGGAAAGAAGTATCAGCCAAAAATATAATTAAAATTTTGTATTAGCAAGGAACTCAGGAGAAACAAATCATCAACACATGTAAATGCTCAGAAAAGGGGATGATTTACAACTCAAAGAAAAGGGTTTATTTGTAGCTTTAATGGCAGTAGCTCAGGACAGGCCTTCATTGGGTAAAACTCTAAAGTTTTGATCTTAGTGTTGTTCCTGAGGTCATTATACAGTCTCTTTCCATTTTCTTAGTCTGTGTCATCCTTTCAATATTTCTAATTACTATGTGAATATTCAACCAATGGAATTATTCCTCTAATTTACACTCTTTGGGGACCAATCATATATTTTAATATGGCTTATTAAACTTCTGTCTTTGTTCAGAACCCATTCATAATTTTAATGATCAGTTAGAGGGCCAATAGATTTAGCACACTGATTGCATTCAAAAGTCTCTCAAATGACATTGCCTATGCATATACCTACCAGTCTTAGATTCAGATATAGGAAAATTAATGAGTCACAAACAAATAGATTCTAATTGAATTACAAGTACAAAAATTATGATAAAGTTCCACTTTACATGTATTTCTCCACCTCAAACTTTAACCACAAGCCTCTTGATAGAGTGCATACCATATTTTATTTTAGGGGTAATTAATAATGACCAACATTTGGAGTTGTATAGGAAGATAAAAAATTATTTTTTATCTTTCAATGCATTACATTTTCCCCAAGGAAAACCCTCTCATTTATTTAATGAAACAAAAATAAAATGAGCCATCCAGGAACAATTTTAAAGTCCAGAAAGATTGCCATTTTTGTTTTAAAACTTAAGTAGCTGTCACAACATCTCTTTGCTCCATTCTCCATATTTTTTGTTGACCGCAGAGATATATTCAGAAGACTATTATCTAACACAAAAGTTTTCAAACACTTTTCTATTTGTTGTTCACATGCTCATTGCATGTCTTGTCTGTAACCTGCACTATTAACATTTAAGATTTAAAAATAATAGCCATGATTTGTAGGAAGATGGCCAAGTGGTAAGGAGCAACAAATCACCATCTCCAAGGTTCATCATCCAGAGAGTGGAAAACAACAAATCAGGGAAGTAGAGAAGTGGGTAGGTAGATCCATGGAACACAGGAAGGATTTGACAGGAAAATTGCAGTCCACAGAGAAGAGGCAGAACACAATGCAGAAAATGGAAGGGGCAATCTACACCTTCTCCACAGTTCCTCACTCATGGCTCATTGCTTATAGGAAACAAAGATTGATTCTACAGAGACACACTGAAAGTGGGTGAATCCTTTGGGACAAATGCACTAGTGGAATAGACTAGTGGATGCCGTGTGCTAAAACAGCTGGTAAGCAATATCATTTCAAGCAACTGAGGTCCCAGAACTGCCCTAATACTACTGCTACCTTCCTGGAATGGGACTGGGCTTTATCAGCCTCATATGACTATCAGTGAGAGCAGGAATACTTCTTCATTTAGACACTGCCACAAAACCTTAGACCACAGAAGAGAACCACAGGCTTGAAATCAAGGAGGAATTTATTTTCTTTTTGTTCATTTTATTGTGCTTTTTAATGTCTTTTGTAAGAGTGAGCTTTGTTTTTAGTTTTCTTCTTTTGTACTTTTATCTTTCTTTCTCTCCTCTATTTTTCCCGTTTCCTGGGTATGGGGTAATCTTCTTTTGTCCTACAGCCTTGCTTCATATCATGTTTTATTCTTTTATTTCTCTATTTAATATTTCTCCCTAGTAAACTTTGTCCCTTTATTTATTTCTGTCTTATTTTTACTCTCTCTATAGCTTCTTTTCTCCCTCTTTTTATTTTATCTTCTATTTCTATTGCTTTTTGTCCTGTGTTCACCTCATTGTATAATCTTCCTAGTTGTCAATAATTCAATTTACACCACTTCTCTCTCCTCCTGTAACAGAATTTAAGGTTTCAAAGTTTTGTTTTGCATCTCCAATTCCCCAACCCTAAATCTTTAATAGTGTAACCATTGTATTTTAAAATATATTGATAGTTAACTATAAAATTGCAGTTTAATTATTTTCTAAGATTAGCAGAGAAAGAGCTGCTGAATTTAGTATATATTACAATGAAAATGAATTTCTGGTTTTCCTTAATGTTTACATTATAATTACTAATTCCGTCTCTAGGATTAAAGAAGGTACATAACTTGTTCTCGTGGTATGTTAATATCTAATTTGTTTCAGGCAATATTATTGTAGATGTTTCACTTGATATTAACAAGATCACATAACTGTCTCTATTTCTCTGAAAACCAATGTTCCGATGCCCTTTGTGATCATAACAGCACTAGAGTGCATTTCCAGAGGAATTAATTGCTGAACTAACGATACTGTGTTTTACTGACTGCAATAGCATAGATGGTTGATCTTTGGGGCTGTGGCAAAGGATAATAGATAGCCTCATCTAAAGTACAACACTGAAAAGCAACTTAAGTGTCTATATACTAGCAACAAAATCTTTAGGATATAAGCATCCCCAATTCTCAGCACAAAACGAAACAAATGAATAAATAAATACCATGGTAACTTGGAAAAGAAAGGCAAAAAATTCTTCCACAAACCCTGAAGGCAATCTGGGGACCACCAAATGGCAAAATAGTATAAAGCACAGACCTGAACTACTCAAAAGATAGCAGAAGAGGTTGGAAAATATAACAAAGAGATACTTGGTAGACTTAGAGAAGGTATAACTAAACGGGTATTGGAAGTGAAAACCAAAAAGATACAGGAACTCTCAGAAGACACTAAGAAAAAGCTAGACAAGAAGGACCCAAGTTTGATCCTTGGCAATAAAAAAAAGTAAAAGCTAAGTAACCTAAATGAAAAGATACAAAATATGAATGACTAGTTTGTCAAATAATTAAAGTGCACGAAAAGGTTTCAATAAAAATGTAAGAGATTAAAAATCTTATTAAATCTATTGGCAGAAAAGTGAAACAATGTGAGGACATATTTTAAGAACTAGGGGGCTGGGAATTTAGCTCAGTGGTTTCAGCTTCTTCTTAGCAAGCATAAGGACCAGAGTTTGATCCCTGGTACCAAGAAAAAAAAAAAAAAAGAACTTGAAGACAATGGACAATGATGCCTTCAAAGACCAACTACTCAAGGATACCTTGAAAGTAACAAGAGAAAATGAAAAATGGTTCCAATGATAGGTAGATAATGCAAAGAAAACCAATTTAAGTATAAGTAGAATAAAACAAAAATGAGAAAACTAGACAAAGGGCATTAAAATCTATTAAAAATGATGGCAGAAAATTTTAAAACATATAGAAAAAATATACATACAGTGAGATATATGTAGAATAGCAAATAGACATGACCAAAAGAAAAACCTTCCATGCCATAATATACACAAAATTTCAGAAGGCCATCATAGGGGAAAAATATCTCTAAAGCTCTTGGACAAAGCAACAAATTATATAAACCTATGAATTCATTAGAATCACAGCAGACTTCTCTATTCAAAACTTAAAGTCCAGGAGACTTTGGAGTGAAGTGTATCAAATTCCAAAATAAAACTAATTCTAAACCACACTTATGTGTTATGAAGAATTCAAAACTGATTGAGAAACAAGACATTTCCATGACAAGGAACACTTCAAAAAATCCATGACCATCAAAGCAGCATTACTAAAAACTCTCAAGGATATCTTAGAAAGAGATAATGTATTCAACAATGTTAATAACTCAAAAAGAACGAATAATCCTTAGGCAAGCACAAAGTCCCGAGTTTGATTTCTGGTACAAAAAAAAAAAAAAAAAAAGGAAAAAAAAAACCACAAAGACAAAGCCAAAAAAAAAAAAAAAAAAAAAGGAATGAAAAATCCTGACAGGACAAGCTGCTAAGAAAAAGGGGGAAACGAGGAAATCAGCAACATTAAAATAATGCAATGACAACAATAAGGTAATACACCTCAGTAATATCTCTCAGTGTGAATGGTCTCAATCTCCCAAACAAAAGAAAAGCAAGATAATGGATCCTATTAAAGACTAAAAGGAGATTAATAAATTAGATAATTGAACAATATTGAAGAAGCAAAATAACAAAAAGCTAAGAAAAACTTATAAAGAAAAAAATTAAAGCAAATGTAAGAAAAATGATTTTAAAAACCCTCAATCCCTCCCCCCAATAATGCAATGAGGGAAAAAAATGAGTCCATTTTATTTTCTATTTAGAATGAATTTAGAATGAATTTTTTTTTCTTTCCAGGTTCTACACTCTTCAATTTTTGTGACACGATTTTTGTAACCTTTTTTATATTCTGTGGATTTATGACTACCCCCTTCTTCAGCAGCCTATGTATTGGTATAGACCAGGCTCTGGCAACCATCCAAGCTGAGGCATTTCCTTATTCATATTGGTTGGTGGAAAAAGAATGAAATCAATTTCCCTGCTTCAAGGAGGTAGTGGGACAGAGATTCAAGCCTACAGATTTAGGCCCAGCAACCTCCGAAAGGTGCACATGTTGGGCACAGCTTTTTACCAATTGGGCAAGGCCACAACATTAAAAACACTGAATTAAAATTGTTCTGTGGCCCAGTCTTAAGCAATTTACCCCAACACAAAATAGCCCCTTATTAAAATTTCTCAAATATGGCAGGTACTGCAGTTGATTTCTTCTCCAAATCTTCCCTGCAACACAGAAGTTACTTTTGGAGTGAAATTCTATGCTGTTTTTGCAGTTTACAATAACCATGGGCTTTTCTTGGGACTAAAACTGTTGGCTCAGGGCATTGTTTCTCCCTGGAGCTGACAACTCTTCAGGGTTACTTTACATCTGCAGAAAAAATTCCCCCTTCCCAGGAGCCAGGGTGAGCTTTCCAGACTTTGTGATTTTTCTATCCATCGTGCTCCACTTCCCCAGATTCTCTGTAGTTTCTAGCTTTCCTGTCAGCGCCCTCCTAATTCCCAGAGATCTACTTCTTTTCTTTTCCTCATAACCAAGTTTTCTTTTTCAAGTGCCTCAATCCCAGGCACCAGAGAGGTTACATTTTCCTGCTTATCGGTACTCTTCCATTTTTTCTCAGCACTTAGTTTCTTTTACGGTAAGATAGAAATGATTCTGAATTGTGTAGAGCTGATTCTTGCAGTCTTTTCTTATTTAGTTAAAGTTTTGAAATAGTTTTATGCATTTGAGATATGATTCAAAGTGGCCAAACAATTAAACCAGAAATTTTGGGATCACAGGAGAACATATTGGGTCTTGTGTAGTAGTATTGAAGTAGATGGGAAAGGAAGGTTATTTTTAAGTGCATTTACTATCAGTTCTTTCTAATTCAACTTACTTTTCTTATCAGCAAAGTAACTTTAGCTTCTACTCCAGAGCATTAAAAAGCAAATATAAGTAATAGAAGGTAAGAAACTGTACAGAAACATTTAGAGGGATCCACCATTTCTTAGCTGTTTTGCATGTATGAGTGAGTCCATCTCATTTAGCTTGTTTTTCATCTGAAATTTTGTATGTGAAATACAGTAATCATAAATATCTCCCAACCGCAATATAGTGTTTATCAAATAAGACATTGAAAATTACTCCAATATTTTCTGGCTTATAACTTCTAACAAAATTGTTTTGTTAAATGATTGAATTTTTATCCTACATAGCATCATCCAATCAGTAGTTTACTTTTTACCAATCAGGAAAAGAAAGATCTGATTTGGCTCCATATAACTATTGGATTGATACTGGAACCTAGAGATGAATAATCTAAGATTTTTGCTTTCCAATCTGAAAATGACTATAGTTGTCTAAAAAGACAATTCAAAATTGATTAAGAAAACTAAAGGCTAATAATCAAGTTCATTGTTTAAATTTTCTGTTAGAAAACATAAAGAAGTTTGGAGACCTATTGCACAGCAGAGTAGGTATAGTCATTACACAAGTAATATAATTTACTTTAACGATTTAGTAGGTGGAGGGGTTGAAGGAAAGGCAGAGGAATGGGGAAAAATTTGAACCAAGATATATCAGGTAAAGGTACAAGTTTCCAATGTGAATGTAAATGTATTGTATACCTAAAATGTACCAATAAACAAATTTAAGAAAAAAAAATTTAGTAAATTTCCAATGTTTCACCATAGAAATGAAAAGAAAGTGAGGTGATGGATATATTAATTAGCTTAATTTGATCATTCTAAATTGTGTAAATACATCAAACCTTAATTTTATCCCATAAATATATACATTTTATTTGCCAATTAAAACTAATTTTAATAAAATAAAATTTAAGAGGGGCATATTGCTTGGCTTAATACCTTAAATTATGAATTGTTACTTGTGGAATAACTTTTAGAAAAGGCACCATTTTTATTTTCTTAAAGATTTTCTCCATACATTTCCCTATTTTTCAGATTCTCTTTCTTACCTCCTCCATGTGCCTCTGCTGAAAATTGTTTTACTTAATACATGATGTTTTGTGCTTCCTTTGTAGCTCTTACCATATATCTCCTCAGAGCACACATTTTTGTGTGTTACTTATCTCTCAACTAGAAAAAGTGGCTGTTGAGGGAGAATGGCCTCTATTTTGGACATATCATGTTTTCTATGTAATATTTCATATGATAGCTGAGATATAATAGATGATTGTAAATATTTGCTAAAGTGTTACTCTGTTTTTATCAATGTAACTCATTTGTATTACAATTTTTGTTTCTAACTAAATTCATCAGTGTTTTGCATCCC
Source organism: Fukomys damarensis (assembly GCF_012274545.1). NCBI lineage: Eukaryota > Metazoa > Chordata > Mammalia > Rodentia > Bathyergidae > Fukomys > Fukomys damarensis. The sequence goes on along the minus strand of NW_022900951.1, from coordinate 64,747,897 downwards.
TGAATAATAACAATAGCTCAGCCAGCAAATATTCAAAACTCAATGCCATTTACAGCTAGCACAGAAATAATTATGCCTACAAGACAAAACTTATTTTCATTTATTCTCTGTATAATCTACTTCACAGGTTTACTCCTCACTATTGTATATATAATATTCAAGGAGTTGGAAATAAAGAAAAACATTTTCTGCTGTGCTTTAAACTTCCCTCCTTCTAAGTACAAGATAAGAGTGTGAAAGCTTTGTTACTGTGATGTTTTCATACAAAACATCAGATGTGAATATAGCTACAGAGTGGAATATTTTGTGCAAATCATTGGCTTTTTTTTTTTCTGTCTTAAGCAGACCGAATCAAGGCCATGTTTTTATGGAATAGACCTGCTATTCATATGTCAATCTAAACAGATTTGAAAAGCCACCCAATACCATTTCATTATCCTAGAAGACTTACATTTATCAAGGGCTGTTTCTTTGGATGTACACAGGAATTCAGTATAAAATCTGTGTCTTTTCACAAGTTTAGTGTCAGACTCTAAAATGACAGGGTTACATTTTTTTCTTTTCTTGAATATAATATACTATATATTCACTATCTCAATACAAGAATATTCAATACATTTAGAACGTATTTTTCTGAGCAAATTGAATACGGTTTGGCACCTTCTTTGTGTTAATATATAAAAAGTCCTTCAAACTGATTATTCTGAGAATTTTCCAGGATGCTTGATCTGTCAATGTAAGATCCTTGTGTCCAACTAAAAAAATAAGTGAAGGTAAAACAAGGAATCACAGGGTTTTAAAAACTGTTAGAATGAATACTTGAGTTGCATCATCTAAATTTCAGGCCATAGAATTTTATGTTTTCTCCTATCACAATTGATAATATCAAGAGTTCTATCTTTCTGGTTTCAGACAGTGTGAATATTGTTAAAAAAAAACACTTCCAGTTTGACCCTGGAAAAAGCATAATACCAACAGCTTATAGTTTCTCTATTTGCAAATTTAGATTTTTATTTCTTTGTGTAACACCTGTCTGCCTCTATGACCAAAGACCTTTTACTCTTTCATTTTATTTTCTTAAATACAAGTGACTACTTTCTGCTAGGCCTTGTGCTACTCACTAGGGTTACTGTGGATAACAAATATTTTATTACACCTCTTTTCATAAAAGTTTTTTTGGATCTAGTCATCTATCTCTGCCATAATAGGTTTTGCCAAGATGAATATTTCAAAAAGAGTGCAAATATTTTATGTTCCTGTTTTTTGTTTTTTTTTTAAGTGAGAGAATTCTGGATTAAGTATTGACCAACTAACATTTTGCTGATACATTTACAGTGCTAAATTCAGGGTGTTGGCAAGGCTGTGTTTCCTTCTGGTGATTATAGCAAAGAATATATTTCCTTGCTAATTGAGATCAGTTGATGACGTGAATTCCTCTTGGTTGTAAGAGTGAATTCCACATTTCTCTGTTGTCAAAAAGTCATTTCCAGCTTCTAGAGACTGCTCAAATTTCTCAGCTCAAGGTCCTTTTCTACTACTTTGAAAACAAACAATAAAGGTTAAAGTGTCTCTCTCTTTTTTACCCCCTCACTGTGGGTCACTCATCTTTTTCTACAATTTTTTGACTTTAATATGGGAAACGTCTCTGCCTTTAAATATTTTTGTTGTAATAGTAGGGTCAAATATATAATTCAGGGGAATTTTTCCTTTTATTGTTTCATAAACTTAATATTTTTAAATACCCTCTTTTTATAACATAAATATTTTCATGTTTTTAATAAAACATACATATTTTATCAGGTTTTGTGTAATTAAAAACTAATATGCTATTTGAAACACTTTTAAAAGACTTAATTTTTAGGTTAGAAAATATCTTCCTAAAGGAATTACTTCTAAGGTGAGACACAAGGAGTGACTGACAAGGTATTAACTAGGAGAAAAAAAGTACGTGGAATGAAAGTTTGGAAAGAAGAAAACATAGGGTTATGACTACCTAAATGAGATTTCAACTGATGCTTTCACAACTAGAAAGGTGAAGTCATTGTGTAACTTCTAAGCCCCAGATTACAAGCTTAAATTGTGTTAAGATATAGGCAACAGATGATGTTAGGCTGAAACCAACACCTTTGTTTATTTTGTGGGAAAACTAAAATTTCATAACTAAATACTGTAATAAGAGAGTAACAATATTGTACAGTGTATCTTGAAAAGTAGTTACACAGAGTAAAGGACATAAACTAAAGAGAAAAAAGAAAACACAAGGTGAGATTCTGGGAAATTGGTTCGGTTTGGACATGGCATCTCCCTCCACCAGCCTGGGCCCAGATCATGGGTCTGGGTAGCCACGCTCTCCCTTGCAGGTGCCTCCATTGATGCTCCACCCCCACATCCCACTCCCGCTGCTCTCAGATCTCCTGATTGTGCCAGTCCTTGGAACCACTCCAGAGACACAGCTGGTTATAAAGGGTAATTTTCAAAGCTCCCAAATTTGAACATCTTTAAAGAAGGGGTGGGGGAAACATGTGATAGAACTGTCTGGAGTTCAACCCTGAAGGAGGTCGGGGAGCTTAATTTGGGGCTTGTGGCCTGAGGTCAGTCTGCATTGTGGGGGTCTGCCTTTGGCTAACTGAGATAAGGGGATTTGGTTCTGCACATGGCTGCACACGATGTGTACTATGACAGCAGAGATATAGTCTGAAAGAGGCCCTTCAGAGCCATTTTTTTGTCCTTTTCTTTCTTTTCTTCATTCCACTCTGTAAATTATTTTTCTGTCCTCTTTCACCAACTCAGTCTCTTGCTCCACCATATTGTCCCTCATCTCCCTTTCTGTTCCTGCTCCTGCCCTAACTCAGATTTCTTATTTTATCATTTTTTTCTTTTTTATTAATGTTCTTTTTTCTTTCTATCATTGAGCCTCACACAAGGGTTGATAGTTTCAAGGGAAAATGAGCCCCTATTGCTGTTAAGGGGATATATTCTTGTCCTTATACTTGCACTCTACCATTTTGGAGTTTTACAGTATCATAAAGATTGTGTGTTCATTCTGTGTCCTCTGGCTTCACTTGAAACCTTCTTCACTTCCTTTAATGGTTTACTCGCGTTCTAACTAGGTCTGGAACCCATCCTAAATGGTAAATATACTATGTTGAGGAGTTTGTTCACAGCAAACATATTTTGGGCTGCTTTTTGACTTTAATTTAATTCGCATGGTTGGGAGGAGATGGATTGAAGACTACCACAAGTGGTCAATTTACAGGAAGTTATTTATCCTGTTGTTCTGCTGATTGTATTGATTGGGATAAGGGACAGGGATTGATTTGATGAGTTGTTTTCTCTAATATTGTGAAAGTGAGAATGTCTATGAGTCATTCAGTGACAGAAGCTCAAAGATATCAGGAAGATTTAATAACCCAGAGATTGAATCAAGGACAACCCAACAGCAAAAATGAAAATGAGAAAACACTTAAGCAAGACACAAACACAGACTTCCAGCTCCCCAATGGCAAATAGTAGGGATAAGGAGGATGAAAAGCTATTATATGTCTACTCACAAATCAAGAGAAATAGACTGGCACAATGGATTAAGAAGCAAAGTCCAACAATATGTTGTATACTAGAAACACACCTAGTGCAAAAAAGAAGCCCACAGACTGAAACTGAAAGGGCAGAAAACAATTCTCCATGTGACAGGAGCACAGAAAAAAGCAGAGGTAGCAATCTTTTTCACAAAGTAAATTTCAAAGCAAAACTGATAAAGAGAGACAAAGAAGGCCACTAAATCCTTGTAAAGGGAACAATTCAAGAGTAAAAGATGACAATCATAAGCAAATATGTACAAAACATAAATGTCTCCAACTATATAAAACAAATATTAAGTAATATGAAAAAGCAAATAAGCACTAATACAATTGTAGTGAGGGATCTAAATACCCCACTATCACAAGTAGACAGATCATCTAGGCAAAAAATCAACAATGAAATAATAGAACTGAACCAAGGTTTTGAATGGGTGGAATTAATAGACCTCTCTAGAGTGTTCCACCCCACAAAATCAGAATATACATTATTTTCAGTTGCTCAGGGAACATTCTCATAGACAGACCAAATACTAGCTCACAGAACAGGTTTGAATAACTGCAAAAGAATTGAAGTTATTCCCTGTATATTATCAGATCACAGTGCAATAAAGCTGGACATCACTTGCATGAGAAACGATAGGAACTTCACAAACACATGGAAATTGAACAACACTCTCCTGAAGAATCAATGGATCACAGAGGAAATTAAAGAAGAAATCAGACAGTTTTTACAAGTAAACGAAAATGCCAGTACAACATACAGGAATCTATGGGATACAATGAAATCAGTTCTACACAGAATATTCATAGCACTGAATGCCCTCACTAAGAAAATAGAGCAAGATCAAATAAACAACCTAACAATGAATCTTACACTCCTAGTAAAACAAAAGGAAGAAAAACCCAGCCCATGAACAAGAGAGGAATTTATAAAGATTAGAGCAGAAATCAGTACAATGGAAACTAAGAAAATGATACAAAAATAAATGAATCAAAGAGATGGTTTTTAAAAGAATAAATAAAATTGATAATCCCTTAGCAAACCTTACTAAAAAAAGGAAAGAAAAGGCTCAGATCCATGCAATCAGGAAGGAAAAAGGCAAAGTCAAAACAGTTCAAACAGAAATCCATAGGATAGTCAATGCCTACTTTGAGATCCTGTATTCTAACAAACTGGAAAACACAGAAGAAATGGGCAGATTTCTAGATACTTATGAATTACAAAAGTTGAACAAAGGATAAAAACATTTTAAACACCCCAATTACAATCAGTGAAATTGAAAATGTAATTAAAAACTTACCCACAAAGAAAATCCCAGTTCCTGATGGATTGGCTGCTGAATTTTACAAGACATTTAGAGAAGAACTACTGCCATAACTCTTCAAACTTTTCAATGAAATAAAAAGGGAAGCAATACTTCCAAACCCATTCCTGGAAGCCAGTATCACTTTGTTTCCCAAACCAGGGAAAGATGCAACTAAAAAAGAGAACTACTGACCAATCTCCTTAATGAATATAGATGCAGAAGTCCTTAATAAGATACTAGCCAACAGAATACAGAGGATCACCAAGAAGATCATACATCCTGACCAAGTCAGATTTATTCCAGGGATGCAAGGATGGTTCAACATAGTTTAATCAATAAATATAATACACTATATTAACAAAGTCAAGGACAAAAACCACACGACCCTCTTGATAGATGCAGAAAAACCATTTGACAAAATTCAACACCCATTCATGATAAAACCCTGCAAATAATTGGAATAGATGGTCTATAACTCAACTTAATAAAGGCTATCTATGAAAAACCAACAGTCAACATCATATTAAATGGCCAAAAACTGAAAACCTTCACGTTAAAATCAAGAACAAGACAAGGATGCCCACTATCACTACTCCTCTTCAATATAGTTCTGGAAACATTAGCCATAACAATTAGACAAGGAAAAGAAATTAAAGCAATAAAGATAGGAAAGGAAGAAATTAAACTGGCATTATTTGCTGATGATACGATATTCTACATAGAAGATGCAAAAAACTACACCAAAAGACTTCTAGACTTAATTGACACTTTTAGCAGAGTAGCAGGATACAAGGTCAACACACACAAATCAATTGCCTTCTTGTACACAAGGAACAGACTCACTGAGTGAGAAATTAGGGAAATAGTTCCTTTCACAATAGCATTAAAAAAATGAAATATCTAGAAATCAACCTAACAAAAGAAGCAAAAGACCTCTACACTGAAAACTACAGCACTCTGAAAAAAGAGATTGAACAGGATATAAGAAAATGGAAAGACATCCCCTGCTCCTGGGTAGGAGAATCAACATAGTGAAAATGGCCATACTACCAAAATTACTACACAGATTCAATGCAATGCCAATTGAAATTCCAACACTGTACTTCACAGAACTAGAAAAAAAATCCAAAAATTCATTTGGAACCTTAAGAGACCATAAATAGAAAAAGCCATCATAGGCAACAGACACATGGCAGCGGGGATAACAGTTCCCAATTTGAAACTATATTACAAAGCCACTGTGATAAAAACAACATGGTACTGGCAAAGAAACAGACCTGAGGATCAGTGGAAAAGACTCGATAACATAAAAGCAACTCCAGATATACTCAGCTACCTCATATTTGACAAAGGAGCTGACTGTTCCCACTGGAGGAAAGATAGCCTCTTTAATAAATGGTGTTGGAAAAACTGGATCTCAACCTCCAAAGATTAGAACTAGACCCTTATCTCTCACCATGCACTAAATTAAAATCCAAGTGGATTAAATTTCTAAATATAAAAACAGAAACACTAAACTTGCTGGAAGATAAGTTCGGCAGAACTCTGGAAGATATTGACATAGGAAAAGACTTTATGAACAAATACTCAGTAGCACGGGAATTAGCAGAAATAATCAACAAGTGGGTTCTCATCTTATTAAAAAGCTTCTGCACTGCAAAAGAAAAAACCAACAGAACTAAGAGATAACCTACAATGTGGGAAAAACTTTTTACCAGCTGCTCCTCAGACAAAGGACTCATCTGGAATATATAAACAACTCAAAACTATCAGCCCCCCCAAATATAAAGACCCAATTCAAAAATGGGCATCTGAAATGAACAGACATTTCTCAGACAAAGAAGTAAAGGCAGCAATAAATATATGAAAAAAATGTTCCACATCACTGGTCATTTGAGAGAGGTAGATGAAAATAATACTGAGATTCCACCTCATCCCACAAAGAATGGCTGCTATCAAGAAATCACACAATAACAAATGTTGGCACAGTTGTGGGGAGAAAGGACCCCTTCTTCATTGTTGATGGGAGTGCAGACTGGTGCAACCACTATGGAAATCAATATGGAGATATCTCTAAGAGCTGGCACTGCAGATTCCATTCAACCCAGCAATTCCTCTGCTGCGTATTTTTCCAAAAGAATGAAATGAATCATATCACAGTGACATATGCACACCTATGTTTATAGTGGTACAGTTTGTAATAGCTAAAACTTGGAAACATCCCATCTGCCCATCAGGTGGAAACTGGATAAAGAAGATGTGGTTTTTCTATAAAATGGAATACTACTCAGCCATAAAGAGTGAGAAAGTAGATTAATTCATAGGTAAATGGATACATTTTGAGGGTATACTCCTAAGTGAAATAAATAAGTCACACATGTGTAAATACAGAATTGTTTCCCTGGTGTGAAAAAATAAAATAATACTCAAGATCCTAATGGTATAATTAGCACTGTGAAATAGGAAGAAAAGGGCTAAAGGTGTAGGAACAGTGAGAAGGGTAGGGGAAGGGGAATAAGGGAAAGGGAAAAATGTGAGAAAAGGTAAAAATGGAATTAAAGTGTTTGTAGGTGGCGATGGGAGGAGGAGGAGAAGGGAGGGTGGGGACAAGGGTAAAAAATGACAACCAAGACCTGTTATGTAAAGGTTCAAGATCCCAGTAATGAATGTAACTCTACTGTATTCCTAGAATGTACCAATAAATTCAATTTAAATAAAAAAATAATTTCTAGAATATTAAAAATTTGAAAGTTTTTCTTTATTTAGTTCTCTAAGCTCTAGTTCTATTGTTCTTTGTAGAAATTTCAAGAGTTAATATTATTTTCACAAATTTTGCTTCTGTATAACATCTTCTGTCAATACTGTCAATTATATTGTAATTTTAATCACTAAATTCCTAAGTATCAGTATTTTGTTTAGTATTTTAAATTTGTAAAACTTTGCATTAATACATTTTTAATATGCTTGCATTCTTTAATTGGACTTGGTACATTCATGTAACTCATCTTAATTCAATATTTCGTTCCCTTTCCCTCTCCTTTCTCTCTCTCTCTGTCTATTTATCCCCTTGCCATTTGAGAAAGATTTATCTCCCTACTTCCTACTATTTATGCTTTATTTCACTCTTCATTAAGAGTTTGGATTTCTCACAATATTTCATTTATGTGTCAGATTTATTTCATTCAGCATTATAGCCTCAAACCTAATTCCTTTTCATACGAATGACACAGATTTTTTTTATGACAAACTTGTACTTTACTGTGTGAAAATACCACATATTTATTCATTCCTTTTATTTATGAGCATATAGATTGCCTCAAGATTAAGCTAGTATTAATAGTGCCATTATAAACTTGGGTATGCCTGTGTCACTCTGATGTGATATCTAAAGCACTTTTGGAAAGATATCTAGAAGGGGAGTAGTTAGCTCAAATGGAATTTCTACATTCAATTTTTTTGAGAAATCTTCATAATAATTATCTTTAATGAATAATTCATTTGTATTATAAAATATTGTTATATCATTGTATCATGAATAGTATTGAATTGACAGTCTGCATTCTCTAGAAACTGATTGATTTTTCTGCCAGATCATTCTTTTGAATTATTTCAGTCTTTATGTCAATATGTTTTCTTTGTGATTTCTTGATGAAGTTATTTCATATTGTGTGTTTTCTTGCAGGCATCATGCTACCTATCTTTTTCTTAATGCTTGTGAAACTATGTCGATATTTTCACATTTGCTGAATTAGGTAACTCTACGTCTTATATATGGAGGCTTTCATAGTAAAATACATTCTTCTATGAGGTGTGTTATGGTTCCAGGTCTGTAGATTATGTTTAGTTTTGGTTATATGTAGATACCGTAAAATAGTGTCTCTATAGTTTCATTAGGTATCACTATTTTGGTATAGAGCATACAGAAGTAAGGTAAGAATGTCTATCTATTTTGGAAGATCTTGAAGGAATACAGACACCCTGATAATCCATTGGGGCAAAGCACACAGAGGGGGGCTTTTGTCATCCACTGTATGGCATCTTCAGCAATGTGACTTATGGAACATGACACATATTTCTTTAGGCATTGGTGGTGTATGTTCCACTTTGTGTGGTGACATCTAGCAATGAAAGTCCTGCCAACACTGGAGGAAGATCATTCACCTTCATATTAATTTGGTATTGGCTGATGTTTAGCCTATGAAATCAGAGTTGGCCATGATGAGTGAAGGAGCCCAGGTACCAAGTATAAAGTGTTTTATTCATTTAAGTTTTATGGTCAACAATTCCTATTCTATTTACCTAGAGCACTGTGCCAGCTTGTGTTTTGGGGTCACAGTTACACTGCTAGATATAATTAGATCTGCTAGGGTGTAGCTTCCTGTGTTAGTGTGCTGAAATATCTATGCAGTCTTAGGATTGTGAATATGCCAATACGTTTGTCACCAATGGAAAGAAAAGTTCTGACAGTGGCTTCATTTTCAAGATAATGCTGAAGTACTACAGTCAGGGCTCTTATATTTGTGGATGAGACAATGTGAGCTCCTTTCCGGAACTTAAGAAACTTTGTACACACAGTATGGCTTCCCTAATTTGCTATAAGAGAGAGATGGCTATTAAACATTTCCATAGCTCAAAGAATTTTGCAAATTTCTTACCTTTCATTTTCTCTACCTCAGTCACTTATCTTGAAATGTAATTATCTATCTGTTGTTTTCCTTCTATGTGGGAAAGGAGGGAGCACTAGGACCTCTATTCAATCAGATTTCTAATAGTACAAGTAATACAATTCATGAAAGACATATTTTTTGAGATAATCTCAGTAAACAGTAAAAAATGTTTTGTTGCTACTAGAACTGTCTTTTCCCAGAGTTCATTTATTGTATGGGGAAATATTAAAACTGTATGAACTCATTTTATTACTCATTACAAATTCAAATCAATATGTCTATTTTTTCAATAGCAGCCTATCTCTCCCATAATATTTTAGAAATCACAAATCATAAAAGCTGAAGCTAGATGGGAAAAACTTACTATTTAAGTATTATGTCAAATGAAATATGGCAAATTTTCTCATGTAGAGATTTTAATATTAATATTCCTTCATGGATTTACAATGGACTATGTTTTTGCTCTTTGCACAAGTGAAAATTTATTACTTCAGGCATTTTTAGATAACCGCATTTTAATTTTTTCTTCTTATTTTGTGAAGCCTAGGAAATGTATCAACTCTGTTCTTGATAAAAGCATGTAAAATATAGCGCAGTGATCCAAAATAATAAAGCTTGATGCAGGAGATGAATAGTAAATATAACTTTGATTTGAATTTAACATGTTAAAATAGACATTGATGGTGATATATTTTCTCATAATTTACTCTTAAACCTAAAGGATTTTGAGGTACACAACCTAGATTATTTGAATGTAATTAATATTCCAGCATGATTTTTAAAAATAGGTTTGGAAGGCAAATTGGAGAAGAAAATATACAGGAAATTATTATGACCAAATTGGCTGAGATTACATTTTAGAGGTCTACTATGATTTATATCTAAAATGTCCTCCACAAGCCAATCTTTTGGAAATAGAGCCTGGATGGAAAAGAGAGGTCACAGGGAAAATGATTTCAAGTGCTACAGTCTTTCCTGGTTCCTAACATTTCATTATGCTTCCTGGATATTTTCCTCTTCCCTGGAGTCAGTGGACCATGAGTTAAATGAAATAAAATTTTAAGACAAAATAAACTTTCCTCTTTTAATTTGCAGGTGTCATGTATTGTGTTTCACTTACAATAATTTAAATAACACAAAAAATTGGTACTAGGTGTGGAGAAATTACTATGACTGGAACTAACTAGAGAGATAACTCAATATACATGCTTAATTCATTGAACTATTCAGAGGAAGTTGGACACTTGTGCTCATGCCAGAAAGATGCTTGCTGTTGTGTTTATAACAAAATGCAGAGTTCATGAATAGGAGAAATATTTTGCTGAGTGATTCTATTCACAAACTGAGTTGTTTAGGAACAGAATTGTTTGTGAACCAAGGCATTGTGTATGTTGCTCAGAAGTCTGTGGAGTTGGCTTGCGAGAGGAATTTGGAAATTCTTGGAGATCAGAGGTAAACAATATCTAGAATAGTGAGAGCCACCTCTGCTACACAGTCTGGCCCATACTATGGGCCTCCTCTGGAGCTGCACCGTTTCCAGTGGGAGCCACTGATTGGCTCTGACACAGCGCCAGGAGGGTAGCCACGTGGAAGCCCCTGAGCACTGTTGTTTCCCACTCCCCGTCTATAAGATCCTCTGACTGAGCCAGTCCTTGGATGCACTCTGCAGAGGCATGGCGGTCTATAAAGAGTGGTGATTGATCTTATTATGTTCCTGATTATATCTATAGGGATAAAGGATAGGGATTGATTTGATGAGTTGTTTTCTCAATTATAAAAGTGAGAATGTCTATAAGTCATTAGAGATTCAAAGACTGGGATGCAACGATAGCAGGAAAATTTAATGACCCAGAGATAGAATCAAGGACAACCCAACAGCAAAAATAAAGATGAGAAAACACTTAAGCAATTCACAAAAACAGACTACCAGTCCACCAATGGCAAACAGTAGGGCAAAGGAGGATGAAAAATCAGATAGTGAATCTCCAGGACAATCAGAACTCACAGCACAGGAAGTAACAAAACTGATCAATCAAGCTCTAGAAAAATTCAAAACAGAAATTATTTCCCAGATAACCATAGAGATGGTGAACAAAATGAAAGACATGATTCAAGACTCCAGAACAGAAACTGACAAAAAAATAGATGAGTTTAGGAGCATAATAGAAGCCCTGAAAGCCCAGCATAAGAAAGAAATGGAAACAATGAATGTGCAACATAGGAAAAAATGGAATCCATTAAACAGATTCAAACAGATATCCAGGAGATTAAACAATCCATTGAAAGTGTACGCAACAGAATAAAAGAATGCGAAGATAGACTCTCAGATATAGAAGATAAGATTGCAGTCAGTGACCATAAAAAGAGAGGTCTCTCAAAAACAGTAAGGGATCATGAGAAATCAATCCATCAACTCATAGATGATGCAAAGAAGAATAACATAAGACTGATGGGAATCCATGAAGTACCAGAGAAAATGCAAATGATTTAAAAAAGCTGTTCAAAGAATTAATGACAGAAAACTTCCCAAACAGAGGGGAAGAATTAAACATACAGATAAGAGAGGCATATAGGACAACAACTAGCCATGATAAAAAAAATCTACACCTAGACATAAAATGGTCAAGAACCCAGAAACTCAACAGAATAAAATACTGCAAG
>NW_022900951.1:64666486-64735645 GCF_012274545.1 Fukomys damarensis | reverse complement strand
CAGAATCACAGCAGACTTTTCAACACAAACCCTCGGGTCAAGGAGAGCCTGGAGTGAGGTATTTCAAGTCCTAAAAGAAAACAATCTCCAATCTAGACTGATGTATCCCACAAAACTCTCTTTCAAAATGGATGGAGAAATAAGATACTTCCATGACAAAGAACACTTGAGAAACTTCATGAATACTAAACCAACACTACAAGGAATTTTAAACAATATCCTAGAAAAAGACAATGAAGATCGCAACACCATGAGGCCCAACAGAGCAAATCAAATAGCCAAGGCATGAAACTCAAAGGAGAGGACAAAAATTAAAAAGAGTCAACAAAAGGACAATAACATGACAATAATAAGTCAGTACATATCAGTTATAACTACCAATGCCAATGGCCTCAATTCACCAATGAAGAGAATTAGATTGGCAGAATGGATTAAGAAGCAAAATCCAACAATATGTTGTATACAAGAAACACACCTAGTGCAAAAAGAAGACTGAAAGTGACAGGGTGGAAAACAATTCTCCATGAGACAGGAGTCCAGAAAAAAGCAGGGGTAGCAATATTATTCACAGACAAAGTAAATTTCAAACCAAAACTGATTAAGAGAGATAAAGAAGCCCACTACATCCTTGTATAGGGAGCAGTTCAAGAGGAAGAAATGACAATCATAAACATATATGCACTAAATATAAATGCCTCCAACTATATAAAACAAATATTAAGTAACATGAAAAACCAAATAACTACTAATACAATTGTAGTGGGGGATCTGAATACCCCACTATCACAAATAGACAGATCATCTAGACAAAAAATCAAAAATGAAATACTAGAACTGAATCAAGCTTTTGAACGCATGGACATATTAGATGTCTATAGAGTGTTCCACCCCACAAAATCAGAATATACATTATTTTTTCAGCTTATATCAGTTTATTGGTACATTTTAGGGATACAGTACAGTTACATTCATTGTTGGGATCTTGTACTTCTACAAGACAAGTCTTGGTTCTCATTTTTTCCCCTTGTCCCTGCCCTCCCTTCACCCCCTCTTCCCCTCCCCATCTACACCCACTTTATTTACATCTTTTCATTATATCACGTTTTTTTCTTTTCCCTGTTCACCCTTCCCCTACCCATCCCACCTTCCCTACACCTTTAGCTCTTTTCTTCCCATTTCTCAATGTCAGTAATCTTATTAGGATGTTCTGTATTATTGCAGATCATTCACACCAGAGAAACTATTCGGTATTTACACATGTGTGCCTTATTTATTTCACTTAGGTGTATATCTTCAATATTGTGTCCATTTTCCTATGAATGAATCAATTTTCTCATTCTTTATGGCTGAGTAATATTCCATTTTAGAGAAAAACCACATCTTCTTTATCCAGTTTCCAATTGATGGGCAAATAGGCTGTTTCCAAGTTTTAGCTATGACAAACTGTGCTGCTATAAACATGGGGGCACATACTTCTCTGTGATATGATTCTTTTAGTTCTTTTGGAATGATACCCAGCAGAGGGATGGCTGGGTCAAATGGTACCTCCAATCCAAGATCCTTAAGGTATCTCCATATTGATTTCCATAGTGGTTGCACCAGTCTGCACTCCCACCAACAATGGAGAAAGGGTCCTTTCTCCCCACAACTGTGCCAACATTTGTTATTGTGTGATTTCTTGATAGCAGCCATTCTTTGTGTGGTGAGGTGGAATCTCAGTGTTGTTTTCATCTGCTTCTCTCGAATGACCAATGATGTAGAACATTTTTTCATATATTTACTTGCTGCTTTTACTTCTTTGTCTGATAAATGTCTGTTCATTCCAGATGCCCATTTTTTAATTGGGTCTTTATATTTTTGGGGGGCTGATTGTTTTGAGTTCTTTATATATTCTTGATAATAGTACTTTGTCTGAGAAAGAGCTGGTATAAATTTTTTTTCCCACATTGTAGGTTGTCTCTTAGTTGATGGTTTCTTTTGAAGTACAGAAGATTTTTAATAAGATGAGATCCCAGTTGCTGGTTCACATGCTATTGAGGATTTGTTCATAATGTCTTTTCCTATGCCAATGTCTTCCAGAGTTCTGGCTAACTTACCTTCCAGAAAGTTTAATGTTTCTGTTTTAATATTTAGATCTTTAATCCATTTGGATTTTAATTTAGTGCATGGTGAAAGATAAGGGTCTAGTTTTAATCTGTGGCAGGTTGAAATCCAGGTTTTCCAACACCATTTATTAAAGAGGATATCTTTCCTCCACTGGGGATTGTCAGCTCTTTTGTCAGGAGGGGTGAAGGGAGGGCAGGGACAAGGGGAAAAATGAGAGTGAAGTTCTAGCATGTAAAGGTACAAGATCCCAGTAATGAATGTAACTGTACTGTTTAATTAGAATGTACCAATAAATTCAATTTAAAGGAAAAAAAAGAATACTTTGAATATTATGAAAAATGTTTGATGTGTGATAATGGTCAGAATTCAGAAGATGAAAATGCTGATAAAATTGTGAACAGCAAAGGCCAAGCTCAGGAAGTTTCAGAAAAGTACAAGGATTGCATTGGCCATTGAACTACATGCCATAGATATTTCAGCTTGAGGAAAAAAAAATTCTCTACATTGTGTCCAAGTACAGAGATATTTTGTGAGGGGCAGACTTAAGGAACTGGACTAGCTAACTGGAAATAAGAAATTTCAAGGTAGCCTAAATTTTGGTCTGTGGCATTGAGACTGGAAATAATGGCATTGCTAAGAGTTTAGATAACAAGGCATGACCTGTCAATTCCTGAAAGCAGCTTCAAAGTAATGTGTGGGACATAGCAAGACAATCATCGAAAGAAGATTTAAAAGCCTCCCACCACTGCTACTGTTGCCACAGTTCTCCTGTTTCTGCAATGGCTTGTCTTGTTTACAGAGAATATTCAATTTTCTTTCTTCTTAAACATTCATTTTCCTTTATTTTTACATTTTCTTTTTTCCTTTAAATAAATGTTAAACTTTAAACTTCATTGATTATCCAATGCAATTATTTGAATGGGAGAAGTATCTGAACCTACTGGGCACCACATTATCTGACAACATAATGGATGCTGCTGATACATTTTAGCCAGATGTAAAGTGAAAATCAGGAGTAAGAGCTTTGAGTTGAATGATTTGAAGATTTGTAGTTTTGCTAGAATATAAGTTTTCACAAAGTTGGTGCAAAAGAAAATAGAGTTGATGAAAAGTTTACATTGGTGTTGAGCAGAACAATGCATCTGAAGGTTTATCCCAGCCAGGGTCCCACCCCATCCCCAGAAGCTAGGGCACACAGGCTGAATTCAAAGGCCCAAACAGAAAAGAGCCACACACATGCATAAGCTTCAGCCAGAGACCCAAAGCCAAGGTCCTGCCTGGAAAAGAGCTTCACAGGCCCACAAGCAACATCCAGATGCTTTCCCTGATACAATTATTTGGTAACTGTGCAGAGACCCTAGCCAGATCCCTGTGCAGGAAACAGGAACTGGGATGCACAGGTCGCAGCAAAAGGCCCTCTCAGACAAGAGCTACATAAGAGTACTAGCCAGAGGCACACCAAGATACCACACCAAGTGTGCATAGGCCCCATCCAGAAGTCACTCAGGGAACATATCAGCTCAGAGATCCAGAAGGCCACTATTCTGAATCCAGTAACTTCTATACTGGCGAGCTGCAGAGAAAAGGCTGCTTGGTGATATGCTGAGAACTGAAGCCCACTGGGTGAGTAAAATGTTGCCTCAACAAAGGCACAGCAGGCTGCATATGCTGAAATGGGAAGACATGTAAACAAGTCTTAAAACAGGACTTCCAGATCACCTAAGGCAACCACAAAGGGAACAAGATGGAACAATCTTGTACCCAAAAATCTGCACTCCCTGAACTGGCAATAAAAGAGGACTTGGAAAAAAGAAAATCAGAAATAACTTCTCAAATAACAGCAAGGATTGTGTCCATAGTGCACGACATGATTTATAAATATAGAGGGGACACAGAAAGAAAACTGAGGAGCTGAGGAACATGATGAAATACCAACACAGAAAACAAATGGAATCCATACAACAGATGCTAACAGATTTCCATGAGATTAAAAACTGCTTTAAATGTTTACATTAGAGAATGAGCCAATATATGGAAAGAATTACAGATATGGAAGATATGATTGCAATTAATGATCAGGAAATTAAAAATGTTTTAAAACTAGTAAGGAACCATAAGAAATCAAACCAACAGCTGCAAGACTATGTAAAGAAAAATAACATAAGAATGATTGGCATAAATGAAGAAACAGGAGATCGTTCTGACAACATAAAAACAGTGTTTATTGAAGTAATGGTAGAAATCTTTCCAAGTAGGGGGAAAGAATTTGACCTACAGAAAAGTTAGGCATATAGGGTGCCAACTATCCATATTCAAAAACAATCTAAATATAAGCACATAATTGTTAAGATTCAAGAAATCCAAAAGAAGAAAAAAATTCTACAAGCAATTAGAGAAAAGAAATAAATCACATACAAAGGAAAGCCCATCAGAATCACAGCAGACTTCTCAACACAAACCCTGAAATCCCGAAGGCAAGAAGAGTTTGGTGTAACATATTTCAAGCCCTAAAGCAAAACAACCTCCCACCCAGATTGATGTACCCTGAAAAAATATCTTTCAAAATGGATAGAGAAATAAGATATTTTCATGACAAAGAGTACCTTAGGAACTCCATGAATACTAAACCAGGACTCCAAATTTTGTTTGAATATCCTGGGAAAAGACAATAAGGATCAAAACCCCAGGAAGCCCAGAAGAATGAATTCATGAGGCACAACAAGAAATTAAATGCAAAGGGGGAGAATAAAACAAAAAGAAAAAGGCATGACAAGGTTAATGAATACATATCAGTTATAACCATCAATGTTAATCATCTTAATTCACAAATCAAAATAAATAGACTGGAAAAATGGGTAAGGAAGCAAGATCCAATGGTATGCTGCATACAAGAAGCATACTTTATTAAAAAAGAAACACATAGACATTTAATTATGGAAAATGATACTCCATGCAACAGGAACCCAAAGAAAGCAGTAATAACTGTCCATTCTGCACATCAAGTGCATTTCAAACCAACACTGAATCAGACAAAAAAGGACACTTTATCCTTTTAAAGGGAAAAATCCAAGAGGAAGAAATGACAGTCATTAATATAAATGAACCAAACACTAGTGCATACAAATATATTAAACAAATACTAACAGACATGAAAAATAATATAAGCACTAATACAATAGCAGTGGGGAAATTCAATACCCCACTCTCTCAAATAGATCAACCAGACCAAAAAAAAAAAAAAAAAGGATGAAATATTACAACTCAATCAAACTCTTGAACAAATTAACTCAAAAGTTGTTTTCACAGTGTTCCACTCCATGAAATCAAAGTACATATTCTTTTCATCTGAGAATGGATCATTCTCCAAATTAGAATATATACTCACTCAAAAATATTTTAAATGCAAAGGAATTGATGTTATCCTGTTTATCATCAAATCATAGTGCAATGAAATAATAGATCAATAGCAAAAGAAACCACAAGAATTTCAGAAACACATGGAAATTGAACAGAACACTTCTGAATAACCAATAGGTCACAGAAGAAATTAAGAAAAAAATCAGACTTTTCCTACAATTAAATAGCAATACAAAAACAACATATCGGAATCTGTGGAATAAAGTATAAGCATTCTTAATAGAGAAATTTGTAGCAGTGAATGCTCATATTAGGAAAATAGAGTGAGCTCAATTACACAACCTGATGCTGAACATCAAGTTTCTAGGAAAAGAAGAACAAGAAAAACCAAAACCTCACACAAGAAAGGAAATTATAAAGAACACAGCATAGATAAAGGCAATGGAGACTAAGACAAATATAGAAAAAGTTCAATGAAGCAAAAAGTTGGTTCTTTGAAAGAGTAAACAAAACACAAACCCATTGCCAAACTTATTTAAAAAAGGGCAAGAAAAGGCCCAAATCCATGCAATTAGGAATGATAACAGTGAAATTACAATGGACTCAACACAAATCTAGAGGATCATCAATATGCACTTTGAGAACCTATATACCAATAAGATTGAAAATACAGAAGAAATGGACAGATTGCTAGATAAGTACAAATCACCAAAGTTGAAAAATTACCTAAAAATTCAAAATGACTAATAATCAATCAAAGAAGTTGAAAAACATAATTTAAAACTTACCAACTAAGAAAAGCCCAGTTTCTGATGATTTCATGGCTGAATTCCATGAGAACTTTAGAGAGAACCATTTGCCATTACTGTTTAAACTCTTCAATGAAACTGAAAGGGAAGCAATACTCCTGAATTCACTTCTGGAATAAAGAATCACATTGATCCCCAAGGCAGGCAATGACCCAACTATAAGAAGAAAAGAAGAACTACAGGCCAATATCAATAATGACCACAGAGTCAAAAAGCCTTAATAAAATACTGGAACATAGAATTCAGAATATGATCAAGAAGATCATAAACACCCTGACCAAATGGGATTCATCCCTGGGATGCAGAGATGGTTCAACAAAAGCAGATCAATAAATATAATAAACTATATTAATAGAGCCAAGGACAAAAAACATATGCTCTTTTCAATTGATGCAGAAAAAGCATTGAACAAAATCCAATATGCATTTATGATAAAACACCTGAGAAAATTGGAATAGATGGTTTCTACCTCAATCTGATAAAAGCCATATATGAAAAGCCAACTGCAGATATTATATTAAATGGTCAAAAACTGAAATATCTCACAATAAAATCAGGAACATTACAAGGATAACCACTATCACTAATCCTGTTCAGTATAGTTTTGGAAACACTAGCCATAGCTATTAGACAAGAGAAACGAATAAAAGAAATAAACATAGGAAATGAAGAAGTCAAATTGTCATTATTTGTAGATGCCACGATACTTTATAGAGAAGTGCCCAAGAACTTCAATAAAAGTCTTCTAGACTTCATACTCAAATTCAGTAATGCAGCTGGATACAATGTAAACACACAAAAATCAATATCTTACCTGTACACGAAAAAATTAGACTCACTGAGAGCAAAATGAGGGAATAAATTCCTTTCAAAATAGAATTCAAACTAGAAAGTTGTATTTTATCATGCACTAAACTAAAATCCAAGTGGATTAAAGATCTAAATATTTAAAAAGAAACACTAAACTTGCTGGAACATAAGTTAGGCAGAACTTTTGAAGACATTAGCATAGGAAAATACTTTATTAAAAAATCCTCCATAACACAGAAATTAGCAGAAAGAATCAACAACTGGGATGTCATCTTATTAACAAGCTTCTGCACTGAAAAAGAAACCATAAAGAGAACTAAAAGACAACCTACAATGTGGGAAAAAACTTTTACCAGATGCTCCTCAGACAAAGGATTATTATCTAGAATATATAAAGAACTAAAAAAATCAGAAAGCCCAAAATGTAAAGACCAGATTGAAAAATGGGCATCTGAAATGAACAGACATTTCTCAGACAAAGAAGTAAAAGCAGTAAGTAATCATATGAAAAAATGTTCCACATCACTGGTCATTTGAGAGATCCAAGTAAAAACAACAATGAGATTCCACCTCACCCCACAAAGAATGGCTGCTATCAAGAAATCAACCAATAACAAATGTTGGCACAGTTGTGGGGAGAAAGGAACCCTTCAACTTGTTGGTGGGAATGCAGACTGATGCAACTACTATGGAAATCAATATGGAGATACCTCAAAGAACTAGGATTTGCTGTTCCACTTGACGAAGACATCCCTCTTCTGGGTATCTTTCCAAAAGAATTAAAAGTATCATATCACAGTGATATATGCCCATCCATATTTATAGCAGCACAATTTGTAATAGATAAAAGTTGGAAACAGATCATTTGCCCATCCGTTGGAGACTGGATAAAGATGATGTGGCTTTTTTATACAATGGAATATTACTCAGGCATAAAGAACGAGAAATTAGATTCATTCATAGGAAAATTGATGCATATTGAGGATATACTCAAGGGAAATAAATAAGTCACACATGTGTAAATACCAAAGTTTCTCAGGTGTGAAAAACTATAATTGTACATAAGATCCTAGTGGTATAACTGACAATGTGAAATAGGAAGAAAGGGCTAAATATGTGGGGGAAGTGGGAAGGATAGGGGAAAGGAAATACGGGAAAATAAAAACATGAAGAAATGGAAATAAAGTATTTGTAAATAGGGAAGAGAGGAGGGGGTGAAGGGATGGCAGGGATAAGGGGAAAAAGTGAGAACCAAGACCTGTCATGTAAAGGTACAAGATCCCAATGATGAATACAACTGTAATATATTCCTAAAATGTACCAATAAACTCAATGAGAAAAAAATAGCATTCAAAAAATTCAAATACTTAGGAGGTAACCTAACAAGAAATCAAAAACCTTTACTCTGAAAACTGTAGCACTATAAAAAAAGAGATTGAAGAAGATATTATAAAATGAAAGACCTCCCTTGCTCCTGGGTAGAAAGAACAAACAGTGAAAATGGCCACACCTCCAAAACTGATATATAGATTCAACACAACTAATTGAATTCTCAGAAGTATACTTCACAGACCTTGAGAAAATAATCCAAAAATTATTTTGGAAAAATGAGAGACCTAGAACAGCAAATCACTTCTAGTTAATAAAGACAAGATAGGAGTTATTACAATTGTCAATTTGAAATCTTACTAAAAATCTAATACGATAAATACAGCATGATACTGGCAAAGAAATAGACTTGAGGATGAGTGGAACAAATTAGAAGATGCAGAAAGAACTCTAGACACACTCAGACACTTCATCTTTGACAGAGGAGCAAAATAACTTCACCAGAGGGAAGGTAGCCTCTTCAATAAATGCTGCTGGAAAAACTGGATTCTAACTTGCCAAAGATTAAAACTAGAGCTATATCTCTCACCATGCCCTAAACTAAAATCAAAATGGATTAAAGATCTAAATATTAAAACAGAAACAATAACTGTCTGAAAGAGAAGTTAGATAGAACTCTTGAAGACCTTGTTGAGGGAAAAGATTTTATGAACAAATCCTCAGTTTTCCATGAACTAGCATAAACAGTCATCAAATGTGATCTTCTATAATTTAAAAGCTTCTGCATAGCAAGTGAAACAACCAACAGTGTGAAGAGACAACCAACAATGTGGGAAAAAATTTTCACCAGCTGTTCCTCAGACAAAGGTCTATTATTCGCAATGTATAAAGAACTTTAATAAAATCAGACCTCCAAAATATACAGACCCAAATCCAAAAAAATGAGTATCTGAGATTAACAGACATTTCTCAGGTGAATAAAGTATAAAAATGGCAAATAATCAGATGAAAAATTTTCTACATCACTGGTCATTTGAGAAATGCAAATGAAAACAATGCTAATATTCCACCTCACCCCAGAAAGAATGGCTGCTATCAAGAAATCAACTAATAACAAATGCTGGCAGGGCTGTGATGAAAAAGGTATCCTTCTCCATTGTTGTTTGGAGTGTAGACTGTTGCAACCACTTTGGAAATCAGTATGGATATACCTCAAGGAACTAGGATTAAAACTGCCATTTGTCCTAGTTATTCCTCTGGTGGTTATCTTCCCAAAAGAATTAAAAGAACCATAGCACAGTGATATATGTGTGTCCACGTTCATAGCAGCACAAGTTGTAATAGCTAAAACTTGGAGTCAGACAATTGCCCACAGACTGGAGACTATATAAAGAAAATATATTTTTATTAAAATGGCATACTACTCAGCCATAATATATGAGAAACTAGAGCCATTCATAGCTAAATGGATGCACATTGAGGTGATACTCTTAAGTGACATTAATAGGACACACATGGTAAATACCAAATAGTTTCTCTAGTGTGAGAAATTGAAAGTGTAAATAAGGATTAAAACATATAATAGATAATTTGAAATTGCAAGAAAGGGAGAAGAATTGGAGGTGTAGGGGAAAAGAAAGGATGGAATTGAAGTAATATGAGAAAGTGAAAAAATGGAAGCAAAATCTTTGTTGATAGGGAGAGATGAAGGTTTTGAAGGGAGGGCAAGGTTTTGTGGAAAAATAAGGATCAAGATGGATTATGTAAAGTTGAAAATTCTTAATGTTAATGTCACTATATTGTGTACCTAAAATGTACCAATAAAATTAATTTTTAAAAAATAAAATTTACAAAAGAATAAAATAATGTTTACCATTAAAATGAAGCCAAGTACTTTGTACAGCTTTGGGAAGAAATATGCCTTGAGAACATCTAAGTAATTACCAAGTCCTCAATCATAGTAAATTTAAGGGAGCAATATTATACATCTTTCATTTGAGTACTTCTGTGGTGCCTGCTTATTCAGGGGCACACAGGGAAGTGTATGCCATAGTGCAACCATCCATGAACACAGAAGCAACTGAAACCAATTGTGCAAAGGGTCTGGCTGCTACTGTAGCTCTCAGTCAACCTTAGCACTGTCCATGTGGTGCACATTTTTTTCATGCATGCAGAATGCAAGAGTCATGGTGTCAGAGAAGCATCAATCCACCTTTCAAAAAATGACATGGGGGACCAGGCAAAAATGCGTGACAGGGTCAGAGTCACTTCCAGGAGCCTATAAAACATGTAGTGCATAATGCTGTGATTGTGAAGCTGAAGGAACAGTGGACAACATAAGAAGTTAGAAATGCCAGGAACATGTGCTGTCTTCTGAGAAAAGCCACAGTCAACAGGAAAACCTGTCTAAGTGTTAGGTAGGCCATGTGGGTTGTAACAAGCAAAGCCACAGGGGCAGAGTTACTAGAGCCCATTGGAGCTCACATCCCATAACAACTTATCTTGAGTCCTGGACATAAATAGGATTTTATTTTGGACTGTTTGATTTTAGTCTTACTTTGGTCCAATTTCTTCTATCCCCTCGTCCTGCCTTTTTTTGGAAGAGAACAATTTATTCTGTTTCATTGTGTGTTAAAGTATTTAACTTCCTTTTTATTCTTGTGAATGCTCACAGCTAAGAGTTTGCCTTGAATCTCAGAGGAGAATTTGGAGTTAGACATTTTATTAATGCTGAGAGAGTTAACACTGGCAAAAACCAAAAGAGAATAAATGGATTTTGTGTAATCAGTTTGGCAAGAGCTTGTTAGAGCCAAGGGAGGAATTCTATTATTTTGCTTTAAATGATTCTTTTAAAGTCTTATGTTCAAAGGTACTATGTGACTGTAAGTGTAGGTCACTGTATACATGACTAGGAGGGGTGAATTCTAATCCTTGGCTTCCCCAAATTACTCTATTTCCTAGCTTCCATGAAATAAGCAGGTTTCCTTAGTCTTGCATTGTGCCATGCCATTTTTTCCCTTATAGCCAACTATTGAAATTGTAAGCCAAAATAAGGCTCTTGCCATTTAACTTATAGTTGTTCAGTATTTTATGCCAGAAATGGCAAAGTAGTTACATTGTACAAGGTATAAAATTATAAAAAGGCCTGTATAATATATCATCATATTTTCCAAGACTGAATATTTTCATACCTTATGCAGGCACAGATAGATTTCTTTGTAATTCAAATTAGCTTGAGGTTTAAACAATATGGGATTAATTTTTCATAGGACAATGGGCCATTTTCTGTTATACCTCTTTTCCCTTTAAGAGTTGACATGTAATTTCTTTTCTTTAGAAGATAGGAGAATATTATGATGTCCAAATAGAATTCTTGTCCCCTTCTTGGAAAATAGGAGCCAGAAAAATAAATGAATAACCTCACTGTGAGGCAAGTGGTGCTAGATCTCAGAATTGAAGATAAGAATCATATAAGACACAGAGATCTGGGACAATCACATAGGAAGTGGAATGAATTGCACTGAAAACTGAAATCATGGTTTTCTGGCCAAGAGGGACTCCTTGACATCAGCAAATGTGTGACCAACAAATTATCAGGCAATTGCATCATCCTATATGTTATAAAATTATCACTAACTTTTGCAAACTTAACAGGAGAGACTGTCTTGGTGTCAACCTAAGGAAGCTTAATGGAATTTGTACCACAGAGAAGCATTGCCTCTCTCTTCAACATTTAGATCCTAGGTTGATGCGCCTCAGACAAAATTTTGTAGGCAGAGCTACACTGATATTCTAGGCACTAATGAACCACATCATGAAGTAAAACAGTGATGATTCAAGCTGCATAATCCTCCAGAGATGATTCTATAATCAGCTCAAGGCACTGCCATCCTCCAGCCAAGTCACCACGCTAATTGACCCAAGCTGAATAATCAGCTTGATCTACCTCTGTTATTGGCCCAAATTACTGACTTAATCAGCCTGAGCTGCCACCTTAATTGTTCTGAGGTACCTGGAATGCTTCAGTTGCTCTGGGTCTTGACATGATTTCTATGATTGACACCCCCCTACTGCTATAATTTGTTAGGTAGTTGTCAAAGCCAAGAATGTACCAGAAGGCATATAAATGTTGTTGAAGAAACATACACAATATTTCATATTTCCAAGGTCACAGTTTCCATGGCCTGAGTGGCCATAGTTGAGGAATCACACTTAGCTGGGTAAATCACAAACACTTGGCCCACTAAAGTACCATGACCCTATTTAGATCCCAGAGAAAAGAAAGTTCTTTGGCTGAATTATTACAAACAACATATCTAAGCATATTGGATAGGGGAAACCCACTTTCTGGTCCCTCTTATGTCTCTCTTAGACAGAAGGTTTCTTTCCCTCAATAATTTTTCCTACTCTTAACCTCCATTTTTCCTAGAATTCATTCTTTAATTTTGGAGAGTGGTCAACATCATCTTACGTTGAGATTATCTATACATTAAGAAGTAATTCTTTCTTGTGTTCAAGTGTAAATGTAAGGATAGACACCTCACACATAAGACATTCAGTACCTCTAAGCCTGAGGCTACTCCTAACCCTTTTGAACCTGAGAACAAAGTTTCTCATACAACTTTAAACCTTGACTGCCAGGTTCTGAGGATGGAGTCCTAGGCCATCCATAATTAAAACATCCATGAGGGTACATCCATCCTTAGCTAAGTTCTTCAGGCTGCTCAAAGACTTCCTTGCCAGAAGTAAATGGTAAATATGGGCTATCTGTGTTCATGTGCCCTTTTCTCAGTGATATAAGACAGATTAAGTGAAACCTAATAAAGTTTTTGGATGACCATGGTATGTACATTGAGGTCTTTAGAGAATTTAGTCAGATGTATGGACTAGATTAGAGAGATGTAATGATGCTCTTAAATCATCAATTGGTATTTAATGAAAGACAAATTGTATTACATTTAGAGACCAGTGTTATCTTAATTTTGGAAGTGCAAAAGATAGGCATCCAGGGTAATAATTGATTTTTATTGGAATTCAACCAGTTCCTATACAAGACCCCTACTGGCCTGCCAATCAGACAGGAGATTAAAAAGAAGACATTTTCAGGAATGTATTGTTTTTTTGGGGGGGTAATGGGGATTGAACTCGGGTCCTTGTGCTTGCAAGGCAGGCCACCGAACTGATGAGCTACAGGCATGTTTTCTGAAAGGTCTAAGAAATATGTGAACTAAGCTCATCAGTTATTTTAAATTGTCAACCATTTATCAGAAAAAGATGAGGACATCCCTAGATCCTGATTTGATACAAGGAAATACTATAGTTTTTCCCAAATCAGCCTTGCAATATGTCGATGGTATAGTGTTATGTGCCCCCTCAGAGGAGCTTTCTAGCCAAGACACCTGTGTTCTGCTGAATTTTCTAACAAATAAAGATTATAATGTTTCTGTATCTGAGGTACAACTTTTCAACCTTGAGATAAAATACTCTTTCCTTATTATATTTAAAGGAACCTAGAGACTCTGGGAAGAAATAACAATTATTTTCTTTCCACAGCCCAAGACTTTAAAAGAGTTAAGGAGATTTCTAGAAATTACAGGCTTTTGTAGACTTTAGATAGCAGCATTTAGGGAGATTGTGTGACCCATCTATCAGCCTATAGAAAAACCCAAAAAGACAGCCATATTTTAATCTAGGAACATTGTTCCCAGACCACATTCCAGGAGCTCAAACAAGCACTTCTAATTTTCTGCCTACAAAACACCATTTCAGTTTATATGTTAATAAAATGTATAACATGGCTCGGGAATGATTCTACAAAATTAGTGAGCTGCTCAAGAGACTTTAGGGTATTTAAGTTATAAATTAGATATTATAGATTCAAGATAATTTGTTTAAAAACAAAAGCCCTAAACAATATAGTTAGAACACTTTCATTTTCTTTCAAGAGGCAAAAAATCAGCCATTCAGGTTTTTTGATTATTGGTTAATTTTGTCCTTGGCAATGCAGTTGGAGTCAGTCATAGCCTTTGTATTTAGATATATGTCTTGCTAAGAATTGCAGATCTATTCTGGAAATACTGTGGAACTTAACTGTCTTTCTATTCCAGAGATAGGTAAGATTTAGTTCTTGAAGGAACTCTTCTGTCCCTTCTCCACTGCCCTTCCTCTGAGATATAAAGCAGTTTTCAACAGTATTTAATTCAAGGCACTTCTCTCCTCCATGGGTACCATATTTCAAGACAAAGATTCCAGAATGGTGAGTTTTCCCTCCCCAGAACCCTTATAGATTAAAACTGACCTTCACTTATTTCTGGGCCATTTAAAAAACTGGTCTATACTTACTCCTGAAACTCTTGAAAACTAAATGTATATTTTAGTCCAGATTTATCTAACTTTCAGGCCTCCAGTGAAATTAGAGAATGAAAAGAATAGCCAAACCAGCTCTGGCCACTTCCCTGTACCTCTAATCTGCCATCATTGGCACTGTACAATAGAAAGTCTTAGAGAAACTTTAGATTGGACACAGAACAAGAGGGATAGTCAGAGATGCCTTCTTTCCAATTTTTTCTTTTCAAAATAGAAAAAAATGGTCATAGGCAGACATCTGTAGCACAGCAGCTTGGAGCCTTGGCAGGTCTTCTTCCCTCACTTCATTGAATTCACACTTGGCTCCACAGAGTGTTACCTATTCTCTTCTCCATACAAACCTGACCTGAGTGGATTCCCCACTAGAGATAATTAAAATTTCTTATAATAGTCTGTCCCTTTAGAGAGAACTGCCATATATGGCTATCAGCAGCCCTGAGAAGAAGCCTGTGCAGCTGCGTAGTCCAGCCAGATAAATTGTTACCTTCGAGCCTATCTTAAAACTGCTTTTGCTTTCACAGGTTTAGAAGATTTTTATACCTTTTGATGATTCTTAGTAAGAGTTCTCTGTTAATTGATCTACAAAGTTCTGAGCAATGTTATTTACATGTATAAACCTAAGAATTATAAATTATTATAGTTCTACCTGGCCAAATACATCTGAGTGCACTCTGGTTTATAGTTAAGTCATGTTATGTGTCTGTCTGTCTATTCAATTTGTTAGACCATACAAAGCTCTTTTGTTTGAGTTTTTTTTTCTTTTGGCATTTTGGAATTTTTTATGCTTGCCTGTAACTCAAGTTGGCTTATTGAAAGATATGCTTCCCCCGGGATGCCAGAAGATCCATATAATATTAACTGGTTTTACAAATACAGTACATATTGTTGCATATATATAATAACTCAGGAATATTTCTTTGGTTAAAAATATAATGTATTAATTGTTATAATCTGGCTTTCATGGGTCATCTAAAATTTTGTTAAGATAATTTTTAAAAAGACTCTTGTGCTTAGGAAAACTACTGGACAAGACTCCCCTTTGTAAATAAAGGAGCAGCTGCCTGGAAAAATTTATACCATCCTCTGTCCACAAATGGGACCCCAATATTTTCTATAGCCTTGTGGAAAATACTTTGTTAAACATATTATTGTGGTATATAGATACATTTGTTATGATTAAATGGCTAAGCTTTCTGTAGGAAAAGAAGGATTTATTTAAAATGTTCTTGGTAATAAACAAAATTAAAGGACAAAGTGTTTCATGTAATTGATACTCATTGTTATTTCATGGTGTATATATTCATGCCTTCTGGTTTACAAGTACTCTTGGGTATTGTTTATGGTAATGATCTTTTTGACTCAGGTATCTGTATTTCTTGCACTCCAGCTACTTATGATAAGAAACACATGTCAAGCCAGCATGAGATAACCAGTCAAATAATAGTTTGCTTAAAAACTTATGTGATATGGGCCGGGAATTTAGCTCAGCAGTTCCTGGCCTGCCTTGCAAGCACAAGGACCCGAGTTCAATCCCCAGTACCAAAAAAACAAAAAAACAATCAAAGAAACAAAAAAAAACAAAAAACTTATGTGATATATGTTACATGTGTAACCATGCTTAGGGTGGCTCAGTAACCAAACAATTGAAACAATGTCACACACTAAAATTAGATGTTTGACGTTATGAACGCCTAAGGTACATTTGTAGACCAATATGTCTGTTCTCTTTAGATTGCATCCTACTAAAAGACAACAAATAAGAATTAAATAAGAATTTTCTTTATGTCATTTAATTTCTTGTGTTCTGATGGAGGTGCTTGACTGAAAGATTATTCCATATTAAGATAGGCATGTTACAAAGAAAATGTCATCATGATTGTAATGCTAAAATACTATGTGTAGCTCTTGATCTTAAGTTTCTAGAATGTAATGGTTGTCTTTTAACATTCTGCAGAGATTATACTACTAGAACAACCACAGTTGATAAGAAATAACAGCCCTTTATAATATCATCATTAGTATAAAGGAGAAAGCTTATTATTTTATGAACTTAAAATATCCTTTGGTAATGAAAAAATAGCATTTCTAAATACTGAACTTAAAAAAATGGTAGTGATACTTTCTAATTTTTTCTTATAAACTGTGTTTATTATTTATCCTATGACCCATTTTTTTCTCTCTAGGCTATTTTTTCTGAAAAAGAAGTTATATTTTCAAAATACCTAATGACTACTTTAAGTAAAACTAAATATTTCCAGTATTAAAAAAAAACAGCCCCCTAAATATGCTTCATACTTCAAAGTGCTTAAAGTCCTCACAAAATTATAACAGTTAAGCTCACTGTTCCTACTGCACTACTAATGTCACTGATCTTCTCTTCTGGGTGTTCAACAACTAAAATTTGGAGACCACAACTAGAAAGGTTAACTGGGCTATGAGGACAGCCAATATTTCGGGCCTGGCCCCTCAAGGTCTACAAGATCTAGGACACAAAAGAACCTTTCCTACAGGATCCTACATCTTTGGTAAGTCACTCAACCTCCTGAGTAGGTAGATTGCTGGATACCAGAGGACAAATATATTGTGTGCTAAGGAAGAGTCACAACAAGAGAAAAGTCTAAAGTGTTTGTAAATGGGGAGGAGATGAGGGGGTGAAGAGAGGGCAGGGACCTGTCATGTAAGGGTATAAGATCCCAGTATTGAATGTAACTGCACTGTGTAACTGTACTGTTCAATAAGAGGGGGGAAAAAAAGAGAAAAGTCTCCCATGCTTTCACAGGAAGCAACATGGTCAAGTAAGGACATGATCCATCCTGATGGCTGACATTGAGAGAGGAGCTGAGTTCTATGCATGGTTCCAAAAAAATGCCTGAAGAGACTTAACTGACCTTGATAAGTGGCAAGAGGTTCATGTTGGTTGACACAGGTCTTTCTTTAACTTGGTTTTAAACACGCATCAGAAAAGAATAAAAAAAAGAGATAAAATAATGCCATAGTAACAAAGCTAAATATAAAAAGGAGCTCCAGTCACTAACTCCTTCCTGCAGTTTTCACCTTTACCAGTAGCTGACCATGGTTATGGATCATTAGGAAAAAAAAACTATGGTAAAACTATAAGGCCTCAGCTAGACTTTTATATTTCTTAATGAAAATTGTTCTCCAAATTGTCTCTTATCTTACAGGTAAAACTAGAGAAAATTATGACAAAATATCAGGCTTATAGATAAACTCTGTCAATGAAAGAATCTAAGTCCAGCGGGTTCACTCACTATTTAAATTTCTATGTTTGACTTTCTCCACAACCCTCACTTTAATTCTAGTACACTCATACTTAGAGTATGCATACTCTAAGTTTTAAAAAGTTTTGATTATTCTTGCCTAGAGGCTGCCAAGCTGTCACACAAATGGAACCAATGACAAATGTGCTAGACTTCTTTTACCAGGGTCCACCAGATCGACCTTGTAAATCACTGGTAAACTAATTAATATGACTTCTATGTTGTATTCTGAATTCCCATGGACCTTCTCCTTCTCCTCTTTGTGAGCTGTATTCATAGAAATCCTGCTGACCTTATAATTTGGCCCATGCATTAGTAATTGTTTCTTTGGCTTTGTCTCCTCTAGACTTAATAGCTATGCAGCTACCAAGATGAAAATGCCAGGTACCTATCAAAGGCCTTTAGATAGACCCTCTGTAGAGTAAATTGAACTGTTAAACACAATTATGACCCTCTTCAGTTGGAAGTAGCCAGAGTAGTCTTTGGCCTTTGCCCCCTCACAGCAGTTAGGGGTACTTCTTCAGAGGGGGGAATATTGCAGATAGGTAATTTAATTAGATATCTCACAAGCAGTTAGACTGGGCCAGCCCAGGAGGAGCCAACAAGGAGGACAGTCAAGGAGCCAACATGGAGGACAATCCAGATACTTTCTCTGAAGGCCAGAATTGTAAAAAAGAGAGAAACTACTATAAATTTGTTCTTCCCTTGGGGATAAATACAAGTAATTGATAGTCTAAATATGTTTCAGTCACCTGAGTGTGGGGCCAAGGTCTTAGCCCTTCCTTTCCAGGAAATATCCCTTACTGAAAACCCTTGTATGCTTGCTATGTGACGTGCTGTCCCATTCGATTCCCATTTAATCAATATTACCTGGCTGACTGTACTTGTAATCTTATTGGTTGGTCACGGTTTTGCCCCACCTCATGACCACTTTGTAATTTTACATTGTGTCTTATAGTTTTTTTGCACTTTTTACCTGCCTCACCACATGGCTTTGCTGCATAAAACATCTTGGAGAAGTAGGGTGAGTGGGCAACACACTTTCTGGTCCCCCTTCTGTCTCTCTTAGACAGAAGCTTTCTTTCCCTCAATAAATTTTTCCTACTCTTTTGTTTTGTTTTGTTTTGTTTTGTTTTTGGTACTGGGGATTGAACTCGGATCCTTTTGCTTGCAAGGCAGGCTACCGAACCACTGAGCTAAATCCCCAGCCTGTTTGTTTGTTTTTGTTTCCTACTCTTAAAAAAATAAATAAACACACTGCATAGAGGTCAAGAGCATATAAAGAGTTTACACGAAAGCAACTAACCAGAACTAGAATAAACCTGGCTTACCAAGCCAAAACACTTAAACACATCTTAAACTGAGAGATATTGACTAAGAAATCATATTATAAAATTAGCAGACAACTGATCAACCAGGTGCAAAAATCTCAGTGTTAGGTCATAAGAAAATCAAGAAATCAAGGTAATATGCTACACTTTCAAATGAGCAAAATTCTCCAGCAAAAAAAAATCAAAGAAGAGTATATTATTGATATGCCAGATAAATAATTAAAAAGAAAAATTATAAGAAATATAATTAAATTTGAGGATACATATACATAATTTTAAAAATTACAAAATAATGATATGAATGTTAATTTCAACAAACATATAGAGATCATTAAAATGGTACAACTTTAAGAAGTAATTGAGAAAAAATT
The DNA here is from genome assembly GCF_012274545.1 of Fukomys damarensis. NCBI lineage: Eukaryota > Metazoa > Chordata > Mammalia > Rodentia > Bathyergidae > Fukomys > Fukomys damarensis. The sequence goes on along the minus strand of NW_022900951.1, from coordinate 64,715,888 downwards.
AATAAATTATTTTTATCATGTTTCATGTTTTGATTTCTATTATTTTTTTCTAATTGTGCACTTAGCATAAACTCTGTAGTTCTTCATTCTCACTAAATTCACTGTTCTTTCCCTTTCTCTCACCTGTTATGCATGTGTGTGGAGGTGATCTAATGATTTTAGCATAATAATACACTGAGTTTGTGATAGAAATTTATAAAGAATTGCCAACTGTCATAATTGTATTAAATGTACTCCACTCTGAAGAATCATTAAAGACTTAAATTTAATTCTCAGAAAGAATATAACATTCTTCATAGTCTATTACTGGCTTCCTAGATGAGAAAAGATTGGTTATAACTGAGGAATATGATTCTTTTGTCCACTCATTTTTTTTAATTTTAATAAAATCAATATAGGTTAAATGCTAGTTTAGGGTTGTAATAAACTTTATTATCATAATCTAATACTTTTAAACTTGAAATCAATTAATTGAGTACTTATATTCTATGTTTAATCTATAGAAACATAAATATTGCTTATTTGCAATAAGTGAAAATACTCTCAATATATTAACATTTAAACAAATAAAATCACAACAAAATGAGAGAGAGAGAGAGAGAGAGAGAGACTGCCAGAAAATGTGTACACTTTCAGTAAGAAAAACTTGTAGTAAGGGAAAAGAAAAATAATATGAGAAAATGAAAAAATGGAAATAAAGTGTTTGTAAACAGGAAGGAGAGGAGGGGCTGAAGGGAGGGCAGGGACAAGGGGAAAAAATGAGAACCAAGAACCATTACATAAAGGTACAAGATCACGATAATGAATGTAACTGTACTGTATACCTAAAATGCACCAATAAACTCAATGAAAAAAGAAAAACTTGTATAAATATTTTTAAACAAAATTTATTGACCTATCATGAGATTAGTACAAGTTACTTTTGGCCTCTACAATGAAAGACATATTTAAAGCAGTAGAGATTTATTAATATATTTACTATTTTATTTAACATACTAAACTGATGCTAGGATAAGCTTGTTCATTGATATTGGTGCACATGCATTTCAATTTCCTCTATAAGGAATGGCAGTTTCATATGTTTTCTGTGATATATGACATCCACTAGGATGCCTTATATGACCTCACTTGAGGTTAATATGATATATTAAAAATCATATTATTTTTCTTTTCAGGTGTGTGTGTGTGTGTGTGTGTGTGTGTGTGTGTTTGTGTGATTGATACTCTTCTAAACTATTCTATTTTTTTAAAGTTCCATTGTTTCATTCTTTTCCTGGGTGGGTGAAATATATATTTTTAAGCAAATTTTAAATTATACATTGATACATCGTTTGTTCTTTAAAAGTTGCTATTCCTAGTAGTTATTTTCACCTAATCAAGCAGTTCTTACACTGAATATAGCAATTTAATTAAGTTGCACATCGATTGTTTTCACACTGAAATATTGTCATAGATAATACACATCACAGAAATTGACTTAGTAAAGGACTGCTACATTTAGAGACACCCATCTCAACAGATCTGCAAACCTAAAAACAAAAACACAAAAATAAAAGGAACAAGGCAACAAGATGCCACTAAAAATTTGCAATGCTCCCAAAACTGATTCTAGATTTAAAAGTGGATGGAAATCCAGAAAAAGAGTAATAAAAAACATAACAGTTAAATTTATCAATGAAATGAAAGAAGATAAAAATAACAAGCTCAATAAATCAGTTATTAAAATAATAGATGAGTTCTATCTAAACTCTCTTCTAGCAAGTTTAGAGTTTCTGTTTTAATATTTAGATCTTTAATCCATTTTGATTTTAGTTGAGTGTATGGTGAGAGATATAGGTCTACTTTTAATCTTGTTCAAGTTGAAGCCCAGATTTTCAGCACCATTTATTAAAGAGGCTATATTTCCTCTAGTGAGGTTTTTATTCTCCTTTGTTGACTATGATGAGGCTGAGTGTGTCTGGAGTTTTTGTGCATCTTCTAATCTGTTCCACTGATCCTTAGGTCTGTTTCCTTTTCAGTATTGTGCTGTTTTTATCACAGTAGCTTTGAAGTATAATTTAAATTGGGGGTTGTGATATTCCCTATATTGTCTTTGTTGCCTAGAATTGCTTTTACTATGCTAGGTTTCTTCTTGTTCCAAATGAATTTTTGGATTGTTTTCTCAAGACCTGTGAAGTTTGCTGCTGGGATTTCAATTGGGATTGCATTGAATCTATATAGCAGTTTTGGAAGTATGGCCTTTTTCACTATATTGGTTATTCCTATATTTCTATTTTCTGATATCCTCTATTTTCAGAGTGGTATAATTTTCAGAGTAGAGGGATTTCATTTCTTTCATTAAGTTTATCCCTAGGTATTTCTTTCAATGTTTTTTTTTTATGATATTGAAAAGTCACGTTGATGATTGTGAAAGAAGTTGTTTCTCCAGTACCTTTCATGTTGAGTCTGTTGATCATTTCCAGGAAGGGTATTTATTTTCTGTATTGACTTTGTATCCACCTAGTTTACTGAATTTGGTTAAGTCTAGAAAACTTTTGATGAAATTCTTATGGCTTTCTTTGTAGAGTAACATGTCATCTGCAAATAATAACAATTAAAATTCTTCATTTTCTATCTTTATTTCATTCTCTTGTATAATTGCTGTGGCTAATATTTCCAAAACTATTTTGAACAGGAATGGTGATAGTGGACATCCTTGTCTCATTCATGATTTTAGTGTTAAAATTTTCAGTTTTTGACCTTTTAGTATCATATTGACTGTTAGTTTTTCATAGATGTCATTTATCAGGTTAAGCTAGAGACCATCTGTGCCAATTAGTATTACTCAGCCACAAAGAATAAGAAACTAGAAAAACTGGAGTCATTTATAGCTGAATGGTAATATGTTGAGGCCATACTCAAGTGAAATAAAAATATCAAAGTTTATCTGGTGTGAGAAAATAAAAGTGTAAATAAGGATCAAAATATATAATCGATAATGTGAAATAGGAAGAAAAGATTCAAAGGGGAAGAGGAAGTTGGAGGGGTATGGAAAAAGAAATTAATAAATATGAGAAAAAAAGAATTAATCTTCCCATCATTTTACAGATTCTATGTGATTTATGATGTTATAACTTTCATTTATTTGCCTTAAGGTAGATGAAGAAAATCAACAGAATCTATAAATTTTCAATTTTGATGTTTTCTATGACTAGTGATATATGGTATATTATGCTTTCTTGGTGCTAAGCATTGGCAATGACATGTAGCTCCCAAACAAGCATCCAATAAGGGTAAACATCTAGCATTCTGTACTGTACTGTGTTATAAGGTATGATATTTAGTATGACATGTGTTTTAAGTACAAATTTAAGTATTTTATACTCTTTTTTTGAGAAATGATGTACTATTTTGGTCTACCTTAAAGTTATGATCTTCCTGCATCATTCTCCCAAGTACTGAGCTTTTAAGTGCAATATTGACTTCAAATATTTTCAACCTATTATGCATTTCATGTGATACAATCCCTCTGTAAATTAAAGAATATCTATATAATAACCTGAATTTCTAATGGCTTTTTAACTTAAAGTGTGCTTTAAAAATTAAATAAGTATTCTTTCTCATTTTTATAAATTTTCATTATCAGAAAATACATATTTTTATTTTTCTTCACTTTTATCCTGTGTGTCCTCAATGCAGAAGTGATCAACTTCCAAACAGCATTACAATTAGGGATTTATAAAATTTATTATTCCTTTATATGTCTTCTGCTTTTAGAATTTAATTGACTAATATTCAACTAAACTGATGACAGACAAGATCATACTAGTGCCAATTTGTTCTATTTTTATTATGATTTTGTTGTTGTTGTTGTTGTTGTTTTGAGACAGGGTCTCACTATGTAGTGAGACTGACCTGGAACTCACTGTGTAGCCCAGGCTGGTCTCAAACTCACATTGATCCTCTTGCTTCAGCCTACCGAGTGCTGCGATTATAGGAATGTGCCACCACGCCCAGTTTATTATGATTTTTTAATGGTTTCTGTTAATCCTTTTTCCAGTTTTCATTTTAGTACTCAATTTTGCAGTTTGACAATCATTCATAGCAATGTTTGATTTCTTTGCCTTTAGATTTTGTGTATCTACACATATATATATGCTAAACCCACACGCATATTTGCTTTGTGATTCACTTGAGGATTATATAAAATATTTAATTGTTATTATAGGCTGTTTTATTTTTTAATTGACTAAGTTTATTAGAACATTTTAGATATACATAAGAATCATATTTGTCATAGAGAATTTGATCTATACATTTCATATTTTTCCCATCTCCCTAACTTCCCTATAACTCTGCTTGCCCTCCTTATTTATACAGCAATTTCCATTTTTTGCTTTTTCTTTTTTCTCCCATTTCTTTCCGTCCTCCCCTCCTCCCTAGTTCCCCTTCACAGTTGAACAGTTACTAAGTATTTTACAATATATATCATAAATCTTGGTCATTATTTATAGTTTTGGTTCTCACACCAGAGAAATGATATAATAATTACAAACGTGTGTCCAATTTATTTCACTTAAGAGTATGGTCTCACAGTACATTCATTTACCTAGAAATGTCTCAAGTTTATCCTTCTTCATAGTTCGATAGTCCTTCATTGTATATAAAAATCACACCTGCCTTAACCATTCATCAGTTGATGGGAATTTGAATTATTTCCAAGATTTAGCCATTGCAATCTGTGCTGCTATAAACATGGTTGAGCATTTATCACTGTGGTACGATATTTTTAAAGCTTTCAGAAAGATAGCAAGAAGAGGAATAGCTGGATCTAATTAAACCTCTAGTTGTAGTTTTTTGAGGAATCTCCATACTGACTTCCACAGTGGTTGCACACATATACACTCCCAGTAACTGTTCATTTGTCCATATAGGCCTTCCAGCATTTTCTATTGGCTGATTTTCTCATATTAGCTATTTGCTCTACAGTGAGAAAGAACATCAGTGTTGTTTTAATTTGCGCCTCGCAAATGACCAGTGATGTTGAATACTTTTCATATAAATAGTTGCCATTTGTGCTTCTTTATCTGAGAAATGTGTATTCCTCTAAGATGCCCATTTTTTGATTGAGCCTTCAAATTAAATTTATGTGATATGATTTTTTTTATGTATTCTGGATAGAAGTCCTTTTTCTGAGGGACAGCTGGCAAAAATATTTTCGCATTCTGTGGGTTTCCTCCACTCTGTTGGTAGTTTCTTTTGCTATGCAAAAAGTTTTTAACAAGATGAGATCCCAATTGTTGATTCCTTGTAATATTTCAGATGCAAATGAGATTTGGTTCATAAAGTTTTTCCCTACACCCATGCCTTCAAATGTTCTTCCTATTCTATCTTCCAAAAGACTAAGGGTTTCTGTTTTAATATGTACATCTTTGATCCATTTTGATTTTAGTTTAGTGAATGGTTGGAGATATGGGTCTAGTTTTACTCTTTGGCATATGCACAGCCAGTTTATGTAACACCTATTTTTAAATACATGATCTATTCTCCTTGTACATGCATGATTGTCTATGTTAAGTCACTCTTACATAATTTGGCTCCATTGTTCTCCTGCACTAAATGTCAAGGTTATGTCCTTATGGGCCCTTGAATGTCCCTGGGCTTTAAATTGCCTTGAAATGTGTCCTTACACATGTCATTTGGAAAATCTACTGTTTTTTAATTGAGTCTCATTAATCTTATGTCATTCTTTGGGCATTTTGCAGCTTCTCAATTGATTTTTCATGGTCCCTCACTATTTCTAAGAAATATTTCTTTTTGTGACCAATAACTGCAATCATGACTTCCAGATCCGATATTCTATCTTCACTTTAATACATTTGGTTGTGTATATATTGAATGGAATTTTTAATCTTCTGGATATCTGTTTGAATCTCTTTTATGGATTCCATTTATTTCCTATGCTGAGCATTTATGGCTTCCATCATTTTCCTAAGCTCCTCTTCTTCTTTTATCTGTATCTACTATAGATATTCTAAGCAAGTACTTCATTTTGATCAAAATCTTTTTTCACCTAAGATTATTTCTGATCTGAATTTCTCTATAGCCTCAGTTATCTTGTTTATTAACTTCTGCTTCTATAATCTCTGGAAATTCAGTTGAGTGACCTCTTATTTTCTGTATTTCTTTTTCCCCCAGACTTGTCATCGGTGGAATGGGAGGTCTGGGATTGCAACATGCTGCTGAATCTTGTCATTTTTTATTTTTTAAATTTTAATCTATTTTCTATGTTGATGCTTTTAAATTGCTTAAGGTAGGTAGTTTTATCACTAGTATTGAGGGCCCCGTAGGTTATGTTTATTCCTCAGAGACATATGCTAGCTGAAGCAGGCTTTTGGCATTAATGTCTGAACCATTATCCTACCTTTCCAATTTGGGATGTGAACTTCCTATGTATTTGGTTAAGCACTTAGTCCTTTGCTACTGCACTATGGTGATGATAATGGCCCCAGAAAATTACAGAGTTGTCATAAAAGGGAGAACAACATTATAACTGTTATGACACTCTGACTAAAGTAGTATAATTATCAACAATAGCAACAACCACAGCCTTGGAACTGACAAAGTGATAAATATTAATTTGGTACCTTTACCAATAGGAGCAAGATCTATAGTTAGATGATGAAATCCATATACTAAGAACTTTTATGTTGTTTTTCCTTAGTAAAGTGATTTTACACTGGGGGAGTTTGAATGGGATAGTGGAAAAAATAGAGAGATAATTGAAATAAATATAGTAGAAACAAGGATGACAGACAAAGGATCAGAACTCAAGTTTTGAGAAGATAAAGAAGAGGACTTCAGAGAAAGAATAATGATAAAGGAGGAAAATAGTATTGAAGAGAACCACAGAAACAAGAGACAATGTTCACTCACATGGAAATGTCATGATATTAAGAAAGACGATGGAGGAAAGAGAGACAAAAGATGAACAATACAAAAATCCTGAGTCCTCAACATTGTCTGTTAATCAAGTGTAATGATATCTTGGAAGTCAGTTGGTTTTTAAAATCATCATATATGTCACTAGACACAAAATATTTTTCCAGTAATTGTACTAGTCATTTGTTGCTCAGTGAGCCAACTAGAACTTGTCAGTTTCTTTTTCAGCTTTAATTGAGTTTATTGGTACATTTTAGGGATACAGTACAGTTACATTCATTGTTGGGATCTTGTACCTCTACATGACAAGTCTTGATTCTCATTTTTTCCCCTTACCTCTGCCCTCCCTTCACCCCCTCCTCCCCTCCCCATCTACAAACACTTTATTTTCATCTTTTCATTCTCTCACATTTTTTTGTTTTCCCTTTTTACTCTTCCCCTACCCATCCCACCTTCCCTAAACCTTTAGTTCCTTTCTTCCCATTTCTAAATGTCAGTAATCTTATTAGAATCTTATGCATTGTTGCAGATTATTCACACCAGGGAAACTATTAGGTATTTACACATGTGTGACTTTGATTGCCTTCTGATTCACTGCAATTTCCATTTTTTCTCCTTCACCTTTACCTACTTTTTCTCACTTTCCTTCTGTCTTACTCTTGTTTTATTCTGATACTCTCTGTGTTTGCTTCATTGGTTTTCAAGCTTGTCTAAATTGTATTTCTTAGAAGCACCACATTTATTTTCCATTAGGTTAATAACCCACAGTGGATAAAAAACATGGAGAAAAAAAATCTTGAGATTTTCTTAATGAACCATATATAGCCACGTGCCCAATTCTGACTCTGTTATCATTGTCATGAGATGGAATATATTGATTGACTATTCCTGAGTCATATTTGCATTTGAATATGGAATCCATCAGAGAAAAATATAGACAGTGCACAACATAAAACTACGTGGTAAGAGAATGGAGGGCAGGAAGGGAAATGCTTAAAAATTATTTGATATATGATGACAGGAGACCATATAGAATCTATTTTTAAGAAACAAACAATAGAAAACTGGAAAATGAAAGGCATTTTATGTGGTCAAAATTGAAGGAAAAGCATTGCAAAAAATTATTCAATGGCAAAATTTTGAAGTTAAAGGTTAATTTTATTTTTATTTCTGGGTTATCTTTAATGCCAAATTGTAGTATAGCTGAAATGGCACATCCTTCTTGGTTTAGGAGATTTTTATAGAAATGCAGAAACCTCACTGTGAAATAAGGTTGATTATCATCTTCTCATGCTCGCCTGCTTTCACCATGGGCATTCTCAGTCTTTTGAAGACAAATTATAGTAAAAGAAGTAAAATGTCTCTCTAGGAAAAAAAATGGCTTAAATTATAAATCAAATTCTTTCTTCCATAAACCCTCATGTACCAGCTGATGATAAGAGAATACATTCTTTAGATTTCAATTTTTAATGTTAATGCCTATTAAAATGCAATCTTTCTTAAAAGGTCAACACTCAAAAATTAATACCTTCTTGTACACATATAACATACTCACTGAACGATAAATAGGGGAAATGACTCCGTTGACAATAGCATCTTATAAATGAAATATCTAGAAATTAATCTAACAAAAGAAATAAAAGACTTGCACCTTGAAAATGATAGGAAAATGAAAAAAGAGAATGATGAGGATATAAGGAAATGGAAAGGCAACCCTGGTTCCTGGGTAAGAAAAGCCAATATAGTGAAAATGGCCATACTCTCTAAACTGCTATATAGATTCAATGAACTCCCAATTAGAATCCCAAAAGCATGGTTCACAGAACTAGAGAAAACCATCCAAACATTCATTTCAAACAAGAAGAAACCTATAATAGCACAAGCAATTTTAGCCAAAAAAATTATAGGGGTTATTATACCCAACGTGAAACCATATTACAAAGCCACTGTGATAAAACAGCATGTTACTGGCAAAGAAAAGGACCTAAGGACCAGTGGAACACATTAGAAGATGTAGAAACAACTCCAGACACACTCAGACACCTCATCGTTGACAAAGGAGCCAACTACCCTCACTGGGGGAAGGAATGCCTCTTTAATAAATGCTGCTGGAAAAACTGGATTGCAATCTGACAAAGATTAAAACTAGAGCCATATCTTTCACCATGCACTAAACTAAAATCAAAGTGAATTAAATATCTAAATATTAAAATAGAAACACTACACTTGCTGAAAGATAGGTTACACAGAACTCTTAAAAATATTGGAATAGAAAGAGAATTTATGAAAGAAACTTCAGCACCATGGGAACCAGCAGAAATAATCAACAACTGAGATCTTATCTGATTTAAAAGAATCTGCACTGTAATAAAAAGAAGCAACAGAACTAAGATATAACCTACAATATGGGATATATTTTTACCAGCAAATCCTCAGACAAAAGAATACTATCTAGAATGTATAAAGAACTTAAAATATCAGACCCCTCAAATATAAAGATCCAATTAAAACATGGGCATCTGAAATGAACAGGCATTTCTCCAACCAAGAAATAAAAGTAGCAAATAAACATATGAAAAAATAGTTAACATCACATGTCCTTTCAGCAATATAGATGAAGGCAATGCTGAGATTCCAGCTCACTTCAGGATGAATGGATGCTATCAAGCAATCAAACAACAACAAATGCTGTTGGGGTTGTGGGGAAAAATGGAACCTTCTCCATTGTTGGTGGGAGTGCAGACAGGTGCAACCACTGTAGAAATCAATATGGAGATATATCTCAAAAGTAGGATTAGAGATCCATTTGACCTAGTTATTTTCCTCCTTGATATCTTCTCAAAAGTATTTTTAAAATCATACCACAGATATATGCACACCTATGTTTATGGAAGCACAGTTTGCAATAGCTAAAATTTGGAAAAAGCCTAATTGTGTATCAGTTGGAGACTGCATAAACTATATGTGGTTTCTATAAAATGGAGTACTACTGAGCCATAAAGAGTGATAAACTATGCCTGCTTTGCAAGCACAAGTCCTCGAGTTCAATTACAGTCACCGAGAGAGAGAGGGGGAGAGAGAGAGAGAGAGAGAGAGAGAGAGAGAGAGAGAGAGAGAGAGAGAGAGAAACTAGAAACATTTATGTTGAAATGTATGCACATTGAGGCCATACACTTAAGTGAAGTAAATAGGACACACATGTGTAAATATCAAAGAGTTTCTTTGGTGTGAGGAAGTTAAACTCTAAATAAAGATCAAAATGTATAATGGATAATGTGATATAGGAAGAAAATATCTAAAGGGGAAGGAGAAGTAGGAGGGGTACTTGAAAGGAAGGAAGGGAAAGGAAAAAATTGAAGCAAAGCCTTTGTCAATAGGCAGAGATGGAGGGGTTGAAGGGAGGGTAGGGGAATGTGGAAAAATAAGAAACAAGATATATCATGTAAGTGAACAAATTCCTAAAGACAAATGTTATCATATTATATACCTAAAATGAAAAATAAAGTTAATGAAAATAAAAAGACTGGCAGATGTGTCAAGAATCAAGATCCAATAATAAGCTGCATTCAAGAAACTCATAGTGTGAAAGTTTATGGGTGGAAAATAATACTCCATTCAACAGGAACCTAAAAAAAAAAGCTTAAGTATCTATTTTATTTGCAGACAAAGGGATTTCAAACCAAGACTAATTAAGAGACAAAAAAGGCCACTACATCCATGTAAATGGAACAAAGAGGAAGTGATTATAATTGTCAGTATATGTGTAACAAATACTAGTACATTCAACCATATAAAGCAAACATTAATGGATATGAACTATCAAGTACATACTAATACAATGATAATTAGAAACTTCAATACACCACCATCACAAATAGATCAACAAGACCAAAAAAAACAACAACAACAATAAAAAACAAACAGCAATGAAATACTAGAACTCAACCAAACTCTTTAACAAATGGACTTAACAGATGTTTACAAAATGTTCCATCTCACAAAATCAGAACACACATTCTTTATATATGCACATGAATCATTCTCTAAAATAGACCACATACTTGCTCATAGAACATGTTTAAGTAAATGCAAAGGAATTGAGGTAATCCCCTCTTTATTATCAGATTTTAGTGTGATGAAATTGGAAATCAATATCAAAAGAAACCACAAAAAAACTTCATAAACTTGAAAATTGAACAACCCAGTGTCACAGAGGAAACTAAAAAAGAAATCAGACAAGTTCTACAATTAAATGATAATGCCAGAGCAATATATCAGAATCTGTGGGACACTATGAAAGCAGTCTCACAAGGGAAATTCATAATACTGAATATTCATATTAGGAAAATGGAGTGAATTCATATAAACAATCTGATGTTGATCCTCAAGCTTCTAGAAAAAGAAGAGCAAGACAAATCCAAAGTTTCTACAAGGGAGGGAATTATAAAGATCAAAGCAGAAATCAATGCAATGAAGACAAAGAGAAATATACAAAAACTCAATGAAGCAAGGAGCTGCTTCTTCAAAAGAATAAAGAAAACTGACAAAACTTAGTCAACCTTATCAAAATGGAAATAAAAGGCACAAATTCATGCAAATCGAATGAGTGAAATTACAATGAACCCAACAGAAATCCAAAAGATCATCAATACCTCTTCATGAAACTACACACCAATAGATTGGAAAATACAGAAGAAATGGACAGATGTCTAGATACATGTGAATCACCAAAGTTGAACAAAGAAGACCTAAACAATTTAAACAACCCAATATCAATCAACAAAATTGAAAATGTAATTAAAAATTACAAATGAAATATAGCCTGGATCCTGATGGCTTTACTGGTGAATTCTACAAGGCATTTAGAGAATAACTATTGTTACTACTGTTCAAATTCTTCAATGAAATTGAAAGGGAAGTGATACTCCCAAATTCATTCCTGGAAGCAACCATTACCTTGGTGTCCTGAAAGCAGAAAAAGACTCAACTGAAGAAGAGAACTTTAGGCCAATTTTGCTAATGAACATAGATGGAAAAACTTAATAAGATACTGGCAAATAGAATGCAGATCATCAAGAAGATCATGCAATCTGACCAAGTGGGATTCATCCCATGCAGGGATGGTTCAATTTATGCAAATCAATAAATTTAATACACTAGGGCTGGGGATTTAGCTCAGTGGTTCTGCCACCTGCCTCGAAAGCACAAGGTCCCAAGTTCAATCCCTGGTACCAAAAACAAAACAAACAAAATAAATTTAATACACTATATTAATAGACCCAAGGACAAAAAACATATGAACATTTCAATAGATGCAGAAAGGGCATTTGATAAAATCAAACATATATTCATGGTAAAACCCATAAAAATGTAATAGACAATCTCTACCTCAACTTGATAAAGTTGTCTATGAAATATCAACAGCCAATATCATACTAAATAGTAAAAAACTGTAGTTCTTTACACTGAAATCAGGAAGAAACAAGACAAGGATGTCTACTCTACACACTTCTGTTCAATAAAGTTTTGAAAACATTAGACACAGCAATCAGACAAGAGAAAGAAATAAAAGGAATAAATCTAGGAAAGGATGAATTTAAATTGCCATTATTTGCACATAACAATCAAATTGAAAGGGAAGCAATACTTCCAAATAAATTCCTGGAAGTAAGCATCATCATGATCTCAACAGCAGAGTCGATGGAGAAATCTTCAATAAGATACTCACAGAAAGAATTCAGAAAATTATAAAGAAGTTCATACACCCTGACTGAGTGGGATTCATACAAGTGATGCAAGGATTGTGCAACATATGCAAATCAATAGATGTGATAAACTATATTAATATAGCCAAGTACAAAAACGATATGCCCATCTCAACAGATACTAAAAATAATACAACATCCATCTACCATTTATGATTAAAAACCCTACAGAAAATTGGAATAGATGTTCTTATCTCAACCTGATAAAAGTCATCTGTGAAAAACCAACAGCTAACATCATACTAAATGGTCAAAAGCAATATCCTTCATGTTAAAATAAAAAAAAAATAAGACAAGGATGTTCTACTATCCCAACTCCAGTTCAATATATTTCTGGAAACATTAGCCACAACAGTGAGATAAGAAATTAAAGGAAAGGAAAAGAGACAGGAAATTAAGATGTTAAATTTTCATTATTTGCATATGACATGATACTCTATATAGAAGATTCTATGAAATCCACCAAAAATCTTCTAGACTTAATAGGCAAATTCAGTAGAATAGCTGGATATAAGGTCAACACACAGCAATCAATAGCCTTCCTGTAAATGAACAACAGACTCACTGAAAGAGGAACTGGCTACATAAGTCCTTTCATGGTAGTATCCAAAAAAATGAAATACCTAGGAATCAATCAAATAAAATAAAGAACACACCTGTACACTGAATACTATAGCACTCTGAAAAGAGATCAAAGAGGATATCAGAAAATGGAAAGACAATCCTTGTTCTTGGGTAGGAAGAACAAACATAGTGAAAATGTCCATACTTCAAAAAATGCTATATAGATTCAATGCAATCACAATCTTGAAATTCCAAGTGCATACTTAAAACTAGATAAAATAATTCAAAAATTCATCTGGAACAATAAGAAACCTAAAATAGCAAAAGCAATTTTAGCAATAAAAAACAAAATAGGGGGTACCACAGTCCTCAATTTGAAACTGCACTACAAAGCTACTGTGATAAACACAGCATAGTAATTGAAAAGCACTAGACTAGAGGATCATGGGAGCAGATAAGAAGATGCAGAAACAACTCCAGACATGCTCAGCCATCTCATCTTTGACAAAGGAGCCAAACAATCTCACCTGAGGAAAGATAGTCTCTTAAATAAATGTGCTGGAAACATTGGGTTTCAACTTGCCAAAAATTAAAACTAGACCCATATCTCTCACCAAGAACGAAACTAAAATCAACGTGAATGAAGATCTAAATATTAAAAGAGAAACTATTACCTGCTGGACAGAAATTTATTTAGAACTCTTGAAAATATTGTTGTGGGAAAAGATTTCATGAACATAAATTTCAGTTGCACATGAACTAGCACAAAGAATAAAAAACTGAGATCTCATCTTTTTAAATGCTTCTGCACAGGAAGAGAAACCACCAACAGAGTGAAGATACAACCCACAATATGGGAAAAAAATTTTACCTGCTGTTCTGCAAATAAAAGTCTACTATCTAGAGTATGTAAAAATTTAAACAAATCAGACCTTCCAAATTTAAAGACCGAATCCAAAATTGCCATCTGAAATGAACATAAATTTCTCAAAGAAGTAGAAATAGCCAATGAATGAATGAAAAATATTCAACATCACTGGTAATTCAAGAAATGCAGAAGAAAACAATGCTGATATTCCACTGCACTCCTGAAAGAATTGCTGCTATCAAGAAATCAACCAATAACAGATGCTGTCAAAAAGGAATTCTTTTCCACTGTGGGTGTGATTGCGGATTGGTGGATCCACACTGGAAATCAGTTTTGAGATACTTCAAAAAACCAGGATTAGTGTCCCAGTTAACCCTGCTATTACCCTAGTAGATACCTTACAAAAAGAATGTAAGAATTATACCACAACTATATAGTTGCACCTATGTTTACAGTGGCACAGTTTGTAATACCTAAAACTTGGACACAGCTCAATTGCCCATTAACCAGAGATGGCATAAAGAAGATGTGTGTGTGTGTGTGTGTGTGTGTGTGTTTGTTTTAATAAAATGGAGTGCTATTCATCCATAAAAAATGAAAAACTAGAGACATTCATAGCTAAAGGGATAGATATTGAGGCCATACTCAAGTGAAATAAATAGGACACACATGTATAAATACTAAATAGTTTTTCTGGTGTGAGAAACTGAAAGTTTAAGTAAGCATAAAAATGTATATTCAATAATATGAAATAAGAATATAAGGCCCAAAGAGGAAGGCGATAGAAGTAGGGTAGGGGAAGGAAAGAATGACTATGAGCAAAAGAAAATATGGAAACAAAATATTTGTAAATATTTCATGGAGGAATGGTGCAAATGAGGGCAGGGGAATGGGGAAAAAACCAAACAAGATATATCATGTAAAGGTACAAAGTCCCAATGATGAAAGTCATCATATTGTTCACCTAAAATGTACCAATAAACAATGAATTCAGAAAAAGAGAGTAAAAAAAAACAATAAAGAAAAACGGTGAAAGCAAAAATAAAATATATGTCATGTCTAAGAAACACTGTGGGGCCTATCACAGAAACTCATGAATGATAGCAGCTCTCTTTGTTGGCCAGGATACTTTTATGACCTCCACATGTCATGGGAGCTCACAAGAAATTCCACATATGGGGTCTTCACATTACCCTGAGATATTCTTCTTGACAGGTTCCACACATTTCCTCCAGCCAACTTTGCCATGCACTCTCTAATGGAGACCACAATGAGCAAGTTACAAATTCACAAATTGCCTTTGCATATTAAAAGTCTTAGTGTGCCTATTAGTCCATATTGGCTTGCCTGAAGAGCTAGGAGTTGGTATGTGGGAATGGAGGAACTCCCCATACTGTTGGTCACAGCTGAGGTCTCAATGATCCATGACACTGTGAAGTATCGAATGGTAAGACAATATTGCAGCTAAGAGCAACATGACTCAGACACAACACTTCTATAAAAGTAAAAAATTAATCTATGGAAAAAACAAATTTCCCACTAATCAATGATATGTTCTTGCTAGAATGTCTTTTTCTCTTTTTGCTAGGACTCTACTCACCTCAATGCTCTCCCCTCCACTGCACCCTGTACAGTAATTTGAAGAAGATGTGCACTAAATAAATATTGGAAAGTTCCAGGAGACAGAGTCCTAGCCTTGTAAGAGCTTTGACCATCCTGGTCCCCCCTTTATCTTGTAAATATCTTGCCTTTTGTTATCTTGCCATTATACCATTGGTCAGGCAATTGGGGATCTAATCAGTGCCCAATACACACCTCCTATGTTATTTCCATGTGAGAGACATATATTCCATAATTCTTTATTCAGTGCTGAAGGAGTGGAGGTCTATTGTCTTCAATAGCTTCTTCAAGTTGGAAGGGGCTTTATCCTTTCTTTAGGAAGCACTTATTAGATATTATGTATTAACCAACTATCTCAGGGTGTTGTGGCTTGTGCCTGGATTGAGAGATGGAAAACCTGTAAGAAAATAATGAAAAAAGAGTTAGTGACACCCTAGGTTTCTGTTTGACAGGAAAAAATTACTGTTTGACCAGATATGAGGATTAGGTCAGATTTCCATGTTTCTGTAGAAAAGAATGTATATTAGAGAAATATGTTAGATAAATTATCAAGAGTCTAAGACTGTTGGCAAGGTCTTGCTCAATTATGTGTAGCAGCAATAAAGTTTTGAGAGTTTTTTTTTTTTGTTTGAGACATGGTCACACTGTGTAGCCCAGGCTGGCCTTGAACCCTCAGAACTCTCAGTAGTCCTCCTGCCTCAGCCTCCTGAGTGCTAGATGGAGTTTTGATTTTTTGAAGAAAAATTTCAAGTCTTCCAGAGGTTCACAGGAGTAGCTTTGATTTCTTGGCTGATCTTGTTCTTTAGACAGTTCAAATGTGACTAGCTTTAGTCTAGAAAGATGAATTCAATTATGTAACTTGGCTGGCCACCTTTTCGGCAATGGGTATCCCAAAGATTACTGCAAAAGGGCTTTTACATTTTAGCTTTAACTTGTTTTCTGGATTTCCCTCTCTCTAAGATTTTGCATGCAGTCTCCAGGGCAGACTGTTGGTGGTCCACCTGGGCCAGAAGTTGGCAGGACTCTATTCCAATACATTTAGATAACTTATTATACTTGGCCCAGATTGATGAGATATTGTAAGAATCTCATCATCTCTGGGTCTACTATCATATCAGAGGATATAAATCGCCTTCTGTATAACATTTAAAATGGGCTCAGTTTTTGTCATGTTATGAACTCTTATTAATGCTATGGGTAGCAATTAGAGCCAGGACTCAGACGTCTCTTAGCAAAGCTTTGTTAGACCTTACTTTAGCATTTTGTCAACTCTTTCTCTCTTTCCAGAAGTTTGAGGCCACCAAATGTAATGATGGTCAGACTTTCTTTCTAAAGCCTTTGTCATACCTTGAGTTTTTTGAGAGGTGAAAGAAGATACATTTTCATTCAAAAGAGACTGTGGTAGTCCAAATCTTTGGATTATAAGAAGCACCTTGAATACCACTGTAACATTTTTTGAAAAGGTAGAAAAGGCTTCAATCTAGCTTGTCAAGATGTTAATTAAGACCAAGAAATCTTTAAATCTTGTTTGTGTTGGCATATGTGTAAAGCCTAATTGCCAGTCTTCTTCAGAGTATATCAATACCTTTCTTCTTCAGGTTCTAATAAAGGAGGCAGTTTGGGCTTGCTCCTGGTTGTTGTAGGCACAAAGTGGGCAAGCATTGCCAAACTTCTTGGTGATTGTTACTAGTCTTAATCCTGTGAAAAATCCATTGAACGTTTCTAATGTATCATATCTTCCCACATGAAAGGAATTATGAAGTGTTTTGCCTGAGACATATCTATGGGCAAGATGAGTTGTGAACCAGAGTAGTAAGAACTTCATGTTTGACCTGTGGGAACTCAAATATGCCTATATGTACCAGTGGGACTTAAGGCTGCCTGAGAAGGCAGCCAAGGGAGAAGAGGAATGTTGGGTTTCTCTGGAGTGCTAGATTCTAATAGAGTCCTCTGTTTACTTGTGTCATGCCTGATCTGAGTGAGACTCTCTTAGCACCCTTGCAACCCTCCACAGATAACAGGATACAACTAAAAAGCAATGCTGCCCTCAGAAAACAGAGCTGATGACCATAAAGAAAATCGAGGATAGGACATACATTCTCCCTGGCTCTGAGAATGCCAATACTATCTGTACACATGAATTCACTGTCCTTGTGACTTTGACCACAACAATCCCATCCAGATTACTTAGGATTATAACCCCATCCAAAAATCCTGTAAAAATTTAACTTCTTCTCTGTCCAGCTGCTAAAATCATTTACTATCACAGCCTGTCAATACCCAGACATAAATAAATCCAGGCTTTTTCTCACATAAAGCCTGTGTCTGGTAGCCTCTTATATGACACTTGTCACAACTTGGCAGGAATGGACCTGATTTACTAGTCTGTTAACTATAAACAGGAGGCCTCACAGTGTGGTTATCCTCCCTATATAGATCTGCAAGACACAGATTCCTCTGAGAGAAAGACGGAGGCCTTAGAAAAGGGTTATCCTAGATATCTCTGTCTTCCTCAGAGCCTGTATTTAGTACAATAGGTCTTGAGTATTCCCTTTGATAAAGAGTTACACAAATTTTAATATAAACATTTTCACTTCACCTTTAATGATTCATGTTGAAAATATCTAACTGTACAACAGTGTAAAGTGTCATTCTGTACCCATCTTTTGTCAACTCCCAATTTATATTGAACTCAGACCATATAACACTAGTAGATATGCTATGTCAAGCTTGACCTGGCTGTCAAATGGTTAAGAAATATTCTGTTTAATTCTAAACTACCATTTGACAAGATACAAAAACAAAAAAAAGCAGCAGATTTAGGTGCAGTCTCTTCCCTGCAAAAGATATGCTATCTCAGGGCAGATAGAACACAGAACAAAGGATGAGATGTTCCCCACAGAGATAACAGCTTCAAAGTACAGCATGTTTTCCATGTCAAGTCACCTAAAAACATCCATGCATTTGCCTTGATTGCTGTATGGATCCTGACCACAAATATTTGTTCTGAGCCCTATGCATGATAGATGTGCCAGACCTCTCTTCCATTGCCCTATAAAGCTTTCTGCCTTTTCTTTGTTTAGTGCTGATGGCCTTTTGCTTGCCATCATTACAACTCTGTCCAGGTGAATAAAGTCTGTATCTCTTTGCTTTCACTAGCCTGGTTGTGTGATCTCAATCCTCTGCCATTTGTCACAAGTTGTTCTTGTTTAAATTATCAGGATCAAACCTGTCCTTTTCATCAAGCATTCAGCCTAGTGACAAAATTGATAAAATCCATGTGGCAACAACATCCAATAGATTTCATTTCCACTTATCTTGGGACTTATGGAGAGAAGGGAATCAGGTAGGACTCTGCTCCTTAAGAGTATTTCAAGTACAAGAAGGAGACCCAAAATCCAGAAAGTGCCCCTTGTGAGATTTTACAAAACCCTTGCAAACATCTTTATCCAAGAACCATGGAGTGCTGCCAGAATCATTTTATCACAGAAGACCACAGAAGAAAGCCCTCCCAGTGGTCTTTGTCTGCACATTTGGACCCATTATCGCATCAAGGAGAAGTGGGCTAGGCCATCTGTTGGCCTTGCCTTAGTCCAAACTCCCATGAGGTCCTGGCAGAACTCTCCCAAGGAAAGTTCTTTTAACCACCTCATTGGACCTCTTAATGATCCAACTTGCATTTAGAAACCATATGTGAATAATATCTCTGTCATTTACTCTGAAAGAAAAGTACTAAAAGTTGGGATGACCCTATTTTTTTGTTTTTGTTTTTGTTTTTTTAGAGTCAGTAACTTTAATTAGCCGCTCTGTTCAGGCATCAGGCATCAGCCTACATGGAACAAAAATCTTGATGGACAGTAATATATTGAGGACCAGCAAAGGCTAGCATCTGCCAATTGGTGATTGCTTGTGTAAAATCCTATACAAATTGTGAAAGAAGTCTGAGAAGAAATGATCCAAATAAGAGAAGGAGAATAATAAAACAAAGAGGTCCAGTAAGTGGAAGAAGCCATGTAGCCCAGCCCTGAACATCAGCCCATAAGTTAGACAGGCAATGTTCAATTTCTGAGCACCTGTCAGGGTGTGGAAGGGTCCTTGGCAGGAAATTTGATCAGCATCTTTTTCCCTGTTTTCCCATTGCAGTAGCCCAGCCCCACACATCAGTCCATAAGTTAGACAGGCAATGTTCAATTTCTGAGGCCTTGTCTTTCAGTTTTTTAGCTGCTATCCATACTATACCTGACTGATTGGAATAAAAATAACATTCTTCTCCTAGAAAAATGCATAATCCAACTCTCTCAGCAGTCAAAAGATCCAAGCCCCATGTTCTGCAAAACCATTGTAGCCAGGGAGTCTATCTGGTCCTGTAGAGTGACAATGGAATTGATATTTCTTTGAGGCTATCAGATACATCTTGGAAAAAAGTGAGAAATTGGATAAGGGAAGTAGTTTAACCTGTGATGCCAGTTCCTGAAAGAGTAGTGATGTCTAGACCAACCAGCAGTGTAATTAACTGCGTGGCTCAATGCCATTAAACCTGGGCTGTAACAGCAACAAGCAGGCTCTGTTTTCCTGGGGCAAAATCTCTATTTGGGTGAAGGTATGTTAGTATACAGATGCTGGTCCAGTTATTGGGAATGCACAATTAATAAGAAGTCCCACAAAAGAAAAAAAAATTGGCTAGGTAAACAGATTTTTTTTTTTTTGTAATGTAGATTGAACTCGGGTCTTTGTGATTGCAAGGCAGGCCACCTAACCACTGAGATAAATCCCTAGCCCTAGCTTCTTCTTTTGTTTGTTTGTTTGTGAATGTTAAAGAGGTGGCTGACTTCACTCTTTTCTCTTTCCCAGGCACACAATGGACCTGCCATACTAGCACCTTTCAGGGAGTGGAAGGGTCCTAGGCAGGAAATTTTGTCAGCATCTTTTGCCATATTTTCCCATTGAAGGAAAAATCTTTTAGTATCTGTTAGTACCCACTGTGAAGAATGGTTAAAAGTAGGCAAAAAGAGGCAATCTGAGTGTGAGGTTTATAACAAGGAATTCATGGATATAGGGTGATTCATGGGAATTGGTGGACATCACAGATCGCTGACAATTTAACAGTATTGCTGTTATAACTTTGCAAGGGCCAGAAAAATGAACATGCTGAGTGAATGGGATATCCTGAATAACCTGGTAACTGATATGGTTTTGTGAGGCCAGTAACAAGTTACATTGGTGGGGGAGTAGATGTTCCAGTGAAATACCAGAGAACAGATCATACTGAATGCAAATGTGGGCTTGGAAGGTCAGAGTAGTATCAGTTGCTATAGGGCCATGTATGGGTCTAGTTGAGCTTTCATGTTTAGTATTATTAGCAAAATAAGTTTGGAGGAGTTGAGCTACATGCTTTAATTGAGGGCTCTTTGTTTTGTCAGTGATGGGGAAAATAGCCACTGACCTTTTTTTGAGGAGTTGGAGTGGGCCCTTCAAATTATATTGGGGGTAATATGTAAGATTGGTAAAGGTCCAGACCTGGGAAGCCTGGACAGATATATACCTGGCTGTAAACATGGAAATACAGAGCCAGCATTCTTTGGATAAGGATGAATTGTAGATTGTGTCAATGCAACAGGTAGTGAGTTAATTGCAAGGTCTTGCAAAGGTAATTGGGAACTGCAGGGGGTAGTGGCTGAGGTACTATATCTGGGCTTTGAGAGAGAAAGAAGAGGAAGTTTAAATGGTCCAATGAGCTCAGGGAGGAGGTAAAATCACAGAGTACCCTGAAAACAGAGATCCTTTGTGTATGTAAGATAAGACTGTAGAGTGGAAGTCTGGGGATGAAACCAAGTAAAGTCAGAGGAAACTGAATACAGAAAGTAAATAAAATGACAAGATGCACAAAAATAAGGCATTTATGTCTCCTCCAGAATCTAAGTCAGCTTGATGGAAGAAGGAAAGATTACTCACAATTTCCACAAGGATGAACCAGGCAGGTTGTCAGCTGGGCATAACTTCCCTGGAGACTGATGAACCCAGTGAGGAGGATCCTGGAGATGCATGACTAAGGGAGTGCTACAAGAAGCCAAAAACGTCCTTTCCATTTAGTCTGTAAGGACTGAGGATTTAAGTTTCTTATTAGAATCCATGTATCAGCTGGGTCATTTTCATGAGGTTGGCTATTGAGAAAGGCAAGAGAAGATTAGCAGAATGTCTTATGTCTTTTTGGACTTCTTTTAGAACAGGGAGATAGTCTCCAATGGGGTTAAGTTCCTAAGATGCAGCCCAAATAAAAATCTGCTGCCATATAAAAGCTCAAATGGACTGTACCCTATCAGTTTTCTGAGCATGGCTATGGCACAAAGGAGAGCAATAGGAATCAGGGAATCCCAATATTTATGAAGTTGAACAGTGAGCTTGATAAGGTCTGCCTTAAGGAGGCCATTAGCCCATTCTACCTTCTTGGAAGACTGAGGATGGTAGGGGTATTAAGGTTCCATTGTACAATGAGTGGCTTAGACACCTCCTGGGTAATCTGGCTAATGAAAGCTGGGCCACTCTTTGATTGAATTGAGGTAGGAAAGCAAAATCAGTGGGTGATATTAGTTAGGAGGGAATTAACAACTTCCAAGGCTTCCTTTTTTAACCTTTAGGAAAAGACTCAATCTACCCTGTAAAGATGTTGACACAGACAAGGAGATATCTTAGTTTTTTCACTCATGGCATGGGAGTAAAGGCCTGCAGGGAGAGACTAGCAGCTTTCTTTTTGGTCTTATCTGCAAAGGCATTCCTGGTGCCTATGGAGTCTCAAAGTTTGTGGTGTCTACTGCGGTGAAGCACAGCAGCCCATGTAGGTAGAAGAGCAGCCTGAAGTAGGGTTTTAATGAGTAGAGCATTAATGATGGAAGATCCTCAGTAGGTTCGGAATCCTCTTTCAGCTGAGATAGAAACGGGATTATGTAATACATGAAATGAAACTTTGAGTGTATAAATGTTAATTTATAAGCCCTTAGCTAGTGTAAGAGCATGGGTCAGAACAGTTGGTTCAGCCTGTTGAGAGGTAGTAGATGGGGGAAGAGCTGCAGCTTCTATGATAAAATCTTGGAAAATGATAGCATATGCTGCCCTGGTAGGAGATTTGAGGGTGAGCCTGCATGAATTTCTGTCAATAAACCATGTGCGATTAGGATTGGGAAGAGGGAAGGTGGAATTGTGAGATAAGGGGCAAGTTGCTAGTTGTATCAGAGACATGTAGTCCTGTGATTGAAGCTTTTGGAAAGTGTTGATGGGTTAATAAAATGAATGGCTGGATTAAAGTCCAGAACCAGGGCAATTGTAACCATGAGAGTCTTCGTGAAAAGTACATAGAATTGAATAAGGAGAAGAGCAAAAGAGAGAAAGTGTGAGAGATGGGAAGAAGGCAGGAGTCCCTGAAGATTGTGGGAAGTATGAAGGGTGAGTGGAGAATTCTGGTTATTTTGAATGTCCCTAGGAATGGCAGGGCTGCAGCAGCAGCTGCTCATAGGAATGCTGGTCAGCCTGTGTCACTGGGGTCAAGCTATTTGGACAGAAACATGATTGGCCATGGGCTGGGACCTTGGGTTAGAACTCTTATTGCAAACTTCCTGCATTCTGCCATGTAAAGGCTTAAAGGTTGTGTAAGATCTGGGAAGGCCAAGGCAGGGGCTGTTTTTAGGACCAATTTTCGAGTGTTAAACAATGAGTGATGGAAGGATTCGTGATCTAAAGGCTCAGCAAGGTACCCCTTTGCAAGTTTGCAGAGCGGTTTGGTGAGGTGAGCAAAGATGGAAACCCAGAGGTGGAAATAATCTATTATGCAAAGAAAGGAAAGGCGATGTTGTTTTGTAGTAGGAACTGGAATCTGGGAGATTAAGTGCACATGATATGGAGGTCAGGCTCAGGTATGATTTTGGAGAGTGGTGCCCAGATAGGTGACAGATGGGGAAGATATTTAAGCCTTAGAAGGAGGAGACACAATATTCCTTGGAGTCTAGATACTTCAGTAACAAGAGGGTTTGTTTGTGGGGCGACTCATAGGAGGGGATGCAGAGGAGGTCGCCTATATACTGTATGAGGTGAGAGGAGAAGGGATGAAAGGAGAGTAAATTTTGTGCAACAGCCTGAAAAAAATAGTGGGGGCTATCATGGAAACCCTGATGCAAGACAGTTTAGGTCAGCTGTTGGAAATGACAGGTGTCAAAGTCCGTCCAGGTGAAGGCAAAGAGTGGCTGTGAAGAGGAGTGTAGGGGAATGGTGAAAAAAAAGGCATCTTTCAGATCTAAAACAGAGTAAAGAGTGGTGGACAATAGGATAGAAGATAAAAGTATATAAGTGTTTGGTAAGACCTTTTGTGGGGAGAACAATCTGATTAATGCCACAGAGATCTTGTACCAGCCTGTAAGGGCCTTTTTTTACTATGAGTGTTGGGGTATTATAAGAGCATTTGACAGGAATTAGTAAATCATGCTGCAACAGGAGAGAGATAACTGGTTGTAAGTCCTTTAACCTTGGGTCAGGAATAGGATATTGTCATTGGGCAGGGTAAGGGTGGTCTGGCATGAGAGGGATGGTAAGGTGTTATCAGGAAGAGGACAGAGATGGGGTGGAAGTGTCCCAGGTTCTGGAGTTGAGGTAAGGGGAAATGAGAGGAGCCTTGAGGGAAGGTTGGAAAGGAGCGACTAAAAAAGCTGTAAGACCTGACTGTGTCCTGGGGATGGTTAGAGTAACTGATAGCTTAACTAAGATGTCCTAAAAGGGAAACATAACAGGTGGGGATAACTAAAAATGAGTGTTCAAAAAGGTGTTGACACCAAATTGGGGGAAGAGACTTTGTTGTCAATTCCCACAAGAGTAACTGGAGCTAAGGAGCTTGAAACTCAAAAGGAAAGAAATGTATCCAGGAGAAAGGAGATAGAACTACTTTCCACAGTAAGAAATATTCAGACTTCAGCATCTGAAATGGTCCAGGAGGCCATGGTAGTCTCCAGTTGGCATCTGTCCTCAGTGGTCAGGCAAAAAAAGGCCTGGGAAGGAGCCTGTTTGCATTCCCTGAGGTCACAGCTCAGAAGTAGCAGGGGTAGCTGTCAGCATCGAGCAATTGAACCTCCAATGTGGACCAGCATGCAAAGGACATGGAGGGAGTCTTAGGCTGTGACACGGAGGGAGCCCTGGGCTGTCGGTATTACCTAGCCCAGTGACCATTCTGGTAGCATCTGAAACACAGCCCTGGTGGGACAACAGGAGCTTGTGGAGCCTTTGATCTTTTATTGGTCAGCTTATCAGTTGGCGCTGTAAGGTTCCTTATAGAAGAGGCCAATATCTATAACACAGAAAGGTGCTATTGTTGACCACACTTATCTGTGATTACAATTTTGAATTTAGAGCTTAAATATTTCTACTGTGAAAGATGAAAACCATTCTCAAGTTTTTGTTCTTTTTTTAAATATCTGGGGTAGACTGAGTAACAAAATACATCTTTAAACTAAGTTGGCCTTCTGGGCTCTCTGAATCTAAGGCTGTATAATGCCTGAGAGGATCAGATAAATGGAACATGAATTGAACAGGATTTTGATCCTTTGTCTGGATGATTTCTTGAAGTTTATCTTAATTAATTGCCCTGTATACTTCCTTTTGTAGCCCTTCAAATAAACAAGTAACCATATGATTTCAACTGTTGCTTACTAAGGACTGTCACTCCCCATAGAACCTATGGAAATAGCAATTATGGTGGCTCAGGTAACAGGAGCAGTGACCGCCTGAAGATTAGGCTCAAGGTGCCTATGGTCATCTGCATAAGCCTGAGCAGGGGGCCAAATGCAATCTTACTCTTCAGGCTAAAAAATGGAGGAAAGAATGATATTTATGTCTTCCCATGTTAGATCATAAGATGAAGTGAGGTATTGAAACTCTTGAATATATTTAGTGGTGTCTGTGAAAAAAGAAACTAAACATGGATTGATCTGAGAGATAACACAGAGGACATGGCCCCAAACTATCTCTTCTGCTCCTGCCACCTCTCAAAGTGGGAACTGGAGAGCAGTGGGTAGGGAAGAGGCTCTAAATTGTACTACAGACCAGGTACAGGTTGGGGTTGGATTAGAAATAGAATATGGAGGAGGATCAGGTATAGAGGGCAGCATTGGATAGATGGGGTTTTTTTCAGGGAACATAGCAGTGACAGGAAGATAGGAGGGGTAGGAGAGGAAACTGAGGCAAAGACAGAAGGTTCTGAGGAAGAAGGAGCAGTAGTTTTCGTAATTAGAATAGAAGCCTTGTCCAAGTTTGGAGAGGCAGCTGGCAGGGTCAGGGTCGGAGGCTCTGAGGGAGGAGAAGTAGTCTCTGCAGTCACAACAGTAGGCTGGGAGGGGGAGGCAGAGGCAAAGGTGTCTAAGACGGCAGTGGGAGGCTCTGTGGGAGCAGGAGTGAGAGTAACAGTCCCTGCTGTACTGTAGGCAGAGGCTCTGGAGCAGACAGCAGGGTCTGTAGCTGTGGGGAAAGTATGTGCTGGGAACTGGGAGGGAACAGGGAGGCCAATTGCATCTGTTGTTAAGGGAGGAGTACTTGTCAGGTACAGGTGGTTTAGATGGAAAGGAAAGAAAGAGGATCTGAGAAGGTTTACAGCAAGTGCACAAGGTGGGAATGTTACATAGTGTAAAGAATGCCTGAACATAGTTGAACTTCAGATCATTTGTTCAGCCTCTACCAATAGTTGTCTAAGTCTCATAGGATGGAAAAATCAAAGCTGCCATATTTTGCCCACCAAGAGCCATTTTCTAGTTTATATTGTGGCCATATAGCATTACAGAAGATATCAGAGATCTGCTTCAAATCACGGTTCAGGTGGAGAGTTTTCAGATTGTGTTTAAACATTTTAGCAGAGAAGAAGGAATAGAAGAACAACGATTCCCCACTACAACAAAAGTAGGTTTTGTCACATCTGACATGACCAGACAGCAACCATCAACAGAAGGTGTCTCCCAAGTGATGGAGGCTGTATCCATAGGCAGAGGTTAAGTCAGTCCATGCTGACATTGACTTACTATCAAAGGGAAAATATAGCTATCTTATGGGGTATTTCTGCTACCAGCACTGGGTTTAAAAATGGCACAGGAAATCAGACCAACCTCTTTCTGTCTCAGTAGGGAGGGCAAGGAACTACAGAGCAGCATTAATTTCTTTTTGTTTTTTAGAGCTGCAAGCATATTTGCTTGCCGAAGCATGGGGGGCTCTTAAAGGTACAGTGCAGAGAAGAAACTAAGAACAAGAGAGGGAGATCTTAAAGTCTCAGAGACCTTAAAAGGCACAAGGAATGGAAAAAAAGGGTTGAGGTAGCTAGGGAATAGAAAGAAAAATAGCCTTGCCCAGTTTGAGGCCTGTAGAATGGAGCTGAGCTGCTTGCTTGTAGTGCTGGAGAAAAATCCAAAGACCTGCTGACAAGTGGGTTTTGTTCCTCCTCAGGTAGAGAATGAGGCTCTCCCAAGAAGAGTACCCTACCATCAGAGTCATGGCAGAAAAATGTTATAAAGAAACTACTTGTCAAAAAAAAAAACAGGATCTTCATTGTGAGATAAAGAAAATTTTATTCCAGTGAACAGGGGGACTAGAATTGGGGACTGAAATGAGGAGATTAGAGCAGCCAGCATGGAGAGAGAGGGAGAGACTGCAGCCAGCAGGCAGGGAAGACTATATTTATATAGATTTGGGGGAAATGGGGTATAATCATAAGAAATTTTATGACTCAGATGCCTAAGTCTTCTTAGGTGAGTATACAGTTACTGTACTTCTTGGTACCAGGGGGCTTGTAAGCCCCATTTTGAGTCCATTTACCCTATTTACTGGGAAGCTGCTGCTGTTTGCTAAAAGTAGCCTGTTTGCTTTTCCTTGTTGGTGTAGGGCAGGCTTGACACCTTGGTTTCTAGTACTTGAGCTTTACCTTCCTTCCTGGCCATGCCAAAATGTTTTTTTGGCAGCTGTCTCAAAATGTGCTCTCCTGGCTGGCTCTGACAACTAATACAGGGTACCTTCTTCAGAAATTCTTCACCAATCAAATCTATTGCAAATCCTTCTTGCCTTGACAAAAGAATTGGATGAGACAAGCCAATAATGGTTCCAAAAGTTTATTTGAAAAACGTCGGCAGAATAGGTATGGAAAAAATCTGTTCTGCAGAGTAACATTTGGCCAAAGAAAGAGAAAAAGAGGGTTAAAGGGAATAAAATTATACACCACACCTGAGAAATGTGGCATGCGCTGGAAACTCATGCAGTATTCTAACTATCTGTGATTTCCATTTTGCTTTAATGCCATTCACATGTCATAGAAGCTCACAAGAAGTTCCATACATGGGTCTTCATATTATTGCAGATAGCTTAGTTAAGAAATTATCATGTCAGTTATAAAAAGCAGGGCCCTCAAAAAAAAAAAAAAACAATTGAGGCATATTCACTGGTTAGCATTATAAAAGAGAAGAGGCAGTGTACCCACCTACTTCCCTGGGGATAAATAGCAGTGATTGATATTCTAAGCAGCCCATTTTTTATTAAGTTTATTGGTACATTTTAGGTCTACAGTACAGTTACATTCATTATTGGTATCTTGTACCTTTACATGACAGATCTTGGTTCTCATTTTTTCCCATTGTACCTGCCCTCCCTTCACCCCCTCCTCCCCTCCCCATTTACAAACACTTTATTTCCATTTTTTAATTTTCTCTTATTTTTTCTTTTCCCTTATTTATTTTGCCCTACCCTTTCCACTTTCTCTACACCTTTAGCCCATTTCTTCCTATTTCACATTGTCAATAAGCAGCCCATTTTTAATCTCCCCAGCCCATTTCCTTTCTGGTAAGTCCTGTTCATTCCATGTAAGCTTGCTATATGATTAGCTTCCCCATTTGATCACCATTCAAATAACATTACCTGGGTGACTATACTTAGAATCTTATTGGTTAATCATAGTCTTGTCCCACCTTATGCCCACTTTCTGACTTCCAATTGGATCTTAGTATTGTACTATACTTTTGTCCAACCTTGATCCTGCCTCACTTCATGGCTTCAATCAATAAAATGACTTGGTGAAGTGGGGTGGAAGGACAACCCCCTTTCTGTTCACCCTTCTGTATCTCTTATACAGAAGTGATCTTTCTCTCAATAATTTTTTTTTCTTTTCTTAACTTCCATTGATCCTAAGTCATTCTTCTACTGCAGAGAGGTAACTTAATTAGATATCTTGTAGACAGTTAGACAGGGCCACCTTCAATAAGCCAACACAGCAAGGAGCCAACATGCAGGACAAATAAGACACATTCACTGAAGGTCAGAATTGAAAAAGGAGAGAAGTACTATATCCTTGTGCTTCCCCTGGGGATGAAGAGGGGTGACTGATATTCTAAACAGGTATCAGTCACCTGGGTTGGGGACCAAGGTCTTAACCCAGACTTTCCAGGAAATATCTCTGTCCTCAACCCTTACAGAAAATCCTTGTATGATTGCTACATGTCGTGCTCCCCCATTTGACTCCTATTTAATCAATGTTGCTTAAATGAGTGTACTTGTAATCTTATTGGTTGGTCATGGTTTTGCCTGACTTCATGCACACCTTGTAATTTTTCACTGGGTCATAAAGGTTTTTTCCCACTTTTTCCCCACCTCACCACATGGCTTGTTTGTATAAAACATCTTTGAGAAATGTGGTGGGTGGGAAAACCACTTTCCAAGCCCCCTTTTTTCTCTCTTAGACAGAAGCTTTCATTTCCTCAATATATTTTTCCTTCCCTCAATAAGTTTTTCCTTCTCTTAGCCTCTGTTGTTCCTAGAATTTATTCTTCAATTTTAGAGAACACAAAGTTGTGTTTTAGATATCTAGCAGGTTTGGGATTTACAGCTCTTCCCCTACATCATTTTTGAGGTCTTCCACAAAAATTACTGGTCAGAGGTAAGAGTTTTATTTCATAGGTTCCAAATTTTGCTCTTTTTGCTTCATAGATTATAACTTGCTTCATAGGCACTCATTTTATTCATAGATTCTGGTTTTGTTTCATAAATTGTGGCCTTTCTTTTGGCTTTTGTTTCAAAAGTGTCTTAATTTTATGTTGTGTGCTTTAAAGGTTTACAAATTTCTTGGATTTTTATGCATTGTGTTTTGATAAACTTCATTTAATTCTTGTTTTGTATATGTTGCATTTGAACTTAAGATGCTTAAAATTTTGTAAAATGGGTCTCTTATGTGATCATCTCAGATAAAGTCAGTTCACACTTTTATCTGTCCCTTATAGAATTGTAAACAAACAGTGGTTACTCTTCTAGAAGCCAATTGCCTATAGGAAAGCTGCCACGCTCAAAAGCAGAGGACAGGTTTCTCCAGTTGCCTTCTGATGAATCCCCACTCCCATTAATGCCAAATGGCAGGTGGAACATTACTCAGATGGGCCATTAGGTTACTTTCAGAGGCACATCTCTGATTGCATGGAACTGGTGAAAACGGAGGTGACAACAGAGGGGTCACGGCCAGGGCTAATCTCTGGCAGATACCCATAGGTTCCTCAGAAGAAACAAGCTTCCAACAGCCCATCCAGGTAATCACCAGTAAATCTCCACATCTTGTCCTATCTGGACTCCTCTGTGAGGTGAAAGGGGAACTCTGTCAGTGATCATCAGTTATCATCTGTCTCAGAGTGATCTGAAATGATGCTGTCAGAACCCTTTCTTAAGCCTCCATTAAGAGTTAAGCTACAGATTTGGGTTGCTTTCTCTACTAGTAGTAAGATGGGCATACACAAATATGGAAAATCAAGTCTTTCTGAACCTCCCCCCTCCAAAGCATGATCTTCATCATTTATGTTTGTAGGGGAGATAAAAATGCCTTTTCTGATAGGTTATGGACTTTGGAACATTGACTGGGGAATTATAAAGTGCTACCTGGTGATTTTTTGAATCTTAAACCAGCTTGTAGTATATTTGGAATTTTTTTCTCTCTGCTAGTGAGTTAAACACTCCCCTTAAATTTTTCTCCAACTTGTTGGGAGATTATTTGAGAATCCCATATAATCAGAATGCTCCTTCTTCTGGAAAGTAAATCTAATACAACTCGCAACAACTGTTTTGTCTTACACTAGGGAAAATAGCAGTCAGTAACTTGCATTTGTGTTTTTTACATGCAAACTAGAATATGGGACTATATTGGTCAGCCTTTCTCTTCCTTCATGAGTGTGCTTAAGAAGTAGATAGACTAAATCTTAGGTCCAGGGATTTAGCTCAATGGTTCTACCACCAAGATTGCAAGTACAAGTTCCCAAGTCGGATTTCCAGTACCAAAACAGACAAACAACAAAACAAAATAAAATCTTCCAAACAACTTGTTTTTTAAAAAAGGAGTAGATAAATGTGCCTTTACTAATGTGGATTGTGGCTGCAAGGAAGACATATGAGTTCCAAATACTTATGTAATTTAAAATGGATCTTAAAAGAGTAGGCTTGTCTTGCTGCTAATAAAAGTTGCCTAAAAGACTGGATAGAAAACAGAAAATTTTCAGAGGTTTCTCCACCCTAGGGCCCAGGGCAGAATCTGTGAAATACCATTTCCCAAGTGATATCTTTTGCAGGAAAAGTGCCCTAATTTGACTGTTGCAATATTTTCCTCTCTTTCCAGGAACTAAAATCAGTGGTTTCAATCTCTTGGTTTGCTAGCAAAATTTCTCCTCTAAACATGTTTTTTTTTTTTTTTTTAAGCTGAAGTCAACTGTAATTTGTGCTTTGAGAGCACTTACTAGAGTAAGGATACAAGTGACCTGAGGAAGATAAGATCATGCACTGATAAAGGGTAGATAGTCCAGGCCAGTTCTGGGTCTCTCTCCAAATGGTAGCTATCTACCCTGGCATGGAATTAACCTTTGAGGATGTCATAGGGGGTACAGGAATCAATCAGAGACTCATGGGATGCCATATTTGTTTCTCTTCTTTCAGATTAGGAACTCCGTACATGAACTTTGCACCACTTTGTTATGTATTAATGAGTAATTCAGTATTTCTCTACATGCTTGTGTGGCATGCCTACCTCCTAAATCCAAGTACACAGAGGAAAGTACTATGATGCTATCTCACAATTAGAATTATAATGCAAAAGAGAGACAATGGTCAATATCATCTTAGGTTGAGATTTTCTATACATTAAGAAGTAATTCTTTCTTGTGATCAAGTGTAAATGTAATGAGAGACACCTCACACATAAGACATTCAATACCTCTAAGCCTGAGGCTACTCTTCACCCTTTTGAACCTGAGAACACAGTTTCTAAGACAACTTTAAATCTTTACCACTTGGTGCTGAGGATGGGCTATCTAGGCCAGCCATAACTAAAACCTCCATGAAGCTATATCCATCCTTAGCTAAGTTCTTCAGGCCCCTCAAAGACAATATCCCTTGCAGGAAGTAAATGGCAAATGTAGGACAATCTGTGTTCATGTGCCTTTTTCTCTGTGATCTAAAACAGATTAAATGAAAAAAAAAACATTAAATGAAACTTAATAAAGTTTTTGGATGACCATGGTATGTACATTGAGGTCTTTAGAGAACTTAGTCAGACCTATGGATTAGATTAGAGGGATGTAATGATGCTCTTAAATCAACAATTGGTATTTAATGAAAGACAAATTGTATTACATTTAGAGACCAGTATTATCTTAATTTTGGAAGTTCAAAAGACAGACATCCACGTGAATAACTGGTCTGTAGTGGAATTCAACCAGTTCCTGTACAAGACCCCTACTGGCTTGCCAATCAGATAGGAGTTTACACAGAAGACATTTTCAGGCATGTATTCTTAAAGGTCTAAGAAATATGAGAACTGAGCCCATCAGTTATTTTATTTTTTTATTTTTTGGGGGGTGTTTGAGACAGGGTATCACTATGTAGTTGAGATTGAACTGGAACTCACTTTGTAGCCCAGGCTGGTCTCAAATTCACAACAATCTTCCTGCCTCAGCCTCCCAAGTGTTGGGATTACAGGTGTATGTCACTATGCCTAGCACCATCAGTTATTTTAAATTGTCAACTATTTATCAGAAAGAGATCCTCATCTCTTTCATGCCTAGATCCTGTTTTGATACAAGGAAATACTATAGTTTTTCCCAAGTCAGCCTTGCAATATGTAGATGGTATAGTGTTATGTGCCCCCTCAGAGGAGCTTTCTAGCCAAGACACCTGTGTTCTGCTGAATTTTCTAACAGACAGAGATTATAATGCTTCTAAGTCTAAGGCATAACTTTGTAGCCTTGAGATAAAATACTTGGGCCTTATTATATTTAAAGGAACTCAAAGACTGGGTGAAGAAAGAATTAAACAACTTATTTCATCTCCACAAATCAAGACCCTAAAACCACTAAGGAGATTTCTAGAAATTACAGTTATTTGTCACCTTTAAATAGCAGCACATAATGAGATTGTGTGACCCGTGTTTAACCTTACATAAAAACCCAAAAGACAGCCACATTTTAATGTGAGTACCTTGTTCCCAGACTACATTCTCAAAGTTCAAACAAGCACTTCTAAATATCTTCCTACAGGAAACCATTATGTTTGTATTTTAATAAAAGGTAATACATCACTTTGGGAATGTTTCTACAAGATCAGGAAGGTACTCACCACCCTGTAGGGTATTTAATCATAAATTAGATATATAAGATTCAACAAAATGTATTAAAATAGAAAAGTCCTAAACAATAAAGTTAGAACATTTTTATTCTCTGTCAAGAGGCGAAAAAGCAGCCATTCAGGTTCTTTGATTATTGCTTGGCAATGCAAATAGAGTTGGTCATAGACTGTCTCTAGAGATGTGTTTTGATAAGGACTGCAGATCCATTCTTGGAAAACTCCTGATCTTAACTGCCTTATATCTGAGATGGTTAAGATTCACTTCTTGTGCCATACTTAAGGGCACTTTTCTGTCCCTTCTTCCACTGCCCTACCCCTGAGAAATAAAGCAGTCTCAAGAGTATTTAATTGAAGGAACTTCCCTCCTCTGTGAGTGCTGGATTTCAAGACAAAACTTCCAGAATGGTGAGTTTCCCTTTCCTAAAATATTTAAACTGCTCTTCACTTATGTCTGGGCCATATATGAAACTGGTCTGGGCTTAATCCCAAAACGCTTGAAGAGTCAATTTAAGTTTTAGTCCAGATTTATCTGTCTTTCAGCACTCATGTGAAATTAGAGAATAACAAAAAAGCTAACCTGGCTCTGGCCACTTTCTTGCACCTCCAGTCCACCACCACTGGCACTTCACAAGATAAATTCTAAGGGACACCTTAGATTGGGCACAGAACAAGAGGGATAGATCAAAGTACCTTCTTTCCCCTTGTTTATTTTCAAAATGGAAAAGAAAACCAGTCATAGGTAGGCATCTGTAGCAGACCAGGTTGAAGCCTTAGCAGGTCCACTTCCCTCACTGGAATTCATACTTCACTCCAAAGAGTGTCACCTAGTCTGTTCTACATGTAAACCTAGCCTGAGTGGGCCCCCACTGAAGCTAGTCAAAATTACTTATTACTGTCTGTCTGTTTAGAGAGAACAATTACATAAGGCTGTCAAACAACTGGCTATAAAACAACCATGAGAAAGTTGTAGAGCTTGGTATTCCAGACAGATAAACTGTCACTTTAAGGCCCATTTTAAAACTGTTTGTTTTCACAGGTATAGGAAATTTTTATTCCTTTTGATTCTTATTATAAAAGATCTCTGTTAATTGATTTACAAAGTTTTGACTAGTCTTCTATATAAATATAAACCTAAGAATTATAAAAGTTATTATAATTCAACTTGTTTAAATACATCTCAGTGCACTCTAGTTTCTACAAAGTCATCTCATGTATCTGTGTCTGTCTGTGAAATTTGATACAACACATACATCTGTTTTGTTTGTACTTTTTTCTTTTGGCATTTTGGATTTTTAAAGATATTTGCCTGTTACTCAGGTTGGATTATATATAAATGTCACTAAAGACATGCTTTCCCCAGTTTGCCAGATGACCCAAATAATATTAATTTGTTTTACAAATACAGTACATACTGTTGTTTATATATAATAACTTTATAATCTTTCATTGGTAAAAAAATAATGTGTTAATTGATATGATCTGGTTCTCATAGATCATCTAAAAATTTGTTAAGATAAAAATGACTCTTGAACTTAGGAAAAATACTGGACAGGACTACACCTGCTAAATAAAGAAGTGGCTGCCTGGAAAATATTATTACAGCCTTTGTTCACAAAGGGAATGCCAATAATTTCCATAGCCTTTTGCAAAATATATTGCTAAACATATTATTGTGATATGTATATATTGATCATCGTCAAATGGCTAATTTTTCTATGGGAAAACAACAAGGTTTTATTTAAATGCTCTTAGTACAAAAAAAAAACTAAAGTACAAAAAGTTTCATGTAACTGATATTCATTGTTACTTCATGGTGTATACCTTCTGGGTATACAAGTCCACTAGAATAATGGTATGGTAATAGGTTATAGTCATGATCTTTTTGACTCAAGTATCTGTCTTTCTTGCACTCCAGCTCTTTTGATAAGAGATACATGAGAAACTAGCATGAGATAACCAGTCAAATATGTTTTCTTTAAAACTTATGTGATATATGTTATATATGTCATCACACTTAGGGATGCTCAGTTGCCAGACAGTTGAAACAATGTCACACACTAAAATTAGAGGTGGAGCATTATGAACTCCTAAGGTACATTTATAGGCCAATATGTCTGTTCTCTTTAGATGGTATGCTACTAAAAATAACAAATAAGAGTTTTTTTATGTCATTTAATATCTTGTGATCAGATGGAGGTGTTTGACTGAAAGACTATTCCATACTAAAGATGAACATGAAAGTGTTACAGAGAAAATGTTGTCATGCTTGTCATGCTAAAATACTACATGTGGCTCTTGATCTTACATTTCTCTGTAATGTATGGCTGTTGTCTGTTAACATTCTGCAGGGATTCAACCACTAGAACAACCATGGTTGATAAGAAATAGCCACTCCAGTTGTGCTTTACAATTAAAATGCTTAATGTCCAGACAAAATTGTAATAGTTAAGCTCACTGCTCCTATTGCATGACTAATGTCACTGATCTTCTCTTCTGGATGTTCAATAACTAAAGTTTGGAGACCAAAACTAGAAAGGTAACTAGGATAAGAGGACTGCCAAAATTTTGGCCCTAGCCCATCAAGGTCAACAAGATCAGGACACAAAGGAACATTTCCTGCAAGATCCTACATCTTCAGTAAGTGACTCAACCTCTTGAATAGGGAGACTGCTGAACACCAGAGGACAAAAGTACTGTTTGCCAAAGGAGGGTCACCAAGAGTGAAAAATCTTCCATGCTTTCACTGAAAGCACTATGGTCAATCAGGACTGTGACCCATCTGGAGGCATGACACTGACAGAAGCTGAGAGGCTGTTATGTATGGTTCCAAAATAATGCCTTAAGAGACTTAACTGACCTTGATAGGTACCAAGAGGTTTATGTTAATTGACATGGATCTCACTTTAACTTGACTTTATATGCCCTAGCCAAAAAGAATAACCAAAAGAGGTACACAATAATACCATGATAATAAAGCTAAATATAATAAGGGGCTTCAGTCACTGACCCCTTTTGGCAGTTTCTAGCTCTACCAGTAGCAAACCATGGTAATGGATCATTAGGAAAAAAACTTATGGTATAATCTTAAGAGCTCAGCTAGAGTTTTATATTTCTTAGCAAAATTTGTTCTTCAAATTCACTTATCTTACAGCTAAAATGAGAGACTTATGACAAAGTATCAGACTTATAGATAATCTCTATCAGTGAAAGCATCTAAATCCAGCAGGTTCATTAAATATTTCAATTTAAAGTGTGACTTTCTCCACAACCTGTCCTTTAATTCTAATACACTCATGCTTAGATAATGTTAACTCTAATTTCTTAAAATTTTTGTTTATTCTTGCTTAGAGGCTGTGCAATGTCAAACTATCATACAAATGGAACCAATGACAAAAGTGCTAGACTTCTTTTACCAGGATCCAGCAGATTGAACTTATAAACAGTTCATAACAACTAAACTATACAATATGACTTTTATGTTATATTCTTAAGTCCCCTGGACCTTATCCTTACCTTCTTTGTGTGCTATATTCATAACAATCCTGCTGACATTATAATTTGGCCCAGGCATTCTTAACTGTTTCTTTGACTTTGTCTCCTACATACTTAAAGCTATACATCTACCAAGGTGACAATGCCAGGCACCTGCAAAAGACCTTTAGATAGACCCTCTAGAGTAACTCTGTTGATCACAACTATGACCCCTTACACAGCTGCAAGTAGCCAGAGCTGTCTTAACCTTTGCCACCTCATAATTAGGGATACTTCTTTGGAGGGGGGAGTATTGCAGATAGGGCAAGTTAATTAGATATCTTGTAGGCAGTTAGACAGGGCCACAATCAAGAAGCCAACACAGCAAGGAGCCAACCTGGAGGATAATCAGGACACATTCACTGAAGACCAGAATTGTATAAGGAGAATATACTATATCCTTGTGCTTCCTCTGGTGATGAATAGCTGTGATTGATATTCTAAATAGATATTAATCACCCAGGTGGAGGGCCAAGGTTTTAATACAGCCTTTCTGGGAAATATCCTGACCCCCACCCTTACTGAAAATCCTTGTATGCTTGCTAGGTGACTTGCTCTCCCACTTGACCCCCATTTAATCCATACTGCTTGAATGACTGTACTTGTAAACTTATTAGCTGGTCATGGTTTTGTCCAAACTGAAGCCCACCTTGTAATTTTTCCATTGGGTTATATAGTTTTATCCCACTTTTTACCCACTTCACCACATTGGCTTGGTTGTATAAAACACCTTTGAGAAGTGGGATAAGTCGGCAACCCACTTTCCAAGCCCCCTTTTGTCTCTGTTAGAAGCTTTCTTTCCCTCAATAAATTTCCTTCTTTTAATCTGTGTTGTTCCTAGAATTGATTATTTGATTTTAGAGAAGACAAACTTGCATTCCAGATATCTAACAGGTTTGGGAATTACATCTCTTCCCCCTATATCACTTCTATTTTAGAGAACATGACCTCACATTTTGGATATGTAGCAGGTTTGGAGTTATATTTACCTTATTTGGCTTATCTTTGCTTATTTACATTACTTTCTGCCCAATATCATTTTTTGATAACTTTCTTCCCTATATCAGTATTCCAGGTATCTAATTAATTAAAAATTATGAGGCTGTTAAGAAGGCTGGGCCATCAGCACAGAAAACAATAGAAGCACATTCACTGAAGGTTAGCACTGTGGAAAAAAAAAATACTACTACACTATCTACTTCCCCTGGGGATAAATAGCAGTGATTCATATTTCAAATAGACAGTAATCACCTTAACTGGGCCCCAAATTAGCCCTATCAAACCCGTTTCTTCTGGAAATTGATGCGCACTTGCTCCAAGACTAGCTTCCCTATTGGATCTCCATTTAATCAATATTACCTGGGTGACTGACTATACTTGTCATGTTACTGGTTGATCAATGATTTTGTCCCCTCTTGTGCCCACCTTGTGATTTTCTTTTCGATCATATCACTTTGTCTCAAACTGCCTCACCTCATGGCTTTTCCCCATAATAACCTTTGAGAAGTGTGGTGTTTGGCCAATGCATTTTCCAGTCTCCCTTCTATCTCTCTTTGACAGAAGCTATCTTTCTCTCAATAAATTCTTCCTACTCTTAACCTTTGTTTTCCCTAGAATTCATCCTTTGACTTTGGAGAACAGAAACTTGAGTTTTGGATGTCTAGCAGGAATTATATTTTCCTTATTTGGATTACGTGGTGCCCTATATCACTCGCATTGCCCTAGGTTCTTTTAACAGGTCCTGCTACTTTCCCCCAGCCAGCGTTGCCACACACTATCTCCTGTTTCATTTCAGCAAAACAGACTTTTCTTAGATTGGGTTGTCAGATAAACTATAAAATACTCAATAAACTTTGAATTTTGGGCAATAAACACTTCTAATGCATAACTTAAATATTCTAAATATTATATGTGTAAAGTATTTGCTATTTTCCTTGAATTCAACTTTAAATTAGAATTTGAATTCTGCATTTTTATGGCTTATTCTGTTAACCTAGTCATTAGCACAGATTCCATGGTGAATCTCATGTTGTAAAAAGCTAGAACTTTTCTTTTTTAAAAAAATTTCACTTTTACTTTCTTTCTTTTTTTTTGTTTTTGTTTTTGTTTTTTGTTTTGTTTTGTTTTGTTGTTTTTTTGTCTTGCTGTACCAGGGATCTAACTCAGGACCTTTCACTTGCAAGGCAGGTGTGGAAACACTGAGCTAAATCCAAAACCCTTAGTCTTCTATACTTTCTATAGAAGTATGTTTTAGTGGCACATTTTCACAATCCTTACAAACTATATTACACACCATATTGATCTATTTTCCCATACAGCTTTTAGGGACTGTTTCTCCATTTCCTATTTGTGATGGGTTAAATATTTGGAGTATCTTTGAATGCTTAAAGATTAAAGGATTTTACATGTGGAAAGGGTATGAAAATTCCCTAGCCCAAGGAAGGGCTATGATAGAAAAAAATAATGCTGCTTTCCCAATAATGTCCATTTTCTGATCCCCAAAATACTAAATATGTTACGTTTCTTTAGCTCAAGATTTTATGTTGGATTATTCATGTGGGTCCAATGTAACAACAAAATTTTTCATTAGAGTGAGGCAGAACATCACAGTCAAAGAAGGAGAGGTGAACTTGAAATTATGAAAAAGTAGATTGAGTAGAATATCACATTGGAAAAAGAGAAAGAAACTGGTGTGACAATAGAAACAAAAGTCTCAGAGTCAGAGAAAGACTTGAAGTTTCTATATAGCTATTGGCTTTGAAGATGAAAATGGACATGACCCAGTTCCAGAAGCTACTAGAGTCTGATAAGGCAAAGAAGTACAAAACATACTTCCTAGACTTTCTGAGAGGGATAGTCCTGTGGACACCTTAACTTTAACCCATTGTAGCTATTTTAAGACTGCTGTCCTTTAGCAGTGATGGCTAACAGTTTTAGATTATTTGTTGTAATTTGTTTCAATAGTGACGGGATGCTATTATGACATTTAATTCATTTTATAAGGTGAACCAAAATGGAATCAATCCAGTAACATAAACTACCATTCACTGCAGTTGATTTTTAGGTCATAAATTGTTCTTTTTTCCTCTATCATCTATTCTAATTTCCTTTCTCCCTCAGTTATTACTACTTGTAGGTTTTGGTGCCTTGTCTACTGGCATCATAAAACCCTCACTTTTTGGTACTTTAAAAAATGCAGTTTAAGCAAAAAAAAAAAAGTAGTTTATAAGTTCACAGGTGTAGTACGTAATGTTTATATTCCTTGTGGAAAGTTGGTACATTTACATAACATGTCTTAATTGATTTTTTCAGCCCCTTATTATACATTAAAATTGAAGGTTTTACATGTTTCCTTTTCAATTTGGGGCCTACCACCATTCTACATTGCAACTTTTTCTTCCAGCGACACTGCCAATAAAAG
The DNA here is from genome assembly GCF_012274545.1 of Fukomys damarensis. Classification (NCBI taxonomy): domain Eukaryota; kingdom Metazoa; phylum Chordata; class Mammalia; order Rodentia; family Bathyergidae; genus Fukomys; species Fukomys damarensis. The sequence goes on along the minus strand of NW_022900951.1, from coordinate 64,675,552 downwards.
TGTCTGCTTGGTCATATGGACAAGGGAGCACATTTACCCAGACTATAGGCTAGATTTGAGGCAAAGATCTTTCCTGTGATTATCTGACCTCAAAGCTTCCAGCCTTCTGTGCTGTTAACTATTTGGAATAAAATAGTGTAAAATGTAGTACCTCTGAAAGTGATGAAAGCTAGAAACACTGACTTCATTTTTGGTGGATACACAAGATACAGCAATTTGTATTTTAATAAAGAGGTGATATCACAGCATTTTTCTAACCAATGTTCCCATAAAGAAATCAACAAAGTACTCGAGTAATCACTGGGTTTATTTTTTTCCTGTAGCACCAAAATTTCCATAATGTTATATATTTCTTCTTAACCTGATGGATTAGCATTACATCATCAGTGAAATAAATTAATGTGATGTTCCATGATACATATAGGTTGTCAATATATCTTCAGAAAATGTGGTAAAAGAAGAGTGAACAAAGGTAGGACACAATCTGAATTAATATACAGTAGACCCTTGAGTTACAACTGGCCTGACATGAGAACAACTTGAGTTAGGACCAGCATTCTAGTTTTAACTTATGACAAAAGTCTTGAGTTATGACCCAAATGCTGGCTGTTTGTGCTTCCAGATGCTCTCAGATATAAATGTAATCCTTAAATAGTTCTGGAAGGAACATTAAGCATCCTTTCCTATGTGGGGTAATTGGGAAATCTTGGGCCAATACCTTTCTAAAGATTCAAAGATTTCCTGACCTAAAATTATACAGGAAAAAGAAGACTGTGCAGAGGAGCCTGAACCTTCAATTGATCAACTTGAATTACAACCAGACTTTGGAAAAAATTGAATTCACAAGTCAAGGGTCCACTGTAATTATCTTTCGCAGGTTAGAATATTGGTGAAAAACTGCAATCTCAGCATTCTGGGAGGTTGAGGCAAGAAGGTCATGATTTTGAACCCAGTCTAGGCAACTTATTGAGTTATTCAAATTCTGTCTTAAAGCTTGGAGATATAGCTCAGTATGAGGTCCTTCTGATGAGTTCCCAGTACAACATAAAAATTATCTTTCTCATACGAATTTAAAATATATTTGTAACTCTGTTTTAATCAGAATAGAATAAAATGCAATTGAAAACTCTGGGCCAGGGATTTAGCTCAGTGGGTTTAGCTCAGTGGTTCCATTTAGCAAATGTAAAGTCCTGAGTTTAATCTCTGGTACCCCCCCAAAAGAAAACTCAATAGTGATGTTATCTGCCAGCACAGTGTCAAAAAATTCCCAGTTCTTTCTGTCCCACACAAAGAATTGGCTAGGGCAACTGGAGAACAAAATAAACAAAACTTTTATTTAAAATAAACAAAAAGAAAGGAGACAAAGTGAAGAAAAGGGAATAAAGAAAGAGCAGACAAGAGTGAAGAAAAGAGAAGATCAAGAAGAGATACAGCCCACAAACAGGAAAGGCCACTGCAGAAATAGGAGGACAGTGTGGCAGTAAGATTGCAATGGCCATGATGTGATCACTTCCTTTTATATGCTCTTAGATCCAGCCCTTTGAAAGTTGCTTTGGCCAAGAAACCCAACCATGACTGTGACATCACTTCTGTTTTGGATCAGGTTACTTCTTGTTTTAAGACTTTCATCAGGATTTCTGTGATTGACAGGTCCTGTCTTTCAGCCAACCTGTCATGTCCTAATCTCCTGCCTCAGTGATCTACCATTTACATGAGACATTATTAATCTTCTCTAAAAAATACCATGACTTCAGAATGGTTATGTTTAGATGTATTACTTAATTGAACTTGCAGATGCTTATAAGTCCTTTACCTAGGTATAGTTGCCTTTTTTTTTTCCTTTCATATTTTTTTCAGGAAGAAATTAAACCATGAAATATACAGGGCCACACATTTGTATCTTTTAGATCATTAATCCAGTTAATATTATTTCTGATTATAAAGTCATTTTTATAAATGCTATATTAACCCAAGTTTGAGGACCTGCTCGGGGGCTGGCAAGTTCCCTCTCATTAATACCCAATTAAATACACATCTCCCACTATCTTATTCATTGTGCTTTCATATTCTAAGCCTCAATTTGTTTGATCTTATTTCCCCAGGACCAGGTATTATAAGCTCTAGACATCCCCTATGCCCAATAGTCCACTAAAATTATTTGTATTATTCACTCTTAGGCATTTTACCTTGATTTTCCCATTACTTGCTCCAGAAAAGAAATGTTAATAAACACTTGCCAGTATTTCTCTCTTTCTGTTGAACCCTGACCAATCCTGGTTCTTTCACTGAATTATCTTACATGATGACTGTATTTTCCCTAAGAACCTATGAGTATAGCACACTAATATTCTTCCTAGATTTTCTTTTGATCTGCATCTGACCTCATCATAGTAAGGAGAAAAGTAACACGGATAAAATATTTATTTTCCATGGTCAGTAAAATTGTTTTCTGTTTATGATCTTGTTACAAAAATTTTCACATCTTTTTAATCACCTTTGACAACTTTGATAACTTTTAAACTGGCAAATGTATAGCTAAATGATGCAATGTATCCTAATTTCAACTGAAATAATATTGTTTCCAGTAATACTTGGCACCAAATTTAGAAATGAGTAATAAGTGTTTCTAAAAACCAAAATAGCCTACACTGAGCTTTGGATAGGAATACTTTTATTACCTGACTCCTGTATTCCCTCATCCATAAAAGGAAGCTGCAATTGCTTTTGGATTTTTATGACTCATCATCAACTGAGATGATTTTCTTGGACATCTCAATTTTTTTTCTTTGATATATTATAGATTTCTCTTTTCATTAAGCATCTAAGAATGACCTACACTTTAAGATTTCATTATCTACAGTTGTCCTTTCATCTCATTAGAGAAGACCTACAGCAAAATATGGGTAACTGCAACAAGTTCAGAGGGTCAGGAAAATCTATACATTCAAAAGTTTCCAAAGCATCTATACATTTGTACCAATCCAAAATTTCAGTATCTCATTTTTCCTTAGACATGGATCACTATCTGCCTGAATTCCTGAGAGCTTAAATATCTGATGCTGTGTCTTCACCTTATCTATGTGAACTTTATCACTGCAGGTGATAAGTGTATCTTAATAATTTAGCACAGGTATGCCATGTGTTTTATACTTAGCTTTTAGCTATTGGCTGACTGCTCTATTTCTTATTTTGCTCTGCAGTGTGACAAACTTTTTAGCAATCAATAACCACCTCCATTTTCATTGTAGATATTTTTGCTCAGTTCTGTAAAATGATTCAATACTTGCAACTAGAGGAAATTTTCCTTTATCAAGAAAGGATTATCATCAGTGAAGTAAATCATCAGCACTTGGACTCCCACTTTTCTTCTCCACATGTGAATTAGAACGGAATTTGTTTTAGCAGCTAGGATATGCTTACATTTTCTGGACCTCTAAATGTGTGCCCTCATTTCCCAGGGCCAGCCACAAAAAAATATCAGGAAATCTCCTATGACTAAGAATCCATTAAAATTATTGAAATTAGCCAATTCTCAACTGTTTACTCTGATTTAGCTATTGATTTCTCTGAAAAAGAAACACAATCAGTATTTACTAATAATTGCTCTCTTTTTGCTGCATGCTGAATAACCCTTCTTTTTCTACATTTTTCATTGATACTGCCTTTTCTAGGTTGAGTCTTGTGAAAAGCAGATGATAAGATGGGTTCAGTATGCAGGAGATTTATTGGATGGGAAGAAACACTCTTGATAGAAAAGCAAGAGATCATGACTAAATATGTAAAGCTTTCATTCTGTGATGCATATATGAAAACAAAAGAGTGTGAGAAAAAGAATAAAGCAAATTTCAAACTGCAGCATTGCTTCTTCAATGAAAGCTTTGTCCAGGTTGCTAGTGATACCTCAAATTAATGTGGACTGATAGAAGATCCTTACAAAAAATTGGCCTGTATTAGTGCTCTTACTGTGCTTTGCAATTGGAAGGGAAATTTTGTAAGCACAGCTGTGCCATGAATACAACAAAATTTAGATGGGTGGCAATTTGAGATGTCAGTGAAATACACTTCTTGCATTTTATTTTAGAGTGTCACATGTAACTAATAACACTTTTAAAAATTTTGTATAAATTTGCAATACATGATAAATAAAATATGTTATTTGTGGGAAATTGGTACATATACCTTTCACAACTTGATTATTTTTACAAAGTGGTGTCCAAGTCATTTTTTATTAACTATAAAATCTGATTTGATCTCCGTGAACTTTGATTTATCTCCCAATATTTTTAAACATGAAAGTTTTATTCTCTTAGGCCTGTTGTGAGAAAATGATAAAATGTAAATGAATAGTCTTAGAATAAATTTCAGATATACAGATACGGAGATATTTAATTTCATAAAAACTTGGGTAAGTTAAAAAAGCCTTCTCTGCTGTGCTCATTTTACACTAAATCAAGAAATTTAAGCAAGCAATCATATTTCATATCTAGCTTCAAGGGCCCGGTAAAATAGCACACAGGACAATAAATAAATTTTTGTTGAGTAGAATATTATGTTTGTGTTGTCCTTGGGGCTTGAGTACCTTAAGCTTAACCACTAACCTGCTAGGTAAAACATAGGTATATCCAAGTGTATTAGGGTTCTCCAAAGATATGGAGCCCAAATGATACATTATGAAGGAGTGGCTCAAGAATGATGGAAAATGACCATTTCCATGCTCTATTTTCAAGCTAGAAGCCCAGGAAAACGAGGTGAATCCAGTCTAAGTCTGCTAAATATGATGGTCTATGTACAAGCTAAGTTAATGTTGTGTCTATCTGAGTGTGAAATCGAGAATGAGGAACACCAGTATAGAAAGATAGAGATGGATATCAGAGCTAAAGTAGAGAGTGAATTTTCTTGTCCTCCATCTTTTTGCTCCTTTTAGTCCCTCAAAGGATTTACTACACTGGTAAGAATGAACTTTTCTATTTCATCTACTGAATCAGATGATAATCTCTGCCAGATATATTCTCAGAGCAACCCAGAGGAAAATATTTTTACATTATGAGGCATCTTTCTGCTTCATCAAGTTGATATATAAAATAAACCATTACACAAATAAACTAATTCTCTTTATGTGGAACATTTTTCTAAACTGCCTTTCTGATCAGCCATTTTAATAATTTTTGCATAGTATTATTTTCTTGGATTATTCATCAATGATCCAATTTACATTATGTGCATGTGAGCCTTTTTGTTTTAATGGTCTAGGCTTTTCTAGCTCTGAAACTATATTATTCCCATTTGTTTACACTGATCTGCTTCACATATGATCATTTTGGAAATACATGTACTCAAATCTGCCCTAAATATTTATAGCTCATACTAGCTGTACAAGCCCCTTTGTCTTCTACTCATGACATTGAGATCAATCATCAACTATCATATGGGCCAGGGATTTGGCTCATGTTCTGCCACCTGCCTCACAAGCACAAGGGCCTGAGTTCAAACCCTGGTACCAAAAAAAAAAATGTTCTTGTGAATTCTAACACATTTATTTTTTCCTGGCACATAACAGTTGGTGGTGAGTACAGACATGCATATTTATTTAATATTTGATACTTACTTATAAAATTAGCTCAAGAACTAATAACCCATACTTATTCTCATATAAGGCATGCTTTGGACAGAAAACAATTGAATAGTTTATTCAATTTCTTCCTGTATTTTTCCATCTCATTTTGTTTTTTCATAAAAATTCATGAAGACATATTTATTGGCATATAATTACTTTCCTGATAAATCACCAATATAAATTCCTCTGATAAAAAAAGTAGCAATGCATGTTTGAGGCTATCAGACAAATCCAAAAGGAACTGTTGCCTAAAATGAAAGATTGGAGGACTGCCTAAAACATTTTTCTTAAGAGTAGAAAAATCATTAATTAGAGATTGAGATTGTGATTTGACAACTTTGTTCCATGTATATAACACATCAGAGAACAGATTTTAGTAATACATTTATGGAACACATTTTTATTGAGAACCTAATATTGCACCACACACTGGAAAGTTGGAAGAAGACAAGACCAGACAAAAATCCCTGTCTTTGCAAAGCTTTTAGAGTTTATATTTAGGTAAAGTCAAGAAAGGAAAACTGAACTGAGCATGATGGCACACAACCGTAATCCTTCCATTCTGGGAGACTTAGGCAGAAGGAAAGTAATTTCAAGCCCATGTTGGGAAACTTAGTATCACCCTGTCTAAAAATCAAAAATAAAGGCTGACAATGTAGCTCATTGTTAAGGTTCTGGTTTCAATCCTCACTACTGAAAAGAAAGTTTGTAAAATGAATCTGTGTCAACACAGGTTGGCACACTGCCTGTTATCAAAGCACTTGGAAGGCAGAAACGAAAAAAAAGTTATTACTGCAGTTCAGGTTTTTGAGATAAGCTTGTGCAGTATAGTGAGACCATGTAAGGGGGAAATAAACTAATTCCTGGAGAAAATGGCTAAGTTCTGAAGGAAATTTAAAAAAACAATTTTTTTTCCTAAGGTGTACAAAAAGGGATTTCATGTAATTTTAAGTCAGAAATAATGAAGTCCTTTAGGAGGGTCACACAAAAAGAGTGCTGATCTTCACAACATATGTTTGAGCAATGGGAAGGGCAGGAATGTAAATATGCAATGTTCCACAGTAGGGGTTCACAGAAAATTTTATAATGTGTTCCCTAACAAATGGAATTTACAACTGCAGAATAAAGCAATGGTTTGAGTGCAACTTTTTTCAAGAATCAAGGCAAAAATCTGTTAAATATGAAATTCATAAAGCATAAGCTAACTTCCTGTTAAAAAAGAGCTATATATATTGTAAATAGGGAAGGGTTGAGGGGATGAAGGGAGGGTAGTGGTATGGGGAAAAAGCATGAAGCAACATATACCATGTAAAGATACAAAATCCCAATGATAAATGTAACTGAATTGTTTGCTTTAAATGTACCAATTAACTTAATGAAGAAAAGAGAACCATAAAACTAAAGTTGTTTACAACATAATAGCTTAGGATATTAAAATGAGAATATAGGAAAGATTTCTGGGTAAATATTTAATACTTGACCTAACATATTGTGCAACAGAAACTCACTAGAATGTAATTTTTCAGTTAACATTTTTTTATTTAAAATTTATCTTCTTTAGTTTGAGATAGGGTAAATTCAAAGTATTAGATCAATTTGGATTTAGGCAATAGCTTAATGAACAAAGTTTTACAGGAGTCTATGAGCCTTCACAAAGCAGAAGAGGGCATCCTAAATTTAAAAGAACTTGTGAAGGAAACCAGCAATTCAAATAGGAAAATGGAAACACTGAGCTGCATAGCAAGATGCACTGAGAGAAAATACACAGTGATATGCAATCATTATGAGAATCATTCCATGTCATACACATGTCTGAGCCTTTCAGCCCTTATATGGAATACTAATTGGAAGGATTCTGATCTGATCCAACAGTGAGGATGCAAGTACCCTCATGGTGTTAAAAAATGAGACAATCAAGAGATTCTTGTGTCAAGTATCCAAAATTAGTCAATAAAAATGGCTTAAATAATTATGCCTAACAGAGATGAGTAAAAAGTAATCCCATTTCATCTTCAGAAAGAATCATGACTGAACTTGCTTTTAAGTAGTATGTCTCTGATATCTTAGATGTCATCGGGAAGGTTTCCTATGTGTTTTGCATTTTGCTTAAAAACACATTGATTAGAAATCTGTGATAAGAATTTTGTGAGTTTTCCTCCCTGTTTTTCCTCATTATGATAATGCAAGAACACTTGTCACAAGCTAAGTCTGATTGTGCTTGATGCTGAAACATGAAACTTAACTAACCCCTTTAAAATAAGTGTTCATGTTCATACTGATGCATGTTATAGAAAAATAATTTCCAGAAAAACTCGTCACCAAAAAAAAGAGACATTTGAAAGATTTATTAGAGAATGATGAATGGTGCACTCTAGTGAAGTGTGGGTGCTTAAGGAAATGAGGAATGATACAGTTGGTGTAAGCCACACATTTAAAAATCCTTTATCTGGACATTTTTGCTAAGTTTGCCAGGTTAAAATTAAGATATCCACATTGATTTGAAGTGGACACATTCATTCGACAAGCTGTCTACACTACTGTCTGGGCTGGAGCAAGCTTAAGGAAAAGGCAATATGCAGGTGAAAGAGGATGGGTGGACTCATTTGCATCTGAAAAGGACTTGCCCCTGTTTGCAATTTGGAGAGTAAATAAACCAGGCTTGTAGACTGCAAGCCCAGATTTCCACCCCACCCAGAACATATCCATGGAACAAGATAGAGGAAATCAGAAGCCACCCACCTGAATTTCCTGAAATGACAGCAGAACTACAAAAAAAAAAAAAAAAAAAGATGATGGAGGCTATAGAGGAATAAAATAGTTCAGGTAAAAGAGAAATGATGATCAAACAAAGGACATGCTTAATAAATCTAGAATAGATGCAGATTTAAAAATAAAAATAAAAGAGCTTAGGGAAATGATGGAAACCATAAAGGCTCAACATAGGAAAGAAATGGGATCCATGAAACAAATTCAAAGAGATATCCAGTAGATTAAAAATTTCATTCAAAATATATAAATCTAATGAATTAAGGTAAGGTTAGAATATGAGGTCTGACAGGATCACAATTAGTGACCGTGAAAAGACAGACATATTAAAAAAATCAAGAAATTGTGAAAAATCTATCCATTTGTGAGATGCTGCAAAGAACAACATGACATTGATAGAAATCAATAAGAAAGCCAGAAATCACACAAAGTTCACAACAAAAAGTTCACAGAAGTTATGGCAGAAAACATCCCAAACATGGGAAAAGAATTTTCCATACAATTAAGTGAAGCATATAGAACTCCAGTTAGCCAGACCAAAATAAGTCAACACCGAGGCACACAATTATCAAGTGCAAAAATAAAATAGTAAGGGCTGGCAATATAGCTCAGTGGTGCCATGCCTGACTCTCAAGCACAAGGTCTTGAGTTTGATCCTCAGGACAAAAAAAAAAAAAAAAAAAAAA
>NW_022900951.1:64585711-64665929 GCF_012274545.1 Fukomys damarensis | reverse complement strand
AGAAAAAAAAAAAAAAAAAAAAAAAAAGTCTGTTAGAAAAAAGAAAGAAATCATCTATAAAAGAAAACCAATCAGAATCACAGCAGACTTTTCAGTGCAAACACATAAGCCAAGGAGAGCTTGGAGTGAAATATTTCAGGCCCTGAAAGAAAATATACTCCAATACAGATTTATGTATCCTGCAAATATACCTTTGAAAATCAATGGAGGAATAAGATGCATCAATGAGAAAGAATAACTGAAGAAATTCATGGTAACCCAACTAGCTCTACAAAATGTTCTGAAGGATATTTTAGAGATAATAAAGATCACAATTCCGGGAACACTGATAGAATAAGCCACTAGGTGGGGCAAGCAATTAAACAGAGAAGAAAGACAGGTAACAGCTGGAAAATAATGTGATAAGGAAAACCCAATACATATCAGTTATAATCATCAATGTAAATGGACTCAATTCACCAATCAAATGGAACAGGTTGGCAGAATGGGTGAAGAAACAATATCCAAAAATATGCTGCATACATGAAACACATTTAACTCAAAAAGAAATTTATGCACTTAGAGTTAAAGAATGGAAAACAATATGTTACTCGAACCTGGAAAAAAGCATGGGTAGGAATTCTATTTGTAGAAAATGTGAACTTCAAGCCAAGACTGATCAAAAGTGACAAAGAACATCATTACATCCTTGTTAAGAGAAAAATACAAGAAAAAATAACAATCATAAATGCATATGCATCACATAATGGTGTACTCAACTATATCAAACAAATAGTAACAGACAAGAAAATGTTAATATGCATTTATACAATTATTAGTGGACATGTTAATACCCCATCATCACAAATGTACAAATTAACTAGACAAAAAAATCAACAAAAAATTATTGGAACTGTCTTTTCAAAGGACTAAGAGAACCTAGTGGTACAAATGAAACAAATTAGCATATATATTTAAATGCTTTCTGAAACCACAGAATATATTATTTGGTGAATTATTAGAATTTCTCCTTACTCCCTATTATTATTTGATATTATCTATTTGTTTCTTGTGTGTAAGAGTTTCTTTTGTCTATGACTTCAGCATTTTGTTGATTAAGATTATGATACACTGTATTAACAAATGTTATTCTTTAATTTGTTACAAAAATTTGCTTTATTTTTGTAGAAGTAAGACTATTTAAAATATTTTATTTATTAATATCTGGTTGTATTACATTGATATAAAGTTTTTCAAAAATTTTCACAACTTAATACCTGTAGACAAATGGACTCAGTGGATGTCTACAGAGTGCTCCATCCCACAGCAGAATACACATTCTTCTCATTTGTATGTGAGACGTTGTCAAAAATAAACTACATTATAACCCATAGAACATGCTTAAGTAATGAAAAGGAATTGAAATTATCCTTTTTATGTCACCTGACCTTAGTGCAATGAAATTGGAAATCAATGGTAAAAAAATCCACAAAATCTCATTAACCACATTCAAATAACATTCTACAACAATCAATGGGTCACAGAGGAAATTGAAGAAGACATTCAATAGTACTTAAAATAAAATGGAAATACTAATACAACACACTAGAACTTGAGGGACATAATGAAAGAAGTCTAAAGGAGGAAATTTACCATGGAGAATTTATACATTAGGAAAATAACACAAACTCAAATAACAACCTAATCTTGAACCTCAAATGACTAGAAAAAGAAGAACAAGAGAATTCCAAAGCTCATATGAAGGAGGAAATTATAAAGCCCAGAGCAGAAATTAATGCAAATAAGACCAAGAAAACAATAAAAAGAATCAATGAATTGAAGAGTTTGTTCTTTGAAAGATTAAATAAAATTGACAAACTCTTAGCCAACCTTATTAAAAAAAAAGAAAAGATTCAAATTCATGCTATTAGGAATATAAAGGGTGAAATCACAACAGATTTCATGACCTCCCCAAATAATCAATGCCTACTTTGAGAACACTTATTCTAATAAGGAAAACACAGAAGAAATTAACAGATTCAGACACATATAAATTACCAAAGCTGATGAAGATATATAAATTTGAATAAACCTGATATCAGTCAATGAAATTGAAGAGTTAAATAAAATCCTACCGACAAAGAAAAGCCAAGGTCCTTATAGATATACTACTGAATTCTACAAGAAATTTAGAGATCTAATGCCATTACTCTTCAAACTCTTGAATTAAATTGAAAGGGAAGAAATATTGCCAGTCATTCCTGTAAGCAAGTATTATCCTGATACCAAAAACAGAGGACCAACCTAAAAACAGAACTACAGACTAATCTCCCAAATGAACATAGAAATATTCAATAAGATACCAGGTAAAAGAATGCAGCAAATCATCAAGAAGTTTATACACCATGACCAAGTACAATTCATCCCAAGGTTGCATGGGTGAATCAACATATCCAAATCAACAAATGTAATACACTATATCAACTGAGCCAAGGACAAAATTTACATTCTCATCTCAAGAGACACAGAAAATATATTTGAATAAGTCTAACATCCATTCATGATTTTCAAATCCTAAAGAAAAACTGGGATAGATGTGTTTTATCTCAATCTGATTAAACCTAAGAATGAAAAAGCAAGGTGTAATCCAGGCACTCTGGAGGCTGAGGCAGGAGGATTGCCATGAGTTCACGGCCAGCCTGGGCTACACAGTGAGTTCCAGGTCAGTCTCAACTACATAGTGCCACACAGTCTCAAGGAACAAAACAAAATAAAAAGCTAAGTATGAAAAATCAATAGCCAACATCATAATAAATGGTCAAAAACTGAAATTTTTTCACTCTAAAATGTGGAATAAGACAAGGATGTGTGTTATCACTATGCTTAATAAATATAGTTAAGGAAACATTAACCAGAGCAATTAGAAAAGATAAAGAAATAAAAGGAATAAAGATGGGAAAGGAAGAATTTGTTGTCATTATTTACAGTTGATTGGTACTCTACATTGAAGAGCCCAAAAACTCAACAAGATTAGTAGATTTAGTAATAACATCCAGCCATTTAGCTGGATACAAAGTTAGCACTCCAAAATTCCATTCCTCTACACAAATGACAAACTCATTGAGAGAGAAATTAGGGAAAACCACACATTTCACAAAAGCAACAAAAGTTTTGCAATATGTAGGAATCAGTCTAACAAAAGAAGTAAAAAGATCTTTACATTGAAAATTACAGTACATTATAAAAGGAGATCAACGTGGATATCAGAAAATAGAAAGATATCACTTGATATTAGGTAAGAAAAATGAACATTTTGGAATGGCCATACTCCAAAAATTTTATACAGATTTAATGCAATCCCAATTAAAATACCAATAGTATACTTGACAGAATTAGAGAAAATAATCCTAAAATTCTTTTGGAACTGCACAAGACCTAGAATAGTAAAAAAAAAGCAATTCTGAAAAACAAAGGCAAGACGGGGAATCACAATCTCTAAATTGAAATTATACTACAAAGCTATTATAAAAACAAAATGGTATTGTCAAAATTGCAGATCCGAGGATCAATGTAACAGATATGAAAATGGAGAAACAACTACAAAATCACTCATCCGCCTTCTCTTTGACAAAGTGGCAAAATATCTTCACTGGAGAAAACATAGTGTCTTTAATTATTGGTGATACATAAACTGTGCATATGCCAAAGACTAAAACTAGAGCCGTATGTCTCACCATTCAATGAACTAAAATAAAATGGATCAAAGATGTATATATTAAAAAAGAAACACTAACTCTACTGAAAGAGAGAATAAGTAGAAATCTTGAAGACATAGTTGTAGATCTTATGAACCAAATCTCAATCACATGGGAAATGTTACAATCAACAACTGGCACCTCATCTTGTTAATTTTTTTTTCACAAAAAAAGAAATCTTTCCAAAAGAATTAAAAGAATCATATCACAGTGACATAGGCCCACCTATGTTTATAGCAACGCAGTTTGTAATAGCTAAGATATGGAAACAGCTCACTTGCTCACCAGTTGGAAACTGGATAAAGAAGATGTGGTTTTTCTATAAAATGGAATACTACTCAGCCACAAAGAATGAGAAATTAGAGTCATTCATAGGAAAATGGATACATTTTGAGGATATACTCCTAAGTGAAATAAATAAGTCACACATGTGTAAATACCGAATAATTTCTCTGGTGTGAAAAACTATAATAGTATGCAAGATCCTAATGGGATAATTAACAATCTGAAATAGGAAGAAAAGGGCTAAAGGTGTAGGGAAAGTGGGAAGAGTAGGGGAAAGGGAATAAGGGAAAAGAAAAAAATATGACAAAATGAAAAAATGGAAATAAAGTGTTTGTAAATGGGGAGGGGAGGAGGGGGTGAAGGGAGGGCAGGGACAAGGGGAAAAAATGAGAACCAAGACCACCTGTCATGTAAAGGTACAAGATCCCAATGATGAATGTAACTGTACTGTATACTTAAAATGTGTCAATAAACTCAATAAAAGAAAAAAAGAGGGATCATTTAAACATAGAAAGGGGGGCCAGGGATATAGCTCAGTGTTTCCACCACCTGTCCTTGAAACCCTGGTACAAAACAAAAAGCAAAACAAACAAACAACAACAAAGACAAAAAACAAAACAAGGAATATGAGAAATCAATCCAACAACTCCTAGATGTTGTAATAAAGAATAGTATTAGACTGATAGGATTCCATTGAAAAAGCAGCAGGAGAGGTACTGGAAAATGGGTTGCCTGCTCACCCACTTATCAAAGGTATTTTATGGGACAAAGTCATGAGTTGAGGCAGGTTCATGGTGTGAAAAAACTTTGGTGAACTAGTAAAATTACAAGTATAATTGCTTAGGTAATGCTGATCCAGTGAGAAATCACAGGTGGAGAAAACTTTGAACAATCAATAAGATTATGAGAAGTATAGCCACTTAGGTCATACTGATTAAATGGGGATCCAATGGCAAAAAAAGTCCTGTACCAAGTGTACAAGGAATGAACAAGGATTCTTAGTGAATGAAGTAAATAATTGGAAGGATAAATAGAAAAAAGAAAAAGCAGCAGAAAGTACAAATGATACAAAATAAAACTACTCACAGAATTAATGAAAGAAAATTTCCCAAACATAGTAAAAAATTTGACATATGGATAAGTGAGTCATCTGGACTCCAACTATCCATGATAAAAAATATCTACACATAGATATCTAATATTTAAGATCCCAGAAATCAAACCCAAGAAAAAAATACTACAAACAGGTAGATAAAATCAGTAGCAGAATCAAATCATTTGCAAAGGAAAGGAAGCTCATCAAATTCGCAGCAGACTTTTCAACACAAACCATCAAGTCAAGGAGAGACTGAAGTGAGGTATTTCAAGCCCTCAAACAAACAAACTTCAACCTAGACTGATGTACCATGCAAAACTATCTTTCAAAATTGATGGGGAAATAGGATACTTCCAGGACAGAGAAGATCCAAGAAACTTCATGAGTACCAAACCATCACCCCAAACAATTCTAAATAATATTCTAGATAAAGACAATGAACATCACAACTCCCTGAGGCCCAATAGAGCAAATGCAGTAGACAAGACCAGAAATTAAAAGGAGATGGGAAAAAATTAAAAAGAGCCAACAACATTAAAATAGCATGATCATAATGATGAGTCAATACATATCTGTCATAACAATCAATGTTAATGGTCTAAAATCACCAATAAAGAGAATATATACTGTCAGAATGCGTTAAAAAACAAAATCTAACAATATGTTATACACACGATACAAGCCTAGTTCAAACAGAAACACATAAACTGAAAGAAAAAGTGTGGAAAACAGTTCTCCAAGTGACAGGAACCAGGAAAAAACAGGGTTATATATCTTATTTGCAGAAAAGTATATTTCTAACCAAAACTATTTAAGAGAGACAAAGAAGGTCACTACATCCCTGTAAAGAGAACAATCCAAGAGGAGGAGATAAACCAAATATTAATGCCCCAACTATACAAAGCAAATGTTAAGGGACATGGAAAACCAAATAAGCACTGATACAATTTTATTTTTATTTGTTTCATCTCATTGAGTTTATTGTTACATTTTAGGTATACATTACAGTTACATTCATCATAGGGATCTTGCACCTTTAAATGACAGGTCTTGGTTCTCACTTTTCCCCTTGCCCCTGCTCTCCTTTCACCCCCTCCCTATTTACAAACACTTCATTTCCATTTTTTCATATCACTAATACAATTTTAGTACCCCACTGTCACAAATACACAGGTCATCTAGGCAAATTATCAATAAATACTAGAACAGAACAAGGCTTGTGAACAAAATTCACTTAAAGATGTCTACAGAGAGTTCAACCCCAGATAATCAGAATATACATTCTTTTTGCCTGCACATGGGTCATTCTTCAAAATAGACCACATACTAGCTCATAGAACATGTTTAAGTAAATGCAAATGGTTGAAGTCATAAAATGTATATTACGAAACCATATTGCAATTACACAGGAGATCAGTAGCATAAAAAACTGCAAGAATGTCACAAACACATCGAAATTGAATAACACTCTCCTGAAAAGCCAATGGATCACAGAGGAAATTAAAGAATAAATTAGATAGTTTTTACAACAAAATGAATATGCCAATACAACATATGAGTCTATAGGACACAATGAAAGAAGTTCAATGAGGGAAATTTATTTCAATGAATGCCCTCACTAGGAAAACAGAGAAATCTCAAATAAATGACATAATAATGAATCTTAAGCATCTAGAAAAAGAAGACTAAGAGAAACCCAAAGCTCATACAATAGAGGAAATTATAAAGATCAGAGCACAAATCAATGCAATGGTGAATATGAGAACAATAGAAAAAAAATGAGTGAATCAAAGAATTGGTCTTTTGAAAGAGTAAATTAAACTGATAAACCCTTAACAAACTTTATCAAAAAAAAGTAAAGAAAAGGCTCAAATCTATGCAATTAGGAAAAAAAGGTCGAAGTCATATCTGATCTAAGAGAATTCCAGTCAATACCTGCTCTAATCAAATGATAAACACAGAAGAAATGGATGGATTTTAACATATATAAACAAATTTGAATGAAGAAGAAATAAAAATTCTAAACACCCAATTACATTCAATAAAATTGAAAACATAATTAAAAATTTACCAACAAAGAAAAGCCCAGGTCTTAATGGCATCACTGCTGAAATCTACAAAATATTTAGAGAAGAGCTATTGTCACTACTTTTGAAAATTTTCAGTGAAATCCAAAAGGAATCAGTACTTCTAAATTCATTCCTAGCAGCAAGTGTTACTTTTATTACAAAGCCAGGGAAAGACCCAACTAAGAAAGAGAGCTACAGGTCAATCTCCCTAATGAACATAGATACAAAAATGCTCGATTAAATACTGGTGAACAGAACACAGAGGGTCATCAAGAAGATCATACACCCCAAACAAGTTGGATTTATCCCAGGGATGCAAGGATAGTTCAACAAATGTGAATAAATAAATGTAACACACTATATTGACAGAGTCAAAGATAAAAATTATATGATTATATTGATACATGCAGAGAAAGCATTAGACAAAATTCAACACCCATTCATTATTAAAAACTCTTGCAGAAAATTAGAATAGAAGGTATCTCAACTTTATAAAGGCTATGTATGAAAATCCAACTGCCAACCTCATACTAAATGGTCAAAAACTGAAAAATGGCACAAGGTCAAGGGTTCTATCCCTGGTACAAAAACAAAAACGAATATTGAAAACCTTAGCAATAAAATAAGAAACAAGGCAAGGATGTTCACTATCAGCACTCCTGTTCAATATTGTTTTTGGAAACATTAGCAATTAGATAAGAGAAAGACATGAAGAAATAAAGATAGGAAAGGAAGAAGTTAAACTGTCCCTATTTGCTGATAATATTATGCTCTACATAGAAGATCCCCAGAAAACTCTAAGAAAAGACTTTTAGACTTAATTGACAGATTCAATAGAGTAGCTGAATCCAAGATATACACTCAAAAATCAATCACCTTCTTGTACACAAATAACAGAATCACCAAGAAAGAAATTAGGGGAAAAATTCCTTTTACAATAGTAAAAAGAGAAATATCTACAAAAATGTCTAATGAAGGAAGCAAAAGACCTCTACACTGAGAACTGCAACACTCTGAAAAAAGAGATTGAAGAGGATATAAGAAAATGGTAAAGCATCACTTGTTCCTGGATGAGAAGAACCAATATAGTGAAAATGGACATCCTTCCAAAACTGCTGTATAGATTCAATGCAATCCGTATTGAAATCCCAGCAATATAGTTCACAGAACTAGAGAAAAATATTCAAAAATTCATTTGGAACCAGAAGAGACCTAGAATAGCAATAGCCATTCTAGGTCATAGAGACATGGTAGGGGGTATCACAAACCCCAACTTTCTAAAGCACTGTGATTAAAAAATAGAAGAACATGGTACTGGCAAAGAAGCAGACCTGAGGACGAGTGGCATAGATTAGAAGATGCAGAACAACTCCAGACATTCTCATCTACCTCATCTTTGACAAAGGGGCCAACCATCCTCACTGGAGGAAAGATAGCCTGTTTAATAAATGGTGTTGGAAAAACTGGATTTCAACTTGCCAAAGATTAAACTAGAACCCTGTATTTCACTATGGAGTAAATTAATATCCAAGTGAATGTAAGATGTAAATATTAAAACAGAAACACTAAACTTATTTGAAGAAAATTAGGTAGAACTCTCAAAAGCATTGGCATAGCAAAAGACTTTATGAACAAATCCTCAGTAGAGTGGGAGATAGTACAAAGAATGAACAACTGTGATCTCATCTTTTAAAAAAGCTTCTGCAATACAAGAGAAACCAACAAAAGAGCTAAGAGACAACTGATAATGTGGGAAAGAATTTTTACCAGCTGCTTTTCCAACAAAGGTCTACTATCTAGAATACATAAAGAAGTAAAAAAAGAAATCAGAACTCCAAATATAAAAACAATATACAAAAATGGGCATCTGAAATGAACAGTCATTTCTCAGATAAAGAAGTAAAAGCAGCAATTAAACCTATGAAAACATGTCCAACATCACTGGTCATTCAACAGATGCAAATGAAAACACTGAGATTCCACTGCACACTAAAAAGAATGGCTGCCTTCAAGGAATCAACCAATAACAAATGCATGTGGGGTTGTAGCGAGACAGGATCCTTTCTTCATATTTGGAAGAAGTGCAGATTGGTGCGACCAATGTGGAAATCAGTGTAGAAATACCTTATAGGATCAGAAGTCCCATTGGACCCAGCTATTCCTCTGCTGAGTATGTTCCCAAAAGAATTTAAAAAGTCATACAAAAACGACATATGGTTAACCATGTCTATAAAGGCACAGTTTTTAAAGCTAAAATGTGGAAACAGCCCAATTGCCCATTGACTAGAGAATAGATACGATTTATTTATTTATGTATTTATTTATTTATTATAAACTGGAGTACTACTCACCCATAAAGAGCAAGAAACTGGAGATATTTGTGGCTAAGTGGATGCACATTGAGGACATACTCTTAAGTGAAAATAATTGGACACTCATGTGTAGATACCATATAGTTTCTCTGGTATGATAAACTAAAAGTGTAAATAAGGATCAAAATGTATAATTGATGCTGCATAATAGGAAAAAAATGTCTAAAGGTGTAGGGGAGATGGGAGGGGTAGTGGAAAGCTAAGAAGGGAAAAGATAAAATAAGATAAAAGGAAAAAAATGGAAAGACAGTATTTGTCAATAGGGTAGGATTGAGGGGGGTGATGGGAGTCCAGGAGCATGGAGAAAAAAATAAGAAGCAAGATATGTCATATAAAGATAGAAAATCCCAATTATGAATATAATGGAATTGTATACATAAATGTACCAAAAATATACAGAAGAAATAGATCCCTAGATAAGTACGAATTACCAAATTTGATCAAAGCTGACTTAAAAATTCTTTTTTTTTTCTTTTATTGAGTTTATTGGTACATTTTAGGCATATGGCACAGTTACATTCATTATCAGGATCTTGTACCTTTATATGACAGGTGGGCTTGGTTCTCATTTTTTCCCTTTGTCCCTGCCATCCCTTCACCCCCTCCTCCCCTAACCTAAAAATTCTAAACTACACAATATCACTGTGAAATAGGAAGAAAAAGGCTAAAGGTGTACTGGAAGTGGGAAGAGTAGGGGAAAGGAAATAATGAAAAAGAAAAAAATGTGAGAAAAGGAAAAAAATGGAAACAAAGTCTTTGTAAATTTGGGAGGTGGTGGAGGTGAAGAGAAGCAGATGTATGGGTGAAAATGAGAACCAAGATCTTTCATGCAATGGTACAAGATCCCAATGCTAAATATAACTGTACTGTATACTTTAAAAAATACCAACAAACTCAATAAAAATAAATGAAATTTAAAATATAATTAAAAATTTACCTACTAAGAAAAGCCCAAGTCTTGATGGCTTCATTACTGAATTTTATAAGACATTTAGAGAGGAAGTATTGCTTCTACTGTTTAAACTCTTCAATGAATTTCAAAGGGCAGGAATAATCCCCAATTCATTCCTGGGAACAAGCATCACCTTGATACCCAAAGCAGAGGAAAATCCAACTGAAAAAGAGAAGTATAGACAAATCTCACTAATGAACATAGATGAAAAAATCATTAATAAGATACTGGAAATAGAATGCAGAAGATTATCAAGAAGGTCATAAAAAGTGTGATTCATCCCAAGGATTCAGGGATCATATAACATACACAAATCAATAAATGTCATACACTATAGTAATAGAGCCAAAGACAAAACCCATATGATCATCTCAAAAAAAAGAAGAAAAAGCACTCAACAAAATTAAATATGCATTTATGATTAATACCCTCCAAAAACTGGAATAGATAGTGTCTACCTCAATCTGACAAAAGCCATCTATGAAAAACCAACAGACAATATCACATTAAATGGTCAAAAACTGAAATCTTTCACACTAAAATCAGGAACAATACAAGGATTTCCATTATCATAACTTCTCTTCAATATAGTTTTTGAAACATTAGCCATAGCAATTAGATAAGAGAAATAAATTTAATAAACCTAGGAGATTAATTCAAATTGTCATTATTGGCAGATGACATGATACTCTCTATAGAAGACTCAAAGAAGTCCACCAAAACTCATCCATACTTAATAACCAAATACAGTAAGGTAGTTGGTTAACACACAAAAATCAATAGCTTTCCTGTGCACAAAAAAACAGACTTACTGAGAGAGAAATGGGGAATCATCTCCATTCAAAATGTCGTTTGAAAAATTGAAATACCTAGGAACTGACCAATCAAAAGGAATCAAAGACCTCTACTCTGAAAATTTACAGCATGCTAAAAAAAGACAATGAAGAAAATATCAGAAAATGGAAATGCATACCTTGCTCCTGGGTAGGAAGAATCAAAATAGTGAAAATGGCCATACTTCCAAATGTGTTTGCTATATAGATTTAATGCAATCCCAATTGAAATTCTAGCAGCACACTTCACAGAACTTGAGAAAATAATCCAAAAATTCATTTGGAACAAGAAGAGACCTAAAATAACAAAAGCAATTCTAGGCAATAAAGACAAGTAGGGGGTACCCCAGTCCCCAACTTGAAACTGTACTACAAACTTACTATGAAAAATATAGCACGATCCTGGCACAGATACAGACCTGAGGACCAGTGGATCAGATTAGAAGATGTGGAAACAATTCCAGACACTAATCCACCTCATCTTTTTTCTTTTTGATACCTCTTCTTTGACAAAGGAGCCAAATTCCCTCATTTGAGGAAAGATAGCCTCTTTTATAAATGGTGCTGGAAAAACTGTGTTTCAACTTGTCAAAGATTAAAATTGTACCTGTATCTCTCACCATGCACTAAATTGAAATTGAAAGGGATTAAAGATATAATTATTAAAGCAGAAACACTAAACTGGCTGTAAGAGAGGTTAGTTAAAACTCTTGAAGGCATTGGAATAGGAAAATACTCTTTGAACAAAATTTCAATTGCACAGGAAGTAGCACAAAGATTAAGTATGGGGATATCAACTTATTAAAAAGCTTCTGCACAGCAAGAGAAACCTTCAATAGAATGAAGAGACAAACAACAATATAGGAAAAAAATTTACCAGCTCTTCCTCAGTTATGGGGACTCCAGAAGCCTGGCTAAGTAGGTGTGCCACACCAAAGTCCAAAGAATGATTGCTATCATGAAATCAACCCATAAAAAATGCTGGTGCACCTGTGGAGAAAAAGGAACCCTGCTCCATTGTTGATGGGATTGTAGACTGGTGCAATCGTTGTGGAAAACAGTGTGGAGATCCCTCAGAGAATTAGGATTGGAACTCCCACTTGACCCAGCTACATTCCTGCTGGGTATGTAAAAGAATCATACCACAGTGCTATAGGTGCACCCATGTTCATAGTATAATTTTGATATCTACTAACTTGGAAGCAGCCCAACTGCCCATAAATAGGAGCCTGGATAAATAAAATGTGTATTTTTTTCTATAAAATGGAGTACTACTCAGCCATAAAGAATGAGAAACTAGAGACATTTATGGCTAAATGAATGAACACTGAGGCCATACTCTTAAGTGAAATAAATATGACACATATGTATAAATATGAAATAGTTTCTCTAGTGTGATAAGTAAGGATTAGAATGTATAATAAGATAATGTGAAATAGGGAGAAAAAGTGCAAAGAAGGGGAAGTGGGAGTGGTAGGGGAAAAGATAGGAATGGAATTAATATGAGAAAATGAAAAAATGGAAACAAAGTCATGGTAGACAGAGAGCTGTGGAGAGGTGAAGAGTGGGCAGGGGAAACCAACATGGAATATATAAAGGTGCATATTTCCAATGATGAATGTCATTATATTGTATACCTTAAATGTACAATACAATTATTTGAAACAAAGAATAAATAACATATATTGTGAAATAGAAAGAAAAGTGGCAAAAGTGAAGGAGGAATGGTCAGGGTAGGGGAAAGGAAAAAAGGGAATGGAATTAATGTGAGAAAATGAAAAAAAATGAAAAGAAAGTATTTGTAAATATGCAAGGGTGTAGCAGTTGAAGGGAGCGCAGTGATATGTGGAAAAATATAAGAACCAAGATAGATTATATAAAGGTACAAATTTCCAATGATCAATGTCATAATATCGTATACCTTAAATGTACCAATAAAATTAATTTAAAAATAATGTATATATTCTCAACTCCTCCGTTGAACATATTGACAGATTGTCTTTATACAAACAATAGAATGCTGCATAAAAGTGACACAGTGTTAGTTCAAAAACTCAATTCTCCCCACAATTCTGGTCACAAAACAAACTGTATGAGAACAAAATCCAATTTCCCCATAAAGTCAACATTGAACTTAATCATTGAGTTTGATTTGGTTCTCATTCACCTTGGTTTGCAATGAGAATCATGGATAGAATCAAGTGTATGAACCAAGGTACCACTGTATTTAATCAAAAAAGGAATTCATAGACTGAAACTCAGAGAGTTAAAACAATATTTTATGCAAAAGGAGCCTGAAAGCAAGGAAATTCTATCCTATTATTGTGTTGTTTGTTTTGGCACCAGGGATTGAACTGGGAATCTTTTGCTTGTGAAGCAGGCGGTGGAACCACTGACCTAAATCCCTGGGTACTATTCTATTATCAAAGTGCACTTTCAGCCAGAACTGATAAACAGAGGAAAAGAAGTTCGTTAAACAATGGTTATTGGAAAAATTTAACAGTAAGGAATAATAGATGACAGATAGATACATAGATAGATAGCTAGATAGCTAGATAGGGATAATATGTAGGTGCACCCATCTTCACAAAAACCGAAGAACATAAAAGAACAAATAAACACAAAATCAATGGGGTTCCTTAGTGTTGCACTATTGCAAGTTGGCAGATAAAGTAGACAAAAATAACAGAGAAATAGCATAGTGGAATCACACCTTTGAAAATATGGACTTACTAGACATCTACAGAGTATTCCACCAACAAGTTTATATACTTTTGTCAGCAGCAAAATTTGCTCCAAATAGTCAATAAAGTACACTTAAGTGAATAAGATTTGAAATTGTTCCTTGTGTTTTGTTTTGTTTTGTTTGTTTTTGTACCAGAGATTTAACATGGGGCCTTATGCTTGTGAGGCTGGCAGTGGAATCACTGAGTTAAGTCCCAGACCCTTAAATTGCTCCTTGCTAATTATGAGATTACAGTGCAATTAAAGTAGAAATCAATGTCAAAAGAATCCATAGAAATTATGTAAACGCAAGGATATTTAACAACATTGTGTTGAATAATCAGTGGGTCACACAACAAATTAAATGTTCCTCTGAATCAAACAATAACTCTCACACAACATAGCAGGATTATGCGACAAAACGAAAACAGTTTTAAGAGGGAAATTTATAGTTCTCAATGCCTACATTAGAATAACAGAGGGAGCTCAAAGAAATAACATAGTGATGTACTTCATGCCCTCCAAAAAGAAAGATCCAAATCCAAAGCTAATAGAAGGAAGAAAATATTAAGGTCGGAGCAAAAATTAATAAATTTGACACTAAAAAACAATACAGTCTCTGAGTAAAACAGCTCATTTTGGGAAGAATAAGCAATGCAGGCACAGCCTTACACAAAGTTACCAAAAAATAGGAAGAAAAGGCACATATCAAGGCAATTTAAAATGAAAAGTTAAAATAACAATGGATGCTGACAAAATTCAGACTATTAGTACATCCTTGAAAAACTGTAATGCAATATATTGAAAAATTTCAAATAGATAGATTTCTAGAAGTATACTAATTACCACAACGAATACAAGAAGCTATATGAACACTGAAATTCAATAAAAAGGAATTAAACAGTAGTGAAATATTTATCAACTAAGAGAACCCTGATAACTTGGAGCCCTGGAATTCTGCAAGACTTTCAGGAAAACTGTAATGCCAATTCTTATCAAATACTTTAATAAAATGTAAAGTGCAAGAGCATTGCCTTTCACATTCCTGGAAATTGGGCTAACATTAATCCTAAAACCACATGAAGAGTCAACTAAAAAAGAAACCTCTAAGCCAAAAATTTTAATCAATGTAGATGGAAACATTCTTAACAATTTTTTCAAAATATCATTCATCTTGGCAAGACCATGGATAGAAGGATGGTTCAATATAGGAACTGAAACAAACACAGAAATCACATAAACTGAATCAAAGACAAAAAATCACATGATATCACACACACACACACACACACACACACACACACACACACACACACACATATATATATGTATACAAATACCTACTGCCAATGTCATATTACAAAGAGAAAATTAAAAGATTTTATTCCAATGTTACAAACAAGACAAGGAAGTCCATTCTCATTATTCCTTTTCGATATACTCTGAAACATATGACAAGTAAAGCAGGCAAGGAAATAAACTAAATAAATAAATTAATACATTATATATGATAACACAAACTATCTTTCTTTGTAAATGATATTGGTCCTTGAAGTAAAAGTTCCAAACAATTTCTCCAAAAGTTGCTAGTATGAGCAATCTAAATCTGCAAAGTAGCAGCATAAAAATAAATGCACAAAATTAATAATGTTCCTTTACACTAATAATACAAACAACAAGAAAGAAACTTTAAAAAATACCATTCATAATAACCTGAAAAACACTAACTACTTAGGAATTAACCTACACAAGAAAGTGAAAGTTATCTGTATTGAAAATTATAGTATGTTGACTAGAACATCAGTGAATGTAAAGTAATTCCCAGTTTTTTGGATAGGCTAAACCAATATTGTTAAAATGGCAATAATACCCAAAGTAATATAGCTATTTAATGTAATACTAATCAAAATAACAGACGTATTCCTTAAAGGACTAGGAAAACATGCCTACAATGTGTATGGAGCAAAAAGATACACAGTATAGCAAAATCAATACTCAGCAACTAGAGCAAAGCTGGGGGTATTATAATCCAGGACTTCAAATTATAATATAGTGGAAGAGTGATTCAAAACATTATGTTACTAACATAAAAGCACTTAACATAAAAGCAGACACATAGATCAATGTCATAGAACAGAGGTTGCCAAAATCAACACAGGCACATAAACTCATCTAATTTTTGACAGAGGGACCAAAAATAAATGCTAGTGGAAAAAATATTCCCTTTAATAAATATTGCTGTGGAAATTAGGTATAAACATGCAGAAGACTGGATATAGACCAAAATTCTTCTTTTTTCCTCATTGAGTTTTTTGGTACATTGTAGGTATACAGTACAGTTACATTCATTACTGGGATCTTGTACCTTTACATGACAGGTCTTGATTCTCATTTTTCCCCCTTGTCCCTGCCCTCTCTTCACCCCCTCCTCCCCTTCCCTTTTACAAACACTTCATTTCAATTTTTTCATTTTCTCTTATTTTTTTCTTTTCCCTTATTACCTTTGCCCTACACTTCCCTCTTTCCCTACAGCTTTAGCCCCTTTCTTCCTATTTCACATTATCCATTATATCATTAGGATCTTATGTACTATAATAATTTATTCACACTGGAGAAGCTATTTGATATTTACACGTGTGACTGATTTATTTCATTTAGGGGTATATTCTCAATAGACCAAATTTCTCATCTTGTATTAAAAAGTCAAAATGTAAAAAGCTGAGACATCTATAGCTAAATGGATGAACCTTGAGGCCATACTCTTCAGTGAAGTAAATAGGACAAATATGTGCAAATACTGAATCATTTCTTTTGTGTGAGAAACTGAAGGTGTAAATGAGGACCTAGTTGTATAACAGATATTGTGAAATAGAAAGAAAATATTTAAAAGGAAATGGCAATTAGGGAGTGGGTGCAGAGGAAAGGAATGAAATGAAAAAAATTAAAAGCAAGAAGGAGAAAATGGAACCAAACTTATGTATATGGGTTCTGGAGGAGTTGAAGTGAGGGCAGAGGGATAGGAAAAATGAGAATCATGATATACCGTGTACAAATATAAATTGTCAGTGATCAATATGATCACAAGTCATATGTAAATGTACCAATTAACTCAATAGAAATTTGAAAAATCCAATGTATTTAAAAAATTAATATGTATACAATACTTAAATATTAAAACCAAACAATTTAATTTCCTGAAAGATCAAACTGGTAAATATCTTGAATTCATAGCAATAGACAAGGGCTTTCTGAACCAAGTCTTAATTCCACAAGAAATAACATCAAGAATCAACAAGTAGGATTTATCAAATTTAAAAACTTCTGTGAAGTGAAGAAATGGAGAAACAATATAATGAAGAGAAAAACTAAAGAATGTAAAAAAAATTCCTCTTTTGAAGACACAGGTCTGCAACCTGGAATATTTAAACAGCTAAAAAATTATACCCTTCCAAATAAAGTCAAAATATGAACAATTGAAATGAAGAGATGATTCTCAGGAGAAACAGAAATAGCTAATAAATACATGAAAAATGTTCAACAATTTTGGCCATGAGATAAATAGGTATTAAAACATGATATTCCATTTTACTCTAGAAAGCATAGATAGATATTATCAGGAAATAAAGTAATATCAAATTTCTGAAAGGCTGTCAGAGAAAAAGGAACCCTTCTACATTGTTCATGGGAATGTAAACTAATACACCCACAGTGGAAATCAGTATGGAGATTCTTCAACTACTAAAGGTAGATATTCCATTTCCCCTAATTATTCCCCTTATAAGTATCCTCCCAAAAGTTTTAAAGTCATTGCACTGCAGTGATGCATGGATAGATATGTTTATAGTAAGACAAGTAATTAGAGATAAATCTTGGAACAAGCCTATGTGATCATTGACAGGAGAATGGGTAAAGAAAATGTGTTTTTATACACAATGCGCTACTACTCACTGTAATGAAGGATCAATTTGAGTTTGAGGGAAAATGTTTCGTCTTGATACCAAAATATCAAATAAAATAATTCAAACACAGAAGCTAAATATCTCGTGTTCTCTTAAATGGGAAACCCAAAGTATATATAATTTAAATAACAAAATAAAAGATGACCAATTTGAACTATGGAGATAGATCCCTTGCAAATGGAAAGAAGATCTTGAGATAGTGGGATAGAAGAGAGCAAGAGGAAGTAAAGAGAATAATATATGTTATGTCTGTGTACAAAGTATTCACAATGAATGTAATCATTATATACATCAAACATGTATTATTAAATATAAAAATGATATGGAGGAATAAAGCATTATTTATGTTTTACAAAAAGTATTGCTTAATATTCCATGCTAATTTAGATTGTGATTTAACTATCATGATCAATTGATTCTTTCCTTTGTTTTATTCTGAACAAGGGAAGTTGTGAAAATTCCTAAGCCTTCCTATGCATCAGTGCCATACTCTGTAAAAATCAAAACAAGAGAAACAATTATTAAATAGAGAAAATTTAATAATGACATAAGCAGGATATTTTTAAGGAAAACTGTATATGTTATTTCATTCTGGCATAGCAAAATCCATAGACCTGTTTGATTAGTAATATTTTATTTATTCAGTGTTGTAGGGGTTCAAAATACCAATATCCACATAATGGTATTGTTTGGTTTCTGATGAGAGTTACTTTCCTGAGTTGCAAATGTCTTTTCTGTTTTCTCATTTGAGAGAGAGAGAGAGAGAGAGAGAGAGAGAGAGAGAGGAGAGAAAGCTGTAATACCTCCGATGTTACATTTTATTTTTAATAAGGACTCTAGTTCCATAAAAGTGATCTTCCCTTATGATCTCATTTAAAATGAGCTGCTTCTTGGGGGATCTATTTCAAAATAGAGACAAATTGGATATTTCAGGGTAACAAAATTTATTCCATAGAACCCAAGTAACTATTTCACAGTAGAAAACAACTGCACAAAATTCTAAAATTTGGATATAATTCACATACAACAAACATTGGTAAATTTATTTTCTGGTGAAAGACACTAAGAGAAAGATAGAATTTCACTCTTAATTTTTTCTTCCCTAACAAATTATTTTCATTGGATTTTTCTGTCTTTATACATGTTAAAGGAGCATATGATAGAGTCATTCAGGCAGTGCTAGGATATAAGGTAAGGGTTGGGGAATCTAAACACATTTTTTGGCCTTTTTACCCTTCTGTTTTGACAATTGTACATTATAACTATTAGACATTCTCAGTTACTTGATGGGTACATAATTGCATATGTACTCATTATGGTGTGTATATAAATTCTCACACCACATTTCACAACACTAAATTATTTTGATGAAAATAGGAAGAATGAAGAAGAAAAATTTCTATGTCTACATTTTGAAGACACTTCATTCTCATCAATCCATGTACATATAGTCATCTCTGCATGGCACACTTTTACTTTTTCTAAAAATACTCAAGAAATGTAAGTACTTTATTTCTATATTTTTTCTCATTGATTTATAAAAGCCTGGAAAATCTAGGAGGAGAAATAATGAGATATTTACTGACTAATTCCAATCATGATAAATCTCAGAACTTAGTCCAGTGGAAGCTCTTGACAGGGTGGGAAGTATGTGCACATATGGAATTCTTTGATTTGCTCTACTGAAATCAGCTCAAATGTGTAAACATGTCACATATGGCATTACAACACAATAGAAATTTACTTAGAGATAAGCCGGTATAGTACTTACAATGTAATTTACCAGGTGGCATTTGAGGCATATCTGTACTTGAGAATAAAGACCCTCACTATTGTGGCTTCATATCCTTGAAATAGAAAACCTAATAACAATCCCTAAATTGTATCATATGGCCATTGAAGAGAATAAAGCAACTGACCACTCAGGAAATTTCATACAGTTACTTTTGTATCATGATCTTTGAATGTGCACAGAAACAACTAGAGGGCTTCATAGAACACAGATACTGGACTGCACCCTAAAATTTTGTATTGAATAGGCCTGGGGGAGGATAATCTGAATTTCTAATAAGTTCCTAGGTAAGGCTGAGTCTGTAGTCCAGACCCTATTCTTTGTGCTGCCTAATTGAGTTTGAGAGTACCTCTTCACTCTTAATAGAGCATCTTTATAAAAGATTTGCCAAATTCTAGTACCAAAGTTGTAGTTGCCAGGTGAGAATAACCTGCAGGTCTGTGTGGCCACTATAAATATACATTTGAGTTTAGAATTGTATATATCTTACAATGTTGAAAAGAAAAATAATTTTGTTGTACATCTCTTCCACACTATCAAAGCAAGAGTGATTATAGAACAGGGAGACTAGAGCTTCTAAATTTGTCATTTTATAGCTGAGAAAAGTAAAGCCCTAAGGTTGTTAGAGACTTCACAAGTTAATAGTAATGAAACAGGAATTCAAGTTTCCTGATTTGTGGTCCACATTTCTTCTGTGATTTTTACCTGAATTTGTAATATCTCAAGGTATGGGTCGCAGTTTAACTTCGTCATAACCTCCTTAAATTTGGTAAAGGTGAATTATTGGACTCTAACTTAACAATACTTAATCAGAATCTCTGGAAATACAGGCAGGTCATATGGATGTGTTTTTTGCTTTTTTATATATTTTCTCATTTTAAATGGACTAAAACATGCATTTTATTTTAATTTTTTCTTAAATTAGTTCAGCATTATTGAATTATAATTGACAAATAAAAATTGCATATATGCAAGATGTACTATATGATGAATTGGTATGGATATACATATGATTACCCAATCAAATTATTTACCACATTCATCATCAAAAAATAGTAATCATTGTGTATGTGTTTGTGTGGTGACAAAATTAATGATCCAAATTTTTCACAAATTCAAGTGAAATTTACAGTATTATTAACTAGCCATAATGTTGTTCAGTAGATTCCTAGAAATTATTAATTTATAATTGGAAGTTTTTAATACTACAAAAATCTGCCCATTTCTGCCACACCTCCGTGTCTGCCAACATCTTGTTGTTCTTACTGTTTCTATGAGTTTGAAATTTTCTTTGTTCAACATGTTCATGTCTATCCTGCCTCACATATACCTGAGATCAGAAATGTCTTTGTCTCTAGAAGAGTTTTGTCATTTCACCAGAATGCAAATAGAATATAAGCCTCGTATTCTAAATTATGCTATAAGTATGTTGCCAGCATTATGTGTGAGCCAATAACATGACTGAGCCCACCTGATAACAAATATTCGAACTCTGTTACCAATAAATGTATGTCAGATGTGCCTTATCTGTAACACCACTCTTCTCGAAGAGTATATCCTCTGCAAGGGGCCCGTCTTCTGAGTGCAAATGCAGACTGGTCCGCTGGCATTAAATAAAGCTGTACTTTCACCTTTCCTCCAAGGCCCCAGGTATTCTTTCCATCCTTCTAGACTAGCAGTAAGGAGCTAATTTAACTAAACAGAAACTTTGCTGTTTCATCTGGGGGTTCATTGGGGATGATTGACTACACTGATTGTTTGTTCATTGGTTGGAACCCCCTCAGAGGAGGACAGCCACACTCCCCAAAAACCACAAAGAAGAAGGTGCACCTTCAGAGATTTATCCGAGTATCTCCAGGACTTAGGAGGGGCCTCAGTCAGCTGCACAGTGCAGTCTCCAAAGCCAAAAGGGCCAAGTACACATTCTTTAGGTGATAAGAGGTAATCCTTCAGGGCATTCTCCCTAGTCAGCTCTGTTTCTAGTTTGTGGCAGAGGAGCCTGATCAATCCCCAGTAAGCATTCCTATTTGGTTTTGGTTTAGGGAATGCTTATTGTGTCTGGATTCTATGGTCAGTCAGGACCCTCCCAGGGGGGGAAGGTACGTTTAAACTCTGTGATTGACATATGAGTGAGTGAATGCTTGTAGTGACCAGTGAAAACAATAGACTGATTCTCCCTTGGCCCACGAAGGGTGTGGTTACCCCTCCTGGAGTTATGAGCTTTGAGTGAGGTCAAACTGATACTGTGAACACATCTAGAAAAGGCTAAAAGGAAGCTCTGGAGACAAGAAATTAATCCTGATGCTTGGACTGTTCTTAAAGTGGCTGAGAGACCTGAGGCCAGCCAATTGAGCATGTGGCTTCTCTGAGAAAAGGGCACCTCAACCCTTTGTCTGTCCTTGGCTCCTCTTAAGAGTGCCCCATGCACCATAGCACCATGACCAAGAGGCTATTTTGTCCAAAGGCCTTGGGCCTGCAGTTTTTCTCAAAGCTCTTTGCTGAACATCTGACTCTGGAGTTAGTCTCAGTTATCTTTCACTTATCCTACCAACCTTCAGAGTATTGAAAGTTATCTATTGGGGCCAAGACAAATGGGTGATATGATAAGGGAAGAAATACTTTATCTCTCTGGATACTGCATACATCATGTCTCTGGACCAAAGCTTTTGATTAGGACAATTCAAGAGGAAGAGATGACAATCATAAACATATATGCACCATATATTAATGCCTCCAAACATATAAAACAAATATTAAGTAACATGATAAACCAAATAAGCACTAATACAATTGTAGCGGGGGATTTAAATACCCCACTGTCACAAATAGACAGGTGATCTAGGCAAAAAATCAACAATGAAATACTAGAACTGAACCAAGCATTTGAACACATGGATTTAATAGATATCTATAGAGTGTTGCACACCACAAAATCAGAATATACATTCTATTTGGCTGCACATGGGTCATTCTCCAAGATACACCACATACTAGCTTATTGAAGAGGTTTGAATAAATGCAAAGGAATCGAAGTTATCCCTGTATATTATCAGATCATAGTGCAATCAAGCTGGACATCAATAGCATAAGAAAGCATAGGAACTTCCACAAACACATGGAAACTGAACAACACTCTCCTGGAAAATCAATGGGTCACAGAGGAAATTAAAGAAGAAATTAAATATTTTTTTACAAATAAATGAAAATGCCAATACAACATACAGGAATCTATGGGACACAATGAAAGCAGTTCTACATGGAAAACTCGTAGCATTGAAGGCCCACACTAGGAAAAGAGAGTGAGCTAAAATAAACCTATGAAGAATCTTAGACTCCTAGAAAAACAAGAGCAAGAAAAACTCAAAGCTAATAAAAAAGAGGAAATTATAAAGATTAGAGCAGAAAACAATGCAATGGAAACTAAGAAGATGATAAAAAAATAATTGCATCAAAATGTTGGTGTTTTGAAAGAATAAATAAAATGATAAACCCGTAGCTAACCTTATCAAAAAAAAAAAGAAAGAAAATGCTCAGATCCATACAATTAGGAATTAATGTGAAGTCACAAGAGGTCCAACAGAAATCCAGAGGATTGTCAATACCTACTTTGAGAACCTGTACTCTAAGAAAATGGAAAACACAGAAAAAATGGGCAGATTTCTAGATATGTATGAATTACCAATGTTGAACAAAGAAGATAAAAACATTTTAAATACCCCAATTACAATCAGCGTAAATGAAAATGTAATTAAAAGTTTCTCAACAAAGAAAAGCCCAGGTCCTGATGTATTCACTGCTAAATTTTACAAGACATTCAGAGAAGAACTACTGCCACTAATCTTCAAACTTTTCAATGAAATTGAAAGGGTAGCAATACTTCCAAATTCATTCCTAGAAGCAAGTATCACATTGATTCCCAAACCAGGGAAAGAACCAAATAAAAAAGAGAACTACAGGCCAAACTCCTTAAAGAATATAGATGCAAAAATCCTTAATAAGATACTAGCAAACAGAATACAGAGGATCATCAAGAAGATCATACTTCCTGACCAAGTCAGATTTATACCAGGGATGCAAGGATGGTTCAACATATGTAAGTCAATAAATGTAATACACTATATTAACAGAGTCAAGGACAAAAACCAAATGATCCTCTCGACAGATGCAGAAAAAGCATTTGACAAAATTCAACACCCATTAATGATAAAATCCCTGCAAATAATGGAATAGATGGTCGGTATTTCAACTTAATGAAGGCTATCTATGAAAACCAACAGCCAACATTATATTAAATGGCCAAAAACTGAAAACCTTCATGTTAAAATCAGGAACAAGACAAGGATGCCCACTATCACCACTCCTCTTCAATATCATTCTGGAGGGCCAGGGATTTAGCTCAGCAGTTTGATGGCTTGCCTTTCAAGTGCTAGGACCAGAGTTCAATCCCTGGTACAAAAAAAAAAAAAATCAACCAAAAAACAAAACAAACAAACAAAAAAACAACATCATTCTGAAAACACTAGCCACAGCAATTAGACAAGAGAAAGAAATTAGAGCAACAAAGATAGGAAAGGAAGAAGTTAAACTGCTATTATTTGCTGATATAATACTCTACATTGAAGACCCCAAAAATTACACCAAAATACATCTTGACTCAATTCACACTTTCAGCAGAGTAGCTGGATACAAGGTTCACACCCAAAAAATCAATAGCCTTCTTGTACACAAATAACAGACACACTGAATGAGAAATTAGGGAAACAATCCCTTTCAAAATAGCACCCAAAAATTTGAAGTATCTGGGAATCAATCTAACAAAAGAAGCAAAAGACCTCTACACTGAAAAATACAGCACTCTGAAAAAAGAGACAGAAGAGGATATAAGAAAATGGAAAGATATCCCCTGCTGCTTGGTAGGAAGAATCAACATAGTGAAAATGGCCATACTACCAAAACTGCTATATACATTCAATGCAATGCCAATTGAAATTCCAACACTATAATTCAAAGAACTACAAAAAAGAATCCAAACACTCATTTGTAACCAGAAGAGACCTAGAAGAGCAAAAGCCATCCTAGGCAACTGAGACATGGCAGAAGGTATAACAATTCCCAATTTGAAACTATACTACAAAGCCACTGTGATGGAAACAGCATGGTACTGGCAAAGAAATAGACCTTTGGATCAGTGGAACAGACTGGAAGATATAAAAATAACTCCAGATGTGCTCAGCTACCTCATCTTTGACAAAGGATCTGACCATCCTCACTGGAAGCAAGATAGTCTCTTTAATAAATTGTGTTGGCTATTCCACAGGACCTCTGAAGGTCAAACTTACTCGGATTCCAGAAGACCTGGTTACCCAGGATCCTTCAGCAACATCCAGTCCTGAGTCAGATAAGCCATCCTACCTTTTTACCCCCTCATCCTCTCATGGGGTATTGTGACCCATTTCACACTACAACACCCACTGATATCCTAAGTCTTCTTATATTAGTACTCCTGGGACTTGTCCTTGGGACAGGATTTACCACAGTATCTCCAAGAGCCCCTCAAAGAGCTGGGGGTAGAGATTCCATTTGACCCAGCCATCCCTCTGCTGGGTATCTTTCCAAAAGAATTAAAAGAATCATATGACAGTGACACATGCACACCTATGTTTATAGCAGCATAGTTGGTAATAGCTAAATCTTGGAAACAGCCCATTTGCCCATCAGTTGGAAACTGTATAAAGAAGATGTGGTTTTTCTATAAAATGGAATACTACTCAGCCTTAATGAATGAGAAATTAGAGTCATTCATAGGAAAATGGATATATATTGAGGATATACTCCTAAGTGAAATAAATAAGTCACACATGTGTAAATACTGAATAGTTACTCTGGTGTGAAAAACTATAATAGTACATAAGATCCTAATGAGATAATTGACCGTGTGAAATAGGAAAAAAATGGCTAAAGGTGTAGGGAAAGTGGGAAGGGTAGGGGAAAGGTAATAAGGGGAAAAATATATATAAGAAAATGAAAAAATGGAAATAAAGTACTTGTAAATGGGAAGGGGAGGGGGGTTGAAGGGAGGGCAGGGACAAGAGGAAAAAATGAGAACCAAGACCTGTCATGTAAAGGTACAAGATCCCAGTAATGAATGTAATTATACTGTATACCTAAATTGTACCAATAAACAATTTAAAAAAAGAAGTATAACATAAGACTGATTAGAGTCAATAAAGAAACAGGAGTGAGTGCAATGAACATAAAAAATGTTCACATAAATAATGGCAGAAAATTTCCAAGTAGGGAAAAGGAACTTGACATACAGATAAATGAGGCATATAGGACTCCAACTAGCGATGATTAAAAAACAAAAAAAAAAAACCCTACACCTAGGCTTACACTAGTTAGTATTCCAGAAACCCAACAAAAATACAAAATTCTACAAGCATTTTGAGAAAAAACCAAATCATATAGAAAGCAATGCCCATCAGAATTACAAAAGACTTCTCAACACAAACCCTCAAGGAAACAAGGCTTGAATTACCTTCAAGCACCAAAGGAAAACAACCTCTAACTCAGATTGATGTATCCTGCAAAGCTATCTTTTGAAATTGATGGAGAAATAGGAAATTCATGAATACCAAACCAGCAGTCCAAAAATTTTAAACACTATTATAGGAAGAGACAGTGAGGATCATAACCCTAGGAAGCAGAGTGGAATTAATTCTTCAGGCCAGACAAGAAATTAAATGCTAAAAGGAATCCAGCAAAGAGAATAGGAAAAAAATAATGAAATATATGTCAGTTATAACAACTAATGCTTGTGGTCTCAATTCACCCATATATGGGCAGAATGGGTCATGAAGCATGATCCAACAATATGTTGCATATAGAAGCACACTTAATAAAAAGTAAAACTCATAGACTGAAAGTTAAATGGTGGATAATAATACTCTATGGAAGAGGAACCCCACCCTCCCCCTGAAAAAAGCTGGAGTAGGTATTCTCTTTGTAGATCAAATAGATTTCAAATTGACACTGATTAAGAGGGACAGAGAAGGAAACTACATCCTTGTAAAGGGAGCAATCCAAGAGAATGTGATAACAATCATAAATATATATGCACCAAATGCTAGTGCATCCAACTATGTAAAACAAATCCTAACAGGCATGAAAAAATAAATTAAGGAAAAATACAATAGTAGTGGGGGAGCTCACTACCCCACTGTTACCAATAAATAAATCAACTAGACAGAAAATAAACAACAAAATACTAGAACTCAAACAACCTCTTGAAAAAAAATTAATTTAACAGGTATTTACAAAGTGTTCTACCCCACAAAATCAGAATGAACATTCTTTTCTTCTACACAATGGTGGTTCTCCAAAGTAGACCATATACATTCTCATAGAACATATTTAAGTAAATGAAAAGAAAGTTAAGTTATTCCTATTATATTATGAGACCATAGTGTGATGAAATTGGAGATCAACAGCAAAAGAAACCACAACAGTTTCATAAACACATGGAAATTGAAAAACACACTTCCGAATAACCAGTGGGTCACAGAGGAAATTAAAGTAGAATCCAGACAATCTTTACAATTAAATGAAAATATCAGTACAAAATATTGGATTCTATGGGACACAATGAGAGCAATCTTACAAGGGAAATTCATAGCAGTAAGTGCTCGTACTAGGACAACAGACTGAGCTCAAGCAAACAACTTGAAAATCGTGTGTATGCAGAGGCATTCTGGGTCAATTTTTCTTCTTGGCTTTACTTCTGAGGACAGTTGCAACTTAGAAATGGAGGCTGAGCATTTAAGTGGCAGATTATTGACAATTGATTCCATAATGAACAAAGTTAGAGATATTAAAAATAAATTTAAAAATGAAGATCTTACTGATGAGCTAAACTAAATAAAGCTAACAAAGTCTCTGCAGATAGAACAGATAACTCAGGAACTGTTAATCGAATTATGATGATGGTGAATAATCCAGAGGACTGGTTAAATTTCTTACTCAAACTAGAGAAAAACAAGTGTCCCCCTAAATGATGCTCTTTTAAATAAACTGATTGGTCATTACAGTCAAGCAATTGAAGCACTTTCTCCAGATAAATATGGCCAAAATGAGAGTTTTGCCCAAATTCAAGTGAGATTTGCTGAATTAAAAGCTATTCAAGAGCCAGATGATGCACGTGACTACTTTCAAATTTCCAGAGCAAACTGCAAGATATTTGTTTTTGTGCATATATCTTTTGCTCAATTTGAACTGTCTCAAGGTAATTTCAAGAAAAGTAAACTTTTCCATAAAGCTGTAGATTGTGGAGCAGTACCACTAGAAATGCTAGAAATTGCACGGCATAATTTAGACCCCCCAAAAAAGCAGCTACTTTCAGAGGGGAAAAGAAGAGTTTAATCAGTATCTACAGTATTAACTTCCCAAGAATCATTCTCTAGTTCACCTGGACATTTACAAAATAGAAGCATCAGTTGTGATTCCAGAGGGCCAGCCACTAAAACCAGGCTTTTATATGGCAAGAATATACCACCACAAGATGCAGAAGTAGGTCATCAATATCCCTTGAAAGAAACTAACAAAATTACATGGTCCTGCCCATTTGGAAGAGTCCCAGTTATCCTTCTAAATAGCCCAGATTATCAAGTGAAGACAGATGGGTCAGTTATGCCAAGTTTTGCAAAAAGGCAGATCTCTGGATCAGAATGTCAAGATTTGATTATGCCTACATCTAAACCAAGTGCAAATAATTCCTGTAAATTGAGAACTTTAAAGTCTGTTCAGAATATCCATTCAAAGGAATCTTATATCAGATGGAAAGAGTTTTGAACTTAATATTGATTCAGTAACTCTGAAAAATAAAGCTGAATCAAGGCTTGTAACTAAATTAGAATGTGCAGCAGCAGAAACAATACTTATTTCTGCAGAAACCAAGGAGCATCAAGAACCAAAGATTCCAGAAAGTACCCAGAAACAGTGGCAACCTAAGAGAAAGTCAGAATGTGTGACCCAGAATCCTGCTATACTTTCAAATCAGTGGCATATGCAAGCCAAAACCCCAAAGGTTGATACAGAGCAGAAACATACCACTGTTGAGCAAGCTGTCTTTTCAGTTTTGAAGAAGTCACCACCCTTATCAGTGCCTAAATGGATTGATCCAAAATCTGTTTGTCACACACAAAGTAACAATACCTTAGATGATTACATGTGCTGCTTTAGAACTCCAGTTGTCAAGAACGACTTTCCCTCAGCCTGTCCATCATCAACACCTTACAGTGAATTTGCCTGTCTCCAGCAGCAACAGCAGCAAGTTCCAGTTGCTCCTCTGCAGAACCTACAGACTGCAGGATCCTCAAATGAATGCATTTCAGTTAAAGGAAGAATTTATTCCATATTAAGGCAGATAGGAAGTGGAAGTTCAAGTAAGGTATTTTAGGTGTTGAATGAGAAGAAACAGACTATGCTATGAAATAAGTGAACTTAGAAGAAGCAGATAACAAGTCTTTTGAAAGTTATCAGAATGAATTAACTTATTTGAATAAACTACAACAACACAGTGATAAGATCATCCAACTTTATGATTATGAAATCACAGATCAGTATATCTACACAGTAATGGAATGTGGGAATATTGACCTTAATAGTTGGCTTAAGAAAAAATGTCTGTCAATCCATGGGAATGCAAGAGTTACAGGAAAAATATGTTGGAGGCAGTACACACAATACTTCAACATGGCTTTGTTAATAGTGATCTGAAGCCTGCTAACTTCTTAATAATTGATGGAATGCTAAAGCTAATTGATTTTGGGATTGCAAACCAAATACACCAGATACAAGCATCATTAAAGGTTCTCAGGTTAGTACAGTTAATTACATGCCCCCAGAAGCAATCAAAGACATGTTTTCCTTGAGAGAAAATGGGAAGTCCAAGTCCAAGATAAGCCCCAAAAGTAATGTTTGGTCCTTAGGATACATTTTGTATTATATGACTTATGGGAAAACACCATTTCAACATATAATTAATCTGATTTCTAAGCTACATACTACAGTTGACCCTAATCATTAAATTGAATTTCCTGATATTCCAGAGAAGGATCTTCAAGATGTACTAAAGTGTTGCTTAGTAAGGGAGCCTAAACAGACGATATCTATTCCTGAGCTCCTGGCACATCTTTATATTCAAATTTAGACTCATCCAGGTATCCAAATGGCTAAGGAAACCACTGATTAATTGAAACATGTTTTAGGCCAACTGGTTGGTCTGAATTCTCCCAACCCCACTTTAAAAGTTGCTAAAACTTTAAATGCATGCTATAGTAGTGATGAAAGTCAGGATTCTTCATCCAAGACTTTTGAAAAAAATGGGAAAAAATGATACACAGGTACTCATATACTGTCGAATAACACTATAAAATATATGGGATTGTTATACTCTTGATTATCTGTGGAAATCTACTCGTGAAAACAACTTCAATTCAGAAACATTACCAGCAAAAAATGAAGTAATTATCCTCAAAAGAAAAGTAAAAATAACAACCATGAATTGTACTGTGTACATTAAATTATAAAATTGTTTTCTGTTTTGTGCTTTCCTGTAAAGCTCCTTGATTTGATAGCATTCACACTTGGAAGAGTGGGTGGGCAACTGAAATATATTTTGGAGTACTATGTAAATAAAGCTTTGTAGCATAAACTAATACAGAAAAAAAAAACAACTGATGCTGAATCTCAAACTTCTAGAAAAAAAAAGAGCAGGAAAAAAGGGAGGATATTGTAAAGATCAGGGCAGAAATCAATGCAACGGAGACTAAGAGAATGACACAAAAAATCAATGGAGCAAAAAGTTGGTTGTTCAAAAGAATAAATAAAATTAACAAACCCTTAACCGACCTTATCTAAAAAAAAAGAAGGAAACCCACATAATTGACAGTGTGAAATAGGAAGAAAAGAGCTAACGGTGTAGGGTAAGTGGGAAGGGTAGGGGAAAGGGAATAAGGGAAAAGAAAAACATATGAGAAAATGAAAAAATGGAAATAAAGTGTTTGTAAATGGGGAGGGGAGGAGAGGTTGAAGGGAGGGCACAGACAAGGGGAAAAATATGAGACTCAAGACCTGTCGTGTAAAGGTACAAGATCCCAATGATGAATGTAACTGTACTGTATATCTAAAATGTATCAATAAACTCAATGAGAAAAAAAGAAAATAAACACCAAATCCATACAATTAAAAATATAAAGGCTGAAATTACATCAAACCCAGTAGAAATCCAGAGAATGATCAATACCTACTTTGAGAACCTATATGTCATTAAGATACATAGAACAAAGAAGAAATGGACCAATTCTTAGATACATATGAATTACCAAAGTTGAATGAAGACCTAAAAATTCTAAATAGCCTAATATCAACAAAATTGAAAGCATAGTTAGAAATTTACCAACTAAGAAAAGCCTGGGCTCTGATGTCTTCACTGCTGAAATGTACAAGACAGTTATAGAAGAACTATAGCCACCATTGTTTAAATTCTTCAATGAGATTGAAAGGGAAGCACTACTCACAAAATGCATTCCTAGAAGCAAGTATCAATTTGATCCCCAAAGCAGAGAAAGACACAACCAAAAGTGAGAACTATAGGAAAATCTCACTAATGAACATAGATACAAAATCCTTAAAAATATATTGACAAATAGAATGTAGAAGATTATCAAGAAGATCATTCACTCTGACAAAGTTGGATTCATCCTAGTGATGCAGGGATGGTTCAACATATGCAAAGGAATAAATGTAATACACTATATTAATGGTGGTAAGGACAAACCATATGATCATTTTAATAAATGCAGAAAAAGCATTAGACAAAACCCAACATGCATTCATGCTAAAACCCTACAAAATAATGAAATAGACAGTCTCTACCTTAACCTGATAAAAGCCATCTATGAAAATCCAAGAGCCAATATCATGCTAAGTGTTCAAAAAATGAAATCTCTCAGTCTAAAAT
This sequence comes from Fukomys damarensis, assembly GCF_012274545.1. Classification (NCBI taxonomy): domain Eukaryota; kingdom Metazoa; phylum Chordata; class Mammalia; order Rodentia; family Bathyergidae; genus Fukomys; species Fukomys damarensis. The sequence goes on along the minus strand of NW_022900951.1, from coordinate 64,634,094 downwards.
GAGGAACAAGACAAGGATGTCTACTAGCATGACTCCTGTTTAAATAATTTTGGAAACATTAGCCACAGCCATCAGAAGAAGCAAAGAAATAATGTGAATAAATATAGGAAATGAAGAAGTCAAATTGTCATTATTTGCAAATGACATGATATTCTATATAGAATACCCCCAAAACTCCATCGTAAGTCTTCTAGTCTTAATGACCAAATTTAGCAGAGTAGCAGGATACAAGGGCAATAAAAAAACATCAATATCTTTCCTGTACACAAGCAATAGACTCACTTAAAAAGGAATTGAAGAAACAACTCCCATCACAATAGCATCCAACAAAATAGCATCCAAGGAATCAGCCTAATGATATAAATCAAAGACCCCTAATATGAAAACTATAGCATTCTGAAAAAAGGAGATCAAAAAGGATACAAGAAAAAGGAAGGACATCCCCTGCTTCTGGGGAGGAAGAACCAATATAATGACAATGACCATACTCCCAAAACTGATATATGTATTCAATGCCATTTCCATTTAAATTCCAAGAGCTTACTTAACAGATCTTGAGGAAACAAACCCAAAACTCATTTGGATCAAGAAGAGACCTAGAAGAGCAAAATCAGTTCTAGGTATCAAAGACAAGGTGGAAAGTACCACAGTCCCAATCTGAAATGATCCTACAATGCTACTGTGATAAAACCAGCATGGTACTGAAAAAGAAACACCTCCAGATGTACTCAGACACATTATCTTTTACAAAGGAGCCAAATACCCTCACTGGAGGAAAGCTAGCCTATTTAATAAGTGGTGCTGGAAAAACTGGGCTTCAACTTGCCAAACATTAAAAATAGAACTATATCTCTCACCATTTAAAGTAAAATAAAAATGGATTAAAGATCTAGCTATTAAAATAGAAACACTAAACCAGCTGGAAGAGAGATTAAATAGAACTATCGAAGACATTGGTGTAGGAAAAGCTTTCATGTATAATACCTCATTTGCACATGAACTAGCACAAAGAAACAACAATTGGGGTCTCTTCTTATTAAAAATCTTCTGCAGAGGAAGAGGACCCACCATCAGTGTGAAGAGACAACCCACAATGTGGGAGAAATTCTTTACTAGCTGTTTCTCAGAGAAGGGTCTACTGTCTAAAATATATAAAGAACTTAAAAAAATCAGACCTCCCAAATTTAAAGATCCAGTCCAAAAATGGACATCTGAAATGAAAAGACACTTATTAGAAAAATAATTAGGAAAAGCAAGTAAAAATAGGAAAAAATGTTCAACATCACTGGTCATTTGAGAGATGAAAATGAAAACAATGCTGAGATTTCACCTCACCCCAGAAAGAATTGCTGCTGTCATGAAATCAATCAGTGACAAATGCTGGTGGGGCTGTGGGGAAAAAGGAACCCTGCTCAACTGTTGGGAGTGTAGACTGGTGCAACCACTGTGAAAATCAGTGTGGACATGCTTCACATTATTAGGATTTGAGGTCCCATTTGAACCAGCTCTTCCCTTTATGTATCTTCCCAAAGTAATTAAAACAATCATAACACAGTGATATATGTGCACCTATTTTCATATTGGCAGTTTCTAATAGTGAAAAATTGGAAACAGCACAATTTCCCATCAACTGGAGACTGTATAAAGAAAATGTGGGTATTTTTTAATAAAATAGAGTACTACTCAGCCATAAAAATGAGAAATTAGGGACATTTATAGCTAAATGGATGCACATTGAAGCAATACTCTTAAGTGAAATAAATAAAACAGACGTGTAAATTCCATATAGTTTCTCTGGTGTGAGAATTTGAAAATGTAAGTAAGGATCAAAATGTATAATAGATAATGTGAAATGGTAAGAAAAGGTGCAAGGGGTAGGGGAAGTGGGAGGGATAGTGAAAAAATAAAGAAGGGAATGGAATTTTCATGAGAAAATGAAAAAGTGGAAACAAAGTCTGTAAATGGGATTGGAGAGGTTGAAGGGAGGACAGGGAAATGGGGAAAAATAAGAATCAAAATATAGTATGTAAAGGTACAAATTTCAAATGTTGAAAGTTACTATATTATGTACCTAAAATGTAACAATGAAATTAATGTTTAAAAATTGCTTAATGTGAGCATCCTTCTCATTTCACATTTTAGAAAAAGAAAGGCTTTTTTTTCTTTACATTTTAGTATAGATTTTTGGGTTTCTCATGTATAACTTTAATTATATTGAGTACCATTATGCAGTAATAATTTGCTGATGATTTTATTATTTAGTATTAATTTTTATTTTTAAATTGATATTTATAAAGGTAATTTGTCTATATTTAGGCATTTTATTTTATACTTACCTAGCTTTGCATCCGGGTGATAGAGCTTATACAATGAGTTTGAAAGCATTCCTTTATTTTCTCTTTCATGGAATAGTTAGAGGAGTACTAGTGTTAGTTCTTCAATATCTTGTAATGGTCAGTAGTGCATCACTATGGTCCTGGAATTTTCTTTTTTGGAAATGTTTTATTATTTTAAAACCTGACTTATGATTATTGACCCACATAGTTTGATTATGTACTCTGTTTAATATTTGTAAGTTTTGTTTATCCAGAAATTTGTCATTTCTTCTAAATTTTACACTTTACTGAAATACACAATCTGAAAGTACTCTTTGATTATTCACTGTTTTTCAATGATCTGCTATAATATATCCCTTTTTAAATGTAACTTTTAAATTTTTGACTTTTATCTCTTTTGGTTAATATTAAGTTTTACCAATTTCATTTTTATTTTCAAACAAGCAAATTTATTTTAGGGATAATTTTTATTATTCTTTAAGATTCAGCTTCATTAATTTTAACTTTGAACTTTTTAACTATTTGTTTTGGGTTCGATTGGTTGCAGTTCTTCTAAGACTTTGAGAGGCAACACATCTCCTTCCTCTCTAAATTTTAATGTATCAGTCATAGTTTTACACTTTAATTTACTCACTGTTCCTGTATCCCATGGATAATGCTATGTCATTTTTTTCTAATTGCAATTGATTCTAGAAAGGTTTTAATTTCTCCCTCAATTTTTGGTGATACACTATTGGTTCAGAAGTGTATTTTTCTAGTCCCGTATGTTAATTCAGCTTCTGTTGTTTCTCTTGATGTTTAAATTTAATTTCAGTTCACTGTGATTTCATGACAATAATTGTTTCAATTTTTGTATTTACAAATATTTGAATTATGGCCTGAAGCATGAACTTTTTTTCTCTCATTGAGTTTATTTGTATATTTTAGCTATACAGTACAGTTACATTCATTATTGGGATCTTGTACCTTTACATGACAGGTCTTGGTTCTCATATTTTCGCCTTGTCCCTGCTCTCCCTTCACCCCTTCCTCCCCTCCCCATTTACGAACACTTTATTTCCATTTTATCATTTTCTCCTATTTTTTCTTTTCCCTTATTCCCTTTCCTCTACCCTTCCCACTTTCCCTACACCTTTAGCTCTTTTCTTCCTATTTCACACGGTCAATTATACATTAGGATCTTATGTACTATTATACTTTATTCACACCAGAGAAACTATTTGGCATTTACACATGTGTGACTTATTTATTTCACTTCGAATTATATCCTCAATATGTATCCATTTTCCTATGAATGAATCTAATTTCTCATTCTTTACATGAACTATTTTTTGCAAAGTTTCATAAGCTACTGAAAGAAATATGTGTTCTGCTTTGCTTGAATGAAAGCTTCAATGATGATCGTTATGTCCATGTGATTTATAGTTTATTTTAACTCTGAAGTTTCTTTATTAATTCTTTGTAAGGATGACTTATCTATTCATATTACTGATATACTGAATTCATTCAAGTGTTATTTTAGGGTGTGTCTGTTCCTTTATGGCAAGTAATGCTTTATGAAATTAGATCCACTGCTGTTTGGGTTAGAACTGATATCTATTTTTGGATGATTGTTCCTTCTACCAATATATAGAGCTTTTTTGTCTGTTATTACTAATTTTGTCATAAAATCAGATATGGGAATGGCTGTTATTAATTATTTTTGTATTACATTTCATAGACTAACATTTTCCACCATTTTGCATTCAGTCTGTGTACATATTTGCCATTAAGGTGTGTTTCTTATCGGCAACCTTCCTCAGGAATTTGTTTTTTAATCGAATCCACCAGTCTTTGTCTTTTACATGGTGAACTAACGTTAACATTTACATTGGTAGTTCTTATTGAAAGGTATCTACAAATTCATATCATTTTGTTCATTTCTGGAATTTTATTTGTTCCTAATATTCATTTACTGGTCAAATACTTTTTGTAGGTGTTCTATAAGTATCTTCTGCATCTCTGGCTTAAAGGTTATGAATTTATTTAGTTTTTGCTTCACTTGGCAGGTAAATATGTCTCTTGAAATTCTGAACAGCTTTGATGGATATAGTGATCCAAGTAAGAAATTATTACATAGTAATGATCAGAATACCTTATCCCATTTCCTCCTTGTGCATAGGAATTCTATGGAAAGAAACTGTTACCAACATAATTTTGCCTTAAATATAATATGCAGTGATTTTTATCTAGATTTAAATATTCTTTATTATGTATGATTTGAATTTTAACTAAATATGTTATTTGTAGGTTACTTTCTGGTTATATTTATTTGGTGTTACACATGGCTCCTGAACCTGGATATGCCTATTTTTCTCAAGATTGGGAAATTTCTCTGCAATTACTACACTGAATAGATTTTCTGCATTTTTACTCTGCATTTCTGAAACCTCTCATATGTCCACAGATTCATAATTTTGTTATTTTAATTATGTCTTAGAAGTTTTGTATATATAATTCATAATTTCTTTTTATGCTTTATTACTCTCTGAATGAGATAACATCTATCTCATTGTCCAATTTGTCTTCTGCTTCCTGTAATCAATGGGAGTATCTTTACTGTGAGATTTATTTTGACTTACTGATTTTTTCTTTTTCAAGATATCTGTTTTTTTTTCCAGAATATTTCCCCCTTAGTGAATACTCTTGCATAACCTGCATTGTCTTCTGTATTTCATTCAACTGTTTTTCTTCATTTTAGAGTTTATTGATCATTTTATAATCATAGTTTTGAATTATTTCTTTAACATATCATCCTCTTTAATATATTTGTGATCAATTGCTATGGAAAAACTAACTCTGAGTGAATATATATATTGCCTTACTTTATTCTTATTTTTTCTGCTTCTACAAATATTTTGGCATTAAATTATATTGCCATTTATTCGAGTGAATTCTTGGACAGCAGGCTTCTCTTGGCAATGTACCCTCAGATTTTAGTGTTTTGTAGTATTGGGTTTAGTTTTACATGGATTTTGTGGTGTAGCTTTTCCTGTGGCATCTTCATCTATGACAAATTGCATATTATATCAGAGTTGAATGAATGAACTAATTTATCTGTTAATTTTGCAAGAGTGTCATACCTCTGGTAGTTAAGACTGGTAAGAATTAATTACCTTACTATATTAAATGGAACTTCTGCTTATCCTTTTCAAATTTTGTCAACACAATATTATTTGAAATGTTATAAACACAAACTACTGTGTTACTTCATACATACAGTGTCTAAAAATTGGCTGTTGTTGCTATGGTCTTAAATGTTCAGAAAACCAGATTTATGTATTCTAGCCATGCCTGCATGGAGCCATATTGCTGGCTGGATGATCTGAATTTCCAAATTGTTTAGTTTGAAATATCCACCAAGATTCAAGTGAGATTTTCTATATGGTTTAAGGTACATTTTATTTCAACAGAGCTAGAGGTGTAGCTCATCAGTATGATGCCGACTCGGCATGTTTCTAGTAGTAAGAACTATTTCCAGCACTGATCATAAAGAAGACAAGAAGAAAAACTAGCAACCTTCACATACATGCAAAGCATATCTAGCCATAAGAGAAAACAATTTTTTTGCAATCATAGCCACAACATCAATAATAATAAAAATAGGACAACATATTTCATAATAAGATAAAATGTTACCAATTTAAAAAAAGCTTATCATAACCAACAAATAGAAGTAAAGTAGAAAAAGAAGGGAAGAGAGTACGTAAACATTTCTAAATTAGGAACTAGAAGACAGTGAAATAAAATTCAATTAAAGGAGAGTACACAAAAATCAGAAAAAGATAAGTTAAATATTTTAATAACAGTAAGAAATAAAAAATAAAAAAGGAAAAATACAGATGATAGGAGATTAGAGAAATTAAACAGTTAAATGATAAGCTGAGCAAAAACAAAATAACAAGCAAAAATATTCATAATTTCCTCCTGGCTATGATATTTGGTTTGGAGAAACATTGTCTTCCAGCTATGGGATGGATACTGAAAATCTACAATCACGTTTTGCTTTATCTGTTTGTGTCAAATTGATGAAGACCGTTTATGCTACACTGCATGTGTTTTCACTGTGCAATTTACAATACTATTGCTTGAAACTTGAATGGCATTTTGGGGGAAGATTTCCCCTATGGGCACCTGGCAAGGAAATTGAGAGTAGCTGCCAGGAGACTGTAGGTGGACCAAAATTATTTGTGTCTGGAATATGCAAGAAAGAATCAAGTGCATATTCGTTTCATCTCTTTGTTCCTGATGCTTTACAAAAGGTGGTTATCTTTAACTTGTTAAGCATTGTCATATTCATAGTTGTAGCCTACATACTGTATTTTAATAATATTAAAAACTTACTATCTACCCTGCTAGTATAGAAAATAAACAGCAGTTAGTACTACTTATGATGTAATCACCACACTTTCTTACAAAACTAAAATTATAACATGTAGTAAATTGTGATACATGGGTAGAAAAGAACAGATACTGACAAAGGATAGAGCATTTTTTATAAAAAATAAAATATATTTAATTATACTGTGTTCAAAAATATTATTTGTTCAAAAATGACTTATGCAACTTAATAAATAAATTTTTTACCTGGAATATACTACCACAGATTTCAGATTAGAAAAATTGCATGTAAACAACCAATAAATATGATAATGTGATAAAAATCCCAGAGAGTGATGGTGGAAATTAATTGAATATCTGGTAAATTGTGATAACATCATCTTATTTTACTTACCTTTATTCATAGACTTTGTCATGTTGTGCTGCAGTTTTTCAAAGTAAAAGCAGAAAGATATATTCCCAAGCCATTTGTCTGTAGCTCTTTTAATTTGTCATGGATTAAGCAATGGCAGCAAAGACCATGTGTTGCCAGTTGCAGGGCTAGATTTCAAGATGGATTTTATATTTCCATTTGTAGTTTTGTGCTTCAATCTTGCCCCTGATCCCAAGGACAGTGAACCTGCTAGACTCGAATAAGTGGTACACCGAGCATAATAAAGTTCAGTCAAAGTTGACCAACAGACAGATGAACTCAAGGCATATTAGAAAGCCTAAAGAAGATTATCAGAACCTAGCTCACATCTAGTAGACTTCAGAAATCAGTACAATTAACTCTAATGTTGTTTTCCCTTGAAATGTATGATTGTGACAACAGTTAATTGATGAATTAGATTAAATACCCACAAAGACTCCATTCACAACATGCAGGTTCATGATCACAGTTTCCTTCAACTGTATCACTTCTCCAGGGCCCTGCCAATGCATTTGGACTACTTTAGCTAAAATGCTCTTCCCTAGTGCCATATCTGAGAATTTACACAACGGTTTCAGTTTCTTTCTCCTCTTCTCATGCATATTTATTAATAAAATTGAGATACAGGTAGGTTATTTATGTGTGTGCTATTAAAGATGTAATTAATTTGAGAAAATAAATCACACCAAGAATGCTTAAGTAATTATTAATGAAGTTTGAGGAAAGTGTGAGTTTCACAGTTGGCTGTGATGCTAAAAGAAAATTCTGTTATTTTCTTAGAATGTTTTGACATTGTCATAGAAATGAATTATTTCAGTGAATCTTAGTGTCATTAATCATAAGACTAATGGTAATTTAAAAAATTTGTTTAATTATTATGCCAACATGTTATCAAGTCATATATCAGAAAACCCTACTGCAATGATAACATTTTTTCATGAAAATTACTGTAAAAAATATTTAAACAGCAAGCAATAACATTTATGCACATGCTGATAAATCAAGTAAAATGTAATATAAGCAAATTCAATTTTCTTAGGCAATTGAGTGATTAGAGGAAGATTATTTTCCTTTGCTAGTACAATAGTGAAGAGAACAGAGAAGGCTGTGTCACTTTAGGTAACAACATTTTGTGTTAGGGAAATTTTTTTTTTCAGATGAGGAATTATTTGTTCCATCCAGAGTTTCAAGAAGGATCATATTGGAATGAAATTCTTTCTAGCTGAAAATATTCTGAGACAAATATCTCCAGTGAAACTTCAGCTTCACTCCACAACTCCATCCTCACCCTGTCATAGGCTGTTTGCTTAGTCTCTACTTTTTTTTTGGTTTTTTTTGTTTTTTTTTGGTTTTTTGAGGCAGGGTCTCACTATGTAGTTGAGACTGAACTGGAACTCACTATGTAGCCCTTGCTGGTCTGCAACTCACAGTAATCCTCCTGCCTCAGCCTCACGAGTGCTGAGATTATAGGCATGTGCTACCACACTCAGACTGCATAGTTTCTACTTTGAAAAAAACACTGCCTACACTCAAATTCTTCTTTGAATTCCTGATAGAAGCTTAGTTTTTCATTCTGCATACGTGAAAGACCAACATCAAGTTGATAATTTGGTCACCAGACAAAGTCGAAGGAGGTCTTCCCAAAAGAAATAAAGATATCAAATCTCCCTCATCCATGGAGTAAATTCTTAACTAGTCACTGAAAAATATTTCAGAATGTGTTGATGAGAGACATAGGTGAGTGTATTAAGCAGAATTAAAGAAATACGCAGTAAAAAAAGACAGCTAGGCCTTTACAGATGAAGCAAATTACCATCTAGAGATAGAGATATTTATGCATTTTGGAGTCAAATTCTGCAGAATTGGTGAATCTATAGAAACAGCAGGCTCAAATTACTGGTGAAAATAAATGGCCTATTTTAGAGCAGAAAGATAGGGAAGGGTCCATATAACAGGCTGCTTTATCTTGAAAGAGGTTTAAGAATTATTTTGGATTGAACTTCCTGGAAAGAGAGACAATTTTAACCTTGAGTAACATTGTGCCCTGGAGCTGCAGCCTTATTGAAAATACCATCCAAAACTACAATTTTTGTATTTTGCTACTTTTCTTTATTTATACTATCCTACCTCAATTGTGTCAAGGACTTTAGTGAAAGCTATAAACGATCCCCTTTGAGACATGATACAATGGCTTCTGAGTGAATTGTTGGATTGAAAAGAGGAGAAAAATTCTAGATAAAGTATTCCTTATATGCTGCATACCTTAAGAGATTTTTATAAAAAAACACTTCCCTGGACAGTATAAAATTGTAAATGTTCATAAATTTGAAACTGTGATGATTGGGGTGTCTTTGCAGACATCTGAGATCTATGCCAGGAATATTTTTTATCTTATTGAGTTTATTGAGACTTTTAAAGTATACAGTACAGTTCCATTCATCATTGGGACTTTGTACCTTTACATGACAGATCATGAATCTCATTTTTCCCCATACACATGCCCCCCTTCACCCTCTCCACCCTCCCCTATTTACAAAGACTGTTTTCAATTTTTTCCTTTTCTCATATTATTGTGTTGTTCCTTATTTGCTTTCCCCTACCCTTCCCACTGTTCCAGGAATATTTCTCAGTGTCCTGATACAAAGCACCTAAGTTTCATTTTTTAAATCAGTGCTACTGACTATATTCTCTTTGTACTTTTATAAGTGCTCAACTTCTGTCCAAAACTGCACATTTTTAAAATCTTTCTGATTGGCTTTTGTTCCTAATTCTTCCTAAATCTGGTGAGAAATAGAAAGTAATATTCATGTTACTGGCTGCTGCTCTAAAATATTATTTTTCTGAAAACTAATTCATCATCTATATGGTTGGACTCACAACATATCAAGTCATGGGTCAGATGAATCAACATTTTATGCAATGATATAAGAAGACTGACATTCATTCCAATTCCCAAAAAAGTCTTAATTTCCATTTAAAGCCTCATCAATGTAAACTCTCCTAGGCATATTTCTAACCACATTCTGGGATTTGAGTTCTCATAAAAACTACCCAATGAGCCTTGCATACAGCATTTTAAGCTTTATCTAGCTTGCTTCTCTAAACTCTTCCAAGATCCCCCATAAACAAATTCCAGAGCTTCCTCAATGTCATTAGATATAGTTAAATTAAAAATTTCCATATTTTGTTATAAATTTTCTATTAGAGTTCACTTCATTATCATAATGAAATATCAGAAATAATTGACTTTGAAGGGAAAACTTTTATTTTATCTCAGTATATTATAGACTACTATTCTTGATAAATTGGCCCCACTTCATTGCACTTTAATTAATGAAGAATATTATTGCACAAATTTGTCTGGAAGAAAAACTGTTTGCATCATAAGTTAAGGAACAAAATGGTAAAGAAAGGAGTTGTGATCCCCCAATCCCTTATGAGGGTATAGTGCCAATAATTGAAGGTTTTCCTGTAAGTCTCCACTTTATAAAGGTTCAATATCTCCCATTAATACCACCAAACCTTTAACATATAACTCCTAGTGAGGCAGTCAATATCTAGACTATAACATACAAAAAATCATGTAACATCAAAAGTTTCACAGAATGCATATATAAATGTTTTGGAGCCTGACAGTTTGGAAAATAATTACTTTTTATTTTAAAGGTTAAAAAGCATGCATTTTGTAATATGTAATTTATATACTGTACTCTGGAGCAGGATCACATAATCAAAATAAATTAATATTTTAACCCAATCATATAAATATTTGTAATATAATTAAAGACATTTCAACAAATAGTGCTGGGAAAATTGGTTATATAGATGGTTAGCCATGAATCTCTGCCCATATGTCTCACTCTGTACTAAAAATAAATAATAATAAATTGAAGACTTCTATAGTAAATCACAAAAATTTCATTAACTAGAGGGAAAAAAATGGTTATATCTCTAGAAGCCATAATATGGGCAGGTAGTTTCTCAAAAGAATCTCAATAACAAAAAATAGCACCACAAATCAACAAATAGGACTCTAGAATTAAACAACTTTTGTAGTGTAGCCTTAAAATGTCCACAGTCACATCTGCTTACTTTAGAGGTAGATTTGCAAACAAGAGAAGCCTCCACCTCTAAGGCAAAAATGATAAAATAAAATTCAATAGACTGTTGATTAACACAAAAAAATTACAGAGGAGAAAATTACAGAAAAATATTACATCACCAAATCAGAAGAGCTTCACAGGGACTGCATGGATCTGCAGTCCTGGTGGAACACACAGACCCACAACACTGCCAGAATGCACAAATTCACAGGCTCATCCCTAGCCAATTCTGTAACTGTGGATTTTACACCTCATCTCAGGCACGATCAACTTAGAGCTGTCAGTGCATTCTTTCCTCTCTGCATGGGACAGCACAAGTGCCAACCAAACAACATATCTGATCTTGGACAATGCAACACTCTGGAATAGGGGATTCAACATGGCTTAGAAGAGGGGGAGTCCCAACATAGATGCTGAGGAATAATCCACACAGGAGGAAGGACCTGGAAGATCCTACATGCCTGAATACATGAGAAGCCACATGTATTGAAAATACTCCGAGAACAACAACTACAATAAAGAGAGGAAGAGAAACTATCACAAATGTAAAGAAACATGAAAATGGATTAACCAAACACAATGTGTTGATTATGTTTGAATTTTGATTTGAAGACTCTAGCCCATAGAACACTATTTGGAAACAACCATAAAACATTCCACAAGGAAGAGTAAACTGCATTGGGACTGAAACAATGAGTGGCAGTTGGAATCCTCAAGGAAAATGCAGTATACTGCTTCCCGCATGGCCTTCCACAGTCAATGGTTGGTAAGTGACCATGGTCCAGTTCCTGCTGCTGCAGTTACAGACAGAGAGCTGGTGGGGATGCCACTGTAAGAAAGGAAGTGTTCATTGATTTAATCTAGGTCCCAGAGCATCCCCTTGGCTCCAAGTTATCCCTTACACTGTCAAGTTCTCAGAGAGGATGAGGGAAGGCCAGCCACGGGAGACAGTCAGTGGTTGAAGAGAAGTCTGGAAGGAGTTATTGTGAGGTGGTGGAGGTGTTGAACATGGACTCAGCTGCTACAGTCAGATGCCAGGTTCAGCCTATGTAACACAGGATTGGAAGGCCACATTGGTGCCCCGATCCTGGTGCATGTGGATGTCTGCATCTAGAACCATTCTGATGACAGATTTAGATATTCAATATGAGCTGTCACATTAGGATTGAGCTTTGCTCATTATTCCTAGGCTGTGGAAAAAGCCATGTATACAAAACAATAAAAAGTGGTTTATAATGTTTTTGTCCTTTTCCCCATTTTGTTGATCCCCTTTACTTATTCCATTGGTTTCCCCTTTCTTTCTTCTATGAATGTGATATGGTGGTGGTGGTGGTGGTGCTGGTGGTGTGTGTGTGTGTGTGTGTGTGTGTGTGTGTGTGTGTGTGTGAGTTTCCTTTTCTTGCCTTTTCTTCCAATATTGTTTATAGAGGTTAAGGGAATTTTCCCTTGTCCCTTTTTATTTCTTGTACTTTTATCTATATCTTTTCACTTGAATTGTTTCTCTTATTTTTATCATTTCTCTGTATTTTCCTTCTCCATTTTCATTTATCTCCCTTTAAATTATTCTCTAATATTTATATTATTCATATAATATTTTCTTATCCCCATTTCAAACTACTGTTTTTACATCAAGTTTACCCTCTTAGCTCCATCTAAATATATAAAATACCTTTACCAGTATTGGGATCTTTTGTCCTTCACCTATTTCTTCCTTCACATGTCACACAGCAGAAGAATTTTTACCAATAAGTTTAATGGTACATTTTAGGTGTACAATACAGTTACATGCTTCTTTGGGATCTTGTTCATTTACTTGAGGTATCTTTGTTCTAATTCTTTTCGCATTCCCCTACCCCCACACTCCTTTCACCCTTCCCTATTTACAAAGATTTTATTCCATTTTTCCAGTTCTCATATTTTCCCTTTTCCCTTTTTTCCTTTTCCCTGTCCTTCCCACTTTCCTTATTTCTTTAGACCTTTTCTTCCTATTTCACATTATCAATTATACAATTTGAAGCTTATTTACACTTTTAGTTTTTCACACCAGAGAAACTGTTCTTTATTTGCACATGTGTGTCCTATTTATTTTACTTATGAGTATGGACTCAATGTGCATCCGTTTAGCTATAAATGACTCTAGTTTCTCATTATTTATAATGGAATAGTACTCCATTTTATAGAAAAAAAAACACATCTTCTTTATCCAGTCTCCATTTGAAGAGCAATTGTTCTGTTTCCAAGTTTTAGCTATTACAAACTGCTCCACTCTAAACACGGGTATGCATATATTGCAGTGGTATGATTCTTTTAATTATTTTGGGGAGATAACCATCAGAGGAAGAGCTGGACGAAATGGAACCTCTAATCCTAGATTTCTGAGGTATCTCCATATTGATTTCCACAGTGAATGCACCAGTCTGCACCCCCGCCAACAATGGAAAGTGTTCCTTTTGCCCCACAACCCTGCCATCATTTGCTATTGGTTGTTTTCTTAATATCAGCCATTCTTTCTGAGGTGAGGCAGAATATCAGTGTTGTTTTCATCTGCATCTCTTGAATGACCAGTGATTTTGAATGTTTAGCAGAATTTTAAAAAGCATTACTTCAACTCCTTGGGCTTCAAATAAATGATTATATAAAATTACTGTTGAATGCATTTTTTTACATTAGAAGAAACAGCTACCGTATTCAGTGCATGTTAGCTGTGGGTCAATACTTGTGCTGTTATGATGTTTATATTATGACTATGGATTTCTTCTTTAAACTAAAGGGAGATACAAAAGTAGGTCTCTTTGTATGTCAATTTAGCCTCATAGATAACACTGCAACTAATTAGTTTGTTGCTACTGCATAGAAATATTCCTAACTGAGATATTTTTGAGCCAGCATATTCCACCATCACACCCAGGGAGAAAGACCACAAGATTTCCTAATGCAAGAACTGGATCAGATTCTTCAGGAATGCTTGCAACCTGATGGAAAAATTCCCAGTGTGAGTTAACTTTAGTATTTCAGTAGATGTTTCAGAAAGAGTTATTGTGGTGTGAGCAGTCAGACTTTGACAAAAAAGCTACATGTGAATTGCGTAAACACTGATTCAATGGGATATTTAAACTCTGTGCCCATCAGATTTCTATGTTTTGAGTTTTTGTTTGTTTCTTCATTTAGTTAGTACTATGGTGTTATGTCATATTCTTTGTGTTTGTGTGTGTATTAGCTTTTCACTTTTGTGTATTTTTTTCCATTATGCTCATTCAAAAGGAGCAAGGTTCCCTTCCTCACCTCAGCTTCCTATCTAGCTCCTTAAGTTTAAAACAACAAAGCAATATTATTACCATATTTCTTTATTCTTTTTCTCAATATACACATTTTGTGCTTTCCAAGTTTATAATTTAACATATTTTGTTCCCTCACAGTCATTCCTTTCTATTTCCCCATCCTAAGCCTTTGGAGATGTTATATCTTACCTAGACTGTTGTCCTATCAGCAGGTTCTGACAACCAAATAACTTCCCTCAATCACAAACTGACCCTCCTCCCTCCAATATCTCACATTTACCCCCACAGATACCTAGTGAATACTTTCAAAACCAGCTCTTCCACTGAAGTAAAGTACTTCAGTGGAATCAGACACCCAAACAAAATTTTCTTCTCACTTGTAACTAATTCCCCTAAAACTCTCCTTCTTAGTGTCTTACACTCTTCATCAAAACACTCTCCATTCTTCTACTTCCATTTCACCTAATAGTAGAACAATCAGAAATAATAAATGGTCAGGTTCTACAAAAAGGCTAGACAAATGGGGAAGCGTAAATACAAAGACTATCATATAGAAGAGTTCTATGACTGAAACTGTTGATGTTAAAATCAAAAGTAATTCTTTCAGCAAAATTTAGAGACAGAGTCCAAATCAATTAAAATAAATAACAGAAGAAGCAATTATTTGCACTGGATACACAGAGCTTAAAATTATTTAAAGAGATATAACATTTTACTAAAAATCTCCATATAAACCACAAAATATTCTCAATTTTCTAGTTTTCAACCTGCAGTACCCTCCCCCCAAAAAGCAGGGGAAAAATAGGATCAGATATTAAACCCAGACACACATACAACAATGGGAAAGCTAGGCAACAGAATATACCAAATTTCATCCAACTATCTCAAGGCAGAGCAAAGGCTCAACAAGGGAGAAGGAAATAAGCATGAAGTATGATAAATCTATGATTGGTTCATAAAAGGGATGAAAAGAATAGATGAGTTCAAAGAGGAAATGAATCAAAAGATTAGAACATTTTACTCATAAGGACCAAGTTGAATATTGAAGAAATAGGTAAAATCTGGATGAACTAAACAAGATAGTTCAAAATTTGAAAGATTCAACAAGGATACTGAATCCTTCAAAAAATGCCAGACAGAAAATCTTGAAATAAACAACAGTATAAAGTTCATAATTTTCCAAAATGACCAGTATTTAGTCAGGGAACAAAATAATGAATTATGATGAGGACATCAAAGAAGAAGAGAAAAGAAAGAAAATGAAAAAAAGATATTATCCAGTAACTGCTAAATGACAGTAAGAAGGCTAATCTGAGACTTATAACAGTTAAAGGGAAAAGTATGAGATAGCACAAATGGATTCACTATCATATTTACAGAAATAATAGAAGAAGATTTCACAAATAGAAGAAAACTGTTTAATATACAAGTAAGCAATACTTAGAAAACACCAAACAATTATAGCAAGAAAAGAAGGTCATAGAGGCATATCCTTAATAATTACCAGATACTACCAAAAACAATTTTAATGCAGAGAAAAATAAAAAATAAGAAAGAAAGAAATGTAAACCAATTAGAATAAGAGCAGACTTGTCAAAATAAATAATAAAGACGAGATCTTAGAATAAAGTATTTCAAGCTCCCAAAGCAATTAATTTTCAACACAGATTAATATGTCCAGCAAAGTTATTCTTTGATATAAAGAAAAAATAAGGTATTTCTATTAAAAAGTATAGATCAACACAATTAAGTATTACTCCATCTCTTCAGAAAATACTTAAAGAATATTTAAGACAAAGAAACTAAACAAACACAGCTAAAAACACAGGACATTGGTATGGCTAATGGAAATGTGACATTAAAAAACATCAGGAAAAGAAAAACAAAACATTATCAACAGATAAAGAAGGCAAATATAGTAATATCCATCACTTCTCAGTAATATCTCTTAATTTTAACAGCCTAAAACTCTCCAATTAAAAGATACAGATTAGTAAAGTAGATAATAAAAGAATATAGCAGAGACACATGTAGCACAGGCCCCACCCAAAGGCCCACCTAGAAATCATCAGTAAGTGTACACAGGCCCCAGCCAGAAGCCTACTCAAATACTAGCGACTTGGGTACTCAGCACCAAGGCAAAGACCCTCCCAGGCAGCAGCTGTGCAGGCATGCAGGCCATAGCCTGAAGCCTGACTAGATACTGTCACCAAGTGTGTATAGGCCAGAGGCAGAACTCTGACAGGACAGCAGCCCATAGGAGATCCAAAAGGCCATCATTCTGAACCCACAAATTAGCCCAGTGGTAGGCAGCAGAAAGACGGCATCTCTGAGGCTTGCAGAGAATTGAAGCCCACTGGATGAGCAAAGAGTCACCTCAACAAAGGTGTAGCAGTGGCAAGCCCACTTTCCTGTCACCCTTCTGTCTCTCTTAGACAGAAACTTTCTTTCCCTCAATAAATTTTTCCTACTCTTAGTCTCCATTGTTCGTAGAATTCAATTTAAGAGAACACAAAATCACTTTTCAGATATCTAGCAGCTTTGGGAGTTACATCTCTTCCCCCTACATCATTTTGGAGGTTTTCCACTGAGATTACTGGTCAGAGCTAAGAGTTTTCTTTCATAGATTCTAATGTTGGTCTTTTTGCTACATAGATTGTAACTTGTTTCATAGGCTTTCGTTTATCCAATAGATTCTGGTTTTTGTTTCAGATAAATTCTTCTGGCCTTTGTTTCAGCTTTTGTTTTAAAAGTGTCTTAATTTTAATTTGTGTGTTTTAAATGTTTGCAAATTTCTTGTTTTTCTTATGCATTGTGTTTTGTTAAAATTACATTTTGTTCTTGTGTTGTATGTGTTGCTTTCGCACATAATTGTTCAAAACACTGTAAAATGTGTGTCTTACAAAATTATCTAAGATAAAGACAGTTCAGGGTTTTGTCTGTCCCTTATAGAATTATAAACAAATGGTGGTTACTCTGACAGCTAATTACCATTAGCAAAGCTTCCACTCTCAAAGCAGAGGACAGGTTTCTCCAGTTAGCCTCTGGTGAATACTCACTCCCACTGATACCAATGGCAGGTGGAATGTTTACCAGAGAGACAATTGGGCTTCTTTTAGAAACAGATCCCTGGTTGCATGGAAATGGTGGAAACTGAGGTGACAACTGAGGGGTCATGGCCAGGGCTATTCTCTGGTGGATCCCCAAAGGCCCCTCAAAAGAAATTAGCTCCCAATAGCCCATCTGGGTAATCAGCAAAAAATATCCACATCTTGTCCTATCTGGAATCCTCAGTGAGGTGAAAGTTGAACTCTGTCAGTGATCAACAAATATCCTCTGTCTCAGAGTGATCTGACATGATACCATCAGAGTCCTTTCTTAAGCCTCTGATAAGAGTTGACCTACAGGTTTGGACTGCTTTCTCTGCTACTAGTAAGACAGACCTCTAGAAAAAAATATATTAAAAAATATTTCAGAGATTAAAAATTTCCAAACCTTCTCTGCCCCCTCCTAGGCATGGTCTTCATTATTTGTGTATAGGGGAGAAAAATATCTTTTCTGATAGGACTTTGGAACATTGACTGTGGACTTATAAAACACTATATGGTGATTTTTTGGATGTTTAACAAGCTTGAGTTGTATTTGGACTTTCTGTTTGCTAGTTAGTTTAAAACTCTCCCTAATCTTTTCTCCAACTTGTTGGGAGTTCATTTCAGAATCTCTCCTACTCAGACTGCACCTTGCAGAAATTCAAACTATGACAAATCACAACTCTTTTGTCTTACACTAGGAAAAATAGCAATCAGTAATTTGCATTTGTGTTTTTACATGCTAGGTTGAATATAGGATTATTTTGGTCATCCTTTTTCTTCCTTCATATGCACACATGGGAATTCCATAAAGGTGCCTTTATTATGTAGATTGTGGCTGCTAGTTAGACCTGTGAGTTTCAAATACAAAGTGACTTTGAAATGGACCTTAAAGTATTAGCCTTGTCTTGCTGCTAATAAAAGTTGCCTTAAAGACTGGATAGACAACAGAAATTTCTCAGAGCTTTCTCTAACCTAGGGCCCAGGGAAGAATCTCTGACTTAGCATCTCAGGAGGAGATCTCTTTTGCAGAAAAAGTGCCATATTTTCCTCTCTCTCTTTCAAGGAACTAGAAAGTAGTAGTTTGAATTTCTTCATTTGCTAGCAATACTTCTCTAAACACGATTGGTAGAGCTGAAGTTAATTGTAACTTATGTTTTCACAGTACTTACTGGAGTAAGGATGTGAGTTACCTGAGGAAGATAAGATCCTGCACTGGGCAAGGGTAGATAGTTGAGGCCAGGGATTTAGCTCAGTGGTGCCACGACCTGCCTTACAAATGCAAGGACCCACATTTGATCCCAAGCTAAAAAAAAAAAGGCTCTTAAAAAGCTTAAAGGGTAGATAGTCCAGTCCAGTTTTATTTTCTGGGTCTCTCTTCAGATGGCAGCTACCTACTCTGGAATGGAATAAACCTTGGGGGATGCCCTAGGGGGAACAAGAATCAAGCAGAGACTTATCAAAAGCCATATTTGTTTCAGATTAGAAACTCCATATCTGAACTTCACAGTCCTTTGGAATGTATTAAGGATCAATGTAGTATTTCTCTACACCCTTGCATGGTGTGCCTACCTCCTAAAGCCAAGTGCACACATCTTTATGTTGATATTTTCTTTATATTAAGAAGTAATTCTTGCTTGTGTTCAAGTGTAAATGTAATGAGAGACACCTCACCCTTAAGACATTCAGTATCTCTAAGCCTGAGGCTACTCCTCTCCCTTTTGAACCTGAGAACACAGTTTCTAAGACAATATTAAACCTTGACCCTCAGGTGCTGAGGATGGAGCATCTAGGCCAGCATAATTAAAGCATCCATGAGGCTATATCCATCCTTAGCTAAGTTCATCAGTCTCTGCAAGGACAACATCCCTTACAGGAAGTAAATGGCAAATATGGGCTATCTGTGTTCATTGTCTTTTTATCAGTGACCTAAGACATTAAATGAGACCTAATAAAGTTTTTGGATGACCATGATATGTACATTGAGGTCTTTAGAGAACTACTCAGACCTATAGACTATATAAGAAAGATGTAATATTGCTCTTACATCAAACATTGATTTCTTTTTTTTCTTTTTATTGAGTTTATTGGTACTTTCTAGGTATACAATACAGTTACACTCACTACCGGGATCTTGTCAAACATTGATTTCTAATGAAAGACAAGCCATATTATAAGCTGCTACTAAATATTGAGATAAATATTATCTTAATTTTCAAAGCTCAAAAGACAGATATCCAGGGGAATAACTGGTTTCTACTGGAACACAAGCAGTTCTTATGAAATACTGCTACAGGCCGGCCAGTCAGATAGGAGATTAAAATAAAAGACATTTTCAGGTATGTATTCTTAAAGGTCTAAGAAACATGAGAACTAAACACATTGGTTATTTTAAATGGTTAAAAGAACAAAATATTACATGCAGTTAGATAAAACAAACAAATCATATATAAAAGAATCATTCAGAATAACAGCAGAGTACTCAACACAAACCCTCAAGTAAAAAATAGCCTGGAGTGAAATATTTCAAGCCCACAAACCCAGATTGATGCACCCTGCAAAAATAACTTTCATAGTTGAGGGAGAAATAATATACTTTCATGTCAAGAAGACCTTAGGAACTTTGTAAATATGAAGCCAGCAACACAAAATAATTTTTTTCAGCTTTAATGGAGTTTATTGGTACATTTTAGGGATACAGTACAGTTACATTCATTGTTGGGATCTTGTACCTCTACATAACAGGTCTTGGTTCTCATTTTTCCCCTTGTCCCTGCCCTCCCTTCACCCCCTCCTCACCTCCCCATCTACAAACACTTTATTTCCATCTTTTCATTAACTCACATTTTTTCTTTTGCCTTATTACCTTTCCCCAATTCATCCCACCTTCCCTACACCTTTAGCCCCTTTCTTCCCATTTCACAATGTCAGTAATCTTATTAGGATCTTATGTATTATTACAGTTTATTCACACCAGGGAAACTATTCGGTATTTATACATGCGTGACTTATATATTTCACTTAGGAGTATATCTTCAATATATATTCATTTTCCTATGAATGAATCTATTTTCTCATTCTTTATGGCTGAGTAGTATTCCATTTTATAGAAAAACCACATATTCTTTATCCAGTTTCCAGCTGATTGGCAAAGGGTTGTTTCCAAGTTTTGGCTATTACAAAGTGAGAAAGGAACCTTTCACCATTGTTGGTGGGAGTGCAGACTGGTGCAACCACTGTGGAAATCAATATGGAGATACCTCAAACAGCTTGGACTGGAGGTTCCATTTGACCCAGCCATCCCTCTGCTGGGTATCTTTCCAAAAGAATTAAAAGAATCATGTCACAGTGATGTATACGCACCCATGTTTATAGTGGCACAGTTTGTAATAACACAAAATAATTTTAACAATATCCTAAAAAGAGAAAATAAATGTCACAACACCACAGAGCCCAGCAGAATGAATCAATGAGGCAAAACAAGAAATTAAGTACAAAGGGGGAGAGTTGAACAACAGGCAAAGTTCAGGACAAAGATAAGTCAATACATATTAATTTTAACCACCAATATTAATAGTTTCATTTCACCAATCAAAAGAAATAGTCTGGCAGAATGGGTCAAGAAGCAAGGTCCAATGATATGCTACATATGAAAAACACACTCTATTAAAAAAGAAACTCAAAGAGTAAAAGATCAAGGGTGGAAAACAATGCTCCATGTAACAGGAAACTGAACAAAAAGCAAGAGTAGCTATCCTGTTCTCAAATGAAATGGATTTCAAACAAATACTAATTGATTTTTTTTTTGGTACTTGGGATCGAACTCAGGACCTTGTGCTTGTGAGGCAGGCAAAGGAACCACTAAGCTAAATCCCCAGCCCTAAACCAACAATAATTGAGAGAGACAAAGAGGGACACTGTATCTTTGTAAAGGGAACAGTTCAAGATGAAGAGATGACAATCATAAATATATATATGCACCAAATACTAGTGTACCCAACTATATGAAACAAATTTTAACAGACATGAAAAATCACATAAGCCATAATACAGTAATAGCGGGGGACCTCAATAGCCCACTTTTGCAGATAGATCAACTAGACAGAAATTTTTTTTAAAAAATGCTAGAAATCAACCACATTCTTAAACAAATGGACTGAATAGATTTTTACAGAGTTTTCCACTCCACAATATCAGAATACACAATCTTTTTGGCAGCACACAGGTTGTTCCCCAAAATAGACCACATACTTTCTTATAGAAAATGTTTAAGTAAATGCAAGGGAATTGAAGTTATCCCCTGTATATTATCCAATCATATGCCAATTAAATTGGATATCAATAGCAAACAAAATCAGAAGAATTTCATAACCACATGGATATTAAACAACACACTTCTCAATATCCAGTGGGTCATAGAGGAAATTGAAGAAATCAGATGGTTTTTACAATGACATAACAATCCCAATACAACATATCAAAATTTATAAGAAGCAATGTAAGCCGTCTTGTGAGAGAAATTCATATCAGTGAACACTCATATTAGGAAAACAGACCAAGTTTAAAAATAAACAAACAAACAAACTAATACTGAACCTCTAGCTTCTAGAAAAAGAAGAGAAAAACAACCCCAAAGCAAATATAAGGGAGGGAATTATAAAAATCTGAGCAGAAATCAATGCAGTGGAGACTAAGAGAATGATACAATAAATCAGTTATGCAAAAGTTTGCTACTTGAAAGAATAAATACAATTGATAAACCCTTAGCCAGCCTTTTGAAGAAAAGGCCCAAATCTATGTAATTAAGAATGAAATTGGTGACATTCTACTGACCCAGGAGAAATCCATTGGATCATCAATACCAAATTTGAGAACCTATATGCCAATAAGATGTAAAGCCCAAAAGAAATGGTTACATTTCTACATACATATGTATTGCCAAATTTGAATGAAAAAGTCCTAAAAAGATTAAATTAACAAAATTAAAAAAACAGTATTAAAAACTTACAAACTTATAAAAACCCAGGTCCTGATAACTTCACAGGTGAATTCTGAAAGACATTTAGATAAGAACTATGGCTGACACTGTTTAAAATTTCCCATAAAATTGAAGGGGAAGCAATACTCCCAAATTCATTCCTGGAAGCAAGCATAACTTTGATCCCAAAGCAGATGAAGAATCAACCAAAAAAGAGAAATATTGGCCAATCTTTCTCAGAGAATAGATGCAAAAATCCTCAGTAACATACTGGAAAACAGAATGCAGAAGATGAGCAAGATCATACACCCTGACCAAATGGACTCATCCCAGGGATGTTGGTATGGTTCAACATATGCAAATCAATAAAAGTAATAATTTTAGTACAGTATATTAATAGAGCCAAGGACAAAAAACATGTGATCATCTCAACAGATGGATAAAAAGCATTCTTCAAAACCCAATATCCATTTATAATAAAAATCCTATGGAAAACTGAAATAGAAAGTCTTTATCTCAAGCTCATAAAAGCCATCTATGAAAAACCAATAGCAAATAAATTACATGATCAATAACTGGAATCCTTCACACTGAAATCATTAACAAGGCAAAGATTTCAACTAACACCACTAATGTTCGATCTAGTTCTTGAAACATTAACCAGAGCAATTAGGCAAGAGAAAAAATAAAAGGAATAAAGATAGGGAATGAAGAATTTAAAGAGACATTATTTGCAGATGAAGTGATACATTATGTAGAAGATGCCACAAATTCCACCAGAGGTCTTCTAGAACTAATAACAAAATTTAAAAGAATAGCTGGATACAAGGCCAACACACAAAATTCAATAGCCTTCCTGTTGGAACAACAGACTCACTGAGAGAGGAACAAGAGAAACAATTCCTTTCACAATAGCATCCAAAAATGAAGTACCTAAGAATTAAATTAATGAAAGAATTCTAAGTCATCTGCTCTGAAAACTAGAGCACTCTGAATAAAGAGATTGAAGAGGATAATAGAAAATGCAAAGTCATCCCTTGCTGCTGGGAAAGAAGAAATAATATAGTAAAAAAGGCTGCACTTCCAAAACTTTTATGTAGATTCAGTGTAATCCCAATTGAAATTACAACAGGATACTTCACAGAATTTGAGAAAACAATTTGTATCATAATCCCCAACTTGAAACTCTACTACAAAGCTACTCTGATTAAAAAAAAAATGCATGATACTGGCAAAGAAACAGACTGGAGCATCAGTGGAACAGATTAGAAGATGCAAAAACAAGTCCAGATGAACTCAGCCACCTCATCTTCTACAAAGGTGCCAAACACCCTTACTGGAGGAAAGAGAGACTCTTTAATAAATTGTGCTGGAAAAATTAGGTATCAACTTGTCAAAGATTAAAGTAGACATTATCTTTCAGCATGCAGTAAATTAAAATAAAAATACATCAAAGATCTAATTATTAAAACAGAAAAACTAAATGAGCTGGAAGAGAGTTTATGTAGAACACTTGAAGGTACTGGTGTAGGAAAAGATTTCATGAACAAAATCTCAGTCACGTGATCTAACAAAAGAATCAACAACTTGGATCTCATCATATGAAAAACTTCTGAGCAGGAAGAGAGACCACCAACAGCATGAAGGGACAACTGACAGTGTGAGAAAAAAATATTTACCAGTTGTTCCTCAGACAAAGTTCTACTTTCTAGAAAATACAAAGAACTTTAAGAAGTCAGACCTCCCAAATTTAAAGGCTGAAACCAAAAATGGGCATCTGAAATGAACAGATGATTTTCAGACAAAAAAGTAGAAGTAACAAATAAATATATGAAAAATCATTCAACATCACTGATCATTTAAGAGATGCAAATGAAAATAACACTTTTGGAAAGATACCCAGCAGAGGGATATATGGGTCAAATGGAACCTCCTTTAGTCCCAGCTCTTTGAGGTATCTCCATATTGATTTCCATAGTGGTTGCACCAGTCTGCACTCCCACGAACAGTGGAGAAGGGTTCCTTTCTCCCAACAACCCCGCCAACATTTGTTATTGTGTGATTTCTTGATAGCAGCCATTCTTTCTGGGATGAGGTGGAATCTCAGTGTTGTTTTCATCTGCATCTCTCTAATGACCAGTGATATGAAACAATTTTTCTATGTTTACTTGCTGCTTTTATTTCTTTGACTGAGAAATGTCTGTTCATTTCAGATGCCCATTTTTGAATTGGGTCTTTATATTTGGGGGGCTGATTGTTTTGAGTTCTTTATATATTCTAGATAATAGTCCTTTGTCTGCGGAACAGCTGGTCAAAATTTTTTCCCACATTGTAGGTTGTCTCTTAGTTCTGTTGATGGTTTCTTTTGCAGTGCAACTTTTTAATAAGATGAGATCCCACTTGTTGATTCTTTCTGCTACTTCCCATGCTACTGATGATTTCTGCATAAAACTTTTCCTATGCCAATGTCTTCCAGAGTTTTGCCTACCTTGTCTTCCAGTAAGTTTAGTGTTTCTGTTTTAATATTTAAATCATACCACAGTGATGTATGCACACCCATGTTTATAGCAGCACAGTTTGTAATACCTAAAACTTGGAAACAGCCCATTTGCCCATCAGTTGGAAACTGCACAAAGAAGATGCAGTTTTTCTATAAAATGGAATATTACTCAGCCGTAAATAATGAGAAATTAGATTCAATCATAGGAAAATGGATACATATTGAGGATATACTCCTAAGTGAAATAAATAAGTCACACATGTGTAAATACCAAATAGTTTCTCTGGTGTGAATAAACTGTAATTGTACATAGGATCCTAATGAGATAACTGACATTGTGAAATGGGAAGAAAAGATCTAAAGGTGTAGGGAAGGTGGGATGGGTAGGGGAAGGGTAATAAGGGAAAAGAAAAAATGTGAGAAAATGAAAAAATGGACATAAAGTGGTTGTAAATGGGAAGGGAGGAGGGGTGAAGGGAGGGCAGGGACAAGGGGAAAAAATGAGAACCAAGACCTGTCATGTAGAGGTACAAGATCCTAACAATGAAGTTAACTGTATTGTATCCCTAAAATGTATGAATAAACTCAATTTAAAAAAAAGAAAATAACACTGAGATTCCACTGCTTTCCACAAAGGAAGGCTGCTATCAAGAAATCATACAATAACAAATGTCAGCGGGGTTGTGTGGAAAAAGGAATCTTCTCCATTGTTGGTGGGAGTGCAGACTGGTGCAACCACTGTGGAAATCAGTATGGAGATACCTCAAAGAACTAGCATTTGAGGTCTCATTTGATCCATATATTCTTCTGTTGGGTATCTTCCAACAAGAATAAAAAAATCATACCACATTGATATATGTGTACCCATGTTTATAGTGCCACAGCTTTTAATAGCTTTAACTTTGCAATAGCACAATTGCCCGTCAACTGGATACTGGATATAGAAAATGTGTTTTTTAATAATGAAAGAGATACTAGAGATACTTATAGCTAAATGGGTGCACATCTAGGCTATACTTTTAAGTGAAATAAACAGGGCACACATTGAAATTCCAAATAGTTTTATTGATGTGAGAAACTGAACATGTAAATAAGGATCAAAATGAATATTCATTAATGTGAAATAGGAAATAAAAGTCCAAAGGGGGAGGGGAGTTGTGAGGAATAGGGACAATGAAACAAGGGGAAGAAATAAATACGAGAAAAGTAAAAATGGAAACAAAGTCTTTGTAAATAGGGAGGGTTTGAGAGGTCGAAGTGAAGGCATGAAAATGGGGAAGAAATACGAACCCAGATATATCATGCAAATTATATAAGATATATCATTACAAATTCCCAATGATGAATTGTCACCATATTGTATAGCTAAAATGTACAAACAATATTTGTGAATAAAAATTAATCCAACAGTCTGTTACATTCAAGAAACTCATCTAATTGCAAAACATATTCATAGATTAAAATTAAAGGATTAAAAACAATATTTCATGTACCAGTATCAAAAAAAAAGCAGGAGTAGCAATTCTGTTAACAGATAAGATAAACTTCAAGATAAATCTTATTAGAAGATATAAAGAATTTCACTACATACTAGATAAGGGAACAATCTAATAAGGCATAACATTGTGAAGCATATTCAAGGAATACTGGATGATGTTTCTTCATAAAAAGTCTCAAACTAAAATATCAAATAAACACTAACTCATTTAATGTAGTGGATTTTAACAACATGTCTTCACAAATTTATAGATCAACTAAACAACAACAACAACATCAACAACAAAAAAACAGTAAAAAAAATTTTAGAACTGAACCACTCCCTTTAATATATGGGTTTAATAGCTATATGCAGGATGTTCTATGCCTCTACATCAGAGTATACATTCTTTTCAGATGCAAATGGTACTTTCTGGATAATAGCCCACATACTAGCCAACAAAACCAATGTATGCTTATATGAAAGAATTGAAATTACTCCAGGCATAATATCAGATCACTGTGCAATTAAAACAGAAATCAATGATAGAAGAAATTTTGGGCAGGGGCAAGGGGTGAGTAGGAAGGGAAGGGAAAAATAGTAAAAATAAATATATGCCATGTACAGTAACCTAATAATGCAAATTAATGTAAACACTATTCCTGGAAGCTCTTCAAATTCCTGAATACCTGTAGGGAGAACAACAAGGAATAAAAGAAAGAGACAGCCACATTGTTCACATTGTTTAATTTTCAACTGGGGACCAGGAGGAAACTGTCTTTAGTGGACAGGCTTCCATGAACTCCATGGTAGGCCTGCTTTTATTATTCACCAAGAAGTGCAGGGGAGGGTGTAGTATCCTATCCTAGGGAGAGGGACTGTGGCAAGATTAGAATAGTAAGATAGGGACCGAGCTTAGCATCTCGAAGGGAAGAGTTAAGCTTCTTCCCCACACTAAGATGTTTGTGTAATTCACTGCTCTCAGTAGGAGTGACCTTGTCTAGAACTGCTATGTTTATGGCTTTCTACATAGCCTGGAAGTCATATTTCTCTTTACCAGAGGAAACTTAATGCCAATCTTTGGTCCCTGGGACCTGTGATCTGGCACTTGCCATCATCTCCAGGAGTTCCTCATTTTTGTTTTTGTAAATGTAAGAAATGAAATGGTGTGACTTGAGGCTGAATTGTGTCTAGGTGTTATTGGGTTTTGTTTCCTCTGTGGCAGAAGAGCAAGTGATGATGGATGTCATGGCATTCCGCACGTCTTCTGGTGTATTCGAGAGGTTGTGTCTCATCACCGCACATTTAGCCTCTGGGTTGTTTTCTTTATTTTTTCTCACCTCATGGGCTCTGCTTTCTATGTGTTTGTTAGCAGCTGAAGAATTCTCTAGGATCATATGTGAGAAGGCTTGTTCTAGCAGGCTTGACGGCAGCAGACTCCTCTACAAATCTGAGCATTGCTTCTCTCCATGGTCACACGTTCCCAGTTGGCATTCAAATTGGTCTTCTATGATCTATGAATAGACAAGCATATGCTTGTCTCCACATTATTAATTGCAACGGGCCATCCTATTTTCCTGTTTGGAAACTCATTTTCCTGTTTGAAAAACTTTCTATAAAACTCATGCTGTAGGTGTGTCTGTCAATTTATCTTTTTGTCAGTGGAGTTTGGATCGAATGTATTTACTTTCCTTCAGTGGATTTAAACTATTCAAATTTAAAATAATGAGATATAATTGAGTCTGTAACCATACCTCCACATGCTACTTTTTGTTGTTATAACTGTGTTTTGTTAAGGAAAGATAAGCACACTCTACTATTGTTTGGCCTTGTAGGTAATACCTGTAACATATTTAATATACAAGAGCTGAGAAAAGGAGGATAAAGCTTTACAAACATATGAAGGACTTTGTCAGTTTTATTTGTATGTGTGATTCCCAATATTGTTGAACAGATCCAACATTTTTGCTGCTGTGGTGGGTAGCATGCATCATATCAGAGTAAGTATCTATAGAGACACAGACATATTGTATTTGCCCAAAATATGGAATATGTGTAACATCAATTTGGCAGATTTCCTTTTGTTGAAGACCTTGATGGTTGCATCCCTCAACAGGAGTGAACAAATAATGAAATGGCAGGTAAGACATAATAAAACAGTGCTTCTAGCCTGTGACTGAGATCATTAAATTCTTTTCTTAGAGCCTTAACTATTTTGATGGTGATATGAGTGGGATTATCTCTCCATATCAAAGCATGCAATACAAGGTACCAAAGAATCAGTCTGCTGATTACTGTAGACTAAGGGTCCCTGTAAGTCAGACTGGGACCTAATATGGCCAACATGGCAGAGTGATTTTGGATTGTCTTCTGCAATCGAAGGGACAGATTAATCAAAGGAGGGGTCTAATGTAGTTTTTTGTTTGGTTTTGTTTTGCTTTTTGAGAGAGGGTCTCACTATGTAGTTGCTACTGACCTGGAACTATGTAGCCCAGGCTGGTCTCGAACTCAGAGAAATCTTCCTGCCTCTGTCTCCCGAGTGCTGGGATTACAGGAATGTGCCACCATGCCCAGCCATCTAATGTAGTTTTTAGGTTAGTGTTTTCTGATCACTGAGTAAGAAATACTGTACATGTTGAATCACTAATAATATTTACAGTGGTCAGTTTAATAAGCTATATAATATATGAAATAGCAGTTACTTCTGATCTTTGATTGAAATGTCCAGAGTTCAAAATAATGTGTTTGAAGATATTTATGATAGCTGCCTTTCCTTTAGAGGAACCATCTGTAAAATAACTCTGTCAGAAATGATGCTTAATCATGTAATCTGAGGTACTATAAAAGAGAGCTTCACAAAAAATTGAAAGGATCACTAGTAAAATGACTGCCAATTTGTCCTATAAATTCAGTGAAAGCAATCTGCCAATAAATAACTTGCTGTAAAAAAACTGAATACTGAGGCAATTATGTGGGTATTATAATCTAATAAGGATTATTATGAAACAATTGATTATAGCAAGTTCTCCCAGTCTATTCTGGTCATTTGTTCAGTATATAATTGTGACATTTTTACCATCTTGGTAGGAAGGTATAACCATTCAATGGGGAATAGCTAAGAGCTGTAAAATTGCCACAGGAGCCCAGTAGGGAAATGAAGGGTGTTTAGAGCTTATAGAATGAGACATTAATGATCACTAACTTAATATACTTGCTGCTGTTGCAGCATTTTTTCCAGTAGTTGTAGTTCCTCCTGTGCCTCATGGGTTAATTGTCAAGGAGAATTAATCTGAGGGTTACCTTGTATTATATAGTTGTTTGAACTGATGTGTGGCAATACCTAATTTTGGCCAAATTCAATTAATATCCCCCAATAATTTTTGAAAATCATTTAATGTCAATAAGCAATCCTGTTTTAATTTTATTTTTTGAGGTCTCACTGCCTATTCTGTAAGCAAGGTCCATAAGTAAAGATATGGGCTAGAAGTCTGTACTTTGTCAGGAGCTATGCAACGACCATAATTTTTAAGGTACCTCTTCACTATAGCAAACAAAGGCTGTAGTTGTGCTTCTGTGGCTGCAAATAGTAAAATGTTACCCAGATAATGAATGATATAAGCTTGAGGGAATTTCTGTCAAGCAGATTGCAAGGTTTGGCTTACAGAATGATGACACAAGGTGGAGCTGTTCATCATTCCCTGAGGCAAAACTTTCCACTAATACCTGCTCATGGGTTCTTTGAAATTGATGCTAGGCACATAGAAAGCAAAACGATGCTGATCAGAGGGACATAGTAGGATTGTGATAAAATAATCTTTTAGATATATGATAATCAGTGGCTATTCTCGGGGGATAGCTGCAGGAGACAGAAAACCAGGGTGTAAGGCCCCCATGGGTTGTAAACAAGAATCTGCAGCTCTTAAATTTTGAAATCTTCATTTTTTAGATTTTTTTTGAATCACAAACACGGGTGTGTTCCAAAGGCTGGTAGATATTTCTTAATGTCCCAGTTAGTTTTGATTTTGTACTAAATCATGTAGATTGGCTAGCTTCCTTTTCCACAGGGGCTATTTGTCCACTCAGACTGGAGTGTCTATCTTCCCCTGAAACAACAAATTTGTCTTGAGGGGGAGAAGCATTAATGGTCCCTGACAAAAAGGTAGTGGATAACCTGTGCCTGCATAATCTAAATTAGGGATAACTGTTAGTGATTCAGGAGTGCCCTGCAGGTTTTCTCTTAAACCAAAATCTGACTGACATCCCATCATTTTTTAAATTGGATTGGTGACATTGATGGGTTCATTAGTAAGCATAATTCTCCATTCCTTTAAGAGGTCTCTTCATATATCTACCAAATATAGGGACCACATAAGGTTGAAATTTCCTGGCTTGATTTTCTGGTCCTGAGTAAGATAGGGGAGTTGAACTTTGTAACATTTGTGATGAGCCAAGCCCACTAATAAAGTGGCAACAGCCTTAGTGGGCCAGAGAGAAGACCATTGGTCACTGGCTAAAACAGATACATAAGCTCCCATATATAATAATCATTTAAACTATTTGTCCATTTTTAAATTCTAAACATAGGTTTCCCCTTTCCTAATTCTTGGGTAAAATAAATGTTCTTATTTGGTGTGCTACCAAAAAATTCTTCTTTTCTTTTCTTTTTTTAGAGGAAAATTTTATTAAAGAGAAATGTATCAATTGAGTGACCCAATAAACTGGTTGAAAAACCTAAATGTCCATGGAATGAACTATGACTTGGATTTCTCTTTCATAATCTGAATCAATTACCTCAGGCATCATAGTTATGGCTTACAAATTTGGACTATACTTCTCCATAATTAATCTGACTGTACCCTCAGGAAGTGGTCTCCAGATTTTAGTGGGTGCATCTACAGGCTTATCTCCCACAAAACATGTTGCTCATTGAGCTTCAGGGAGATCTAATTCTGTGCTCCCTGGAGTTATGGGAGCGAGGAAAATAATATTTCACCAGGAACCCAAGATAGGCTGTTGCAGTTCACTGTATATGCAGA
Source organism: Fukomys damarensis (assembly GCF_012274545.1). Classification (NCBI taxonomy): domain Eukaryota; kingdom Metazoa; phylum Chordata; class Mammalia; order Rodentia; family Bathyergidae; genus Fukomys; species Fukomys damarensis. The sequence continues at coordinate 64,602,505 of NW_022900951.1, read as the reverse complement.
GAACTTCCCCATTGTTTGAAGGTGGGGCCCAACTGCCATTTCCATTAAGGGGAGGAGTGCTGTTCTTATAAAATTTGGAGTGCCAATATTTTCCCTGTGATTTTCCTTTTTACACCAATATCAGGGACCAGAGGCAGGATTAACATCCCCTCCAGCACTCCCCTCTGCAGGAGATGGAATTGAAGCTCTTGAATTGGCCAGAGTGGTATAGTGCTTACAAATGTGTCATGTCTTCCCACAGCTAAAACATCAGACATAATTCTTTGTCTCTTTTGTAGGTCATAACACGGCCTGAGCCAGCATGGAGCTCTGGTAAGAATCTTTTCTTGTATTTTGGCAATATCTATGGCAATCCCCAAGATCTTTTATAGCCCTACCTTTGGGAGGACTTGTTCACAATGTTTATTAGATTTTCAAAGGCCAATTAGAGGACTAATACCTCAGTGGCTTGCACATGAGGAATGTCTCTTGTAATCTAGCAAAGCTCTCTGGATCCCTGTAAAATACATAAGGACTGATTTGGAGTATCCTGTTTAGGGACAGTTTCTCATGCTCACTTCATCAATAAACTAATCTGATCATACTTCTTACTGGTATAGGCTACCTGCTGCTGTAATCCTGCAAAAATTCCCAATTCTGACAGCATATCTTGTATAATGTCTGGCATGCAGGTCACTCTACTTATGCCTTCCTGTTGTGCTGGAAGCTCCTGTAGCTATACATTAAAATGAAGTTATTGGCCTGGTAATAAGCAGGAATGGGCAAGTTGTTTAATGTCCTGATGAACCATGTGAACATTCTCCAAAATAGAGTCCAAGGTCCCCAGTGTAAAAGGTCCTTGTACTCTATTATTTACCACACTTTGCTTTAATTCTTTCAACATCTTATACTATACTCCCTGATATCCATGTATCAGTCATCAAAGGTGGTTGGGATCCTGTATGGTGATAACAAAAAGAAAGAAAACAAAAAAACAAAACAAAACAACAACAACAAAAAAGACATGATGGGATCTCCAGGCTTTGTACTCTGCCAGACAAGTTGCTGATATTTAAGCATTCAGGGATGGTTCCCACCAGCCTCTAGGGTTTCTGGAGTTATGGTCCATGAAAGTGTCTTTCTTTCTTCCTCAGGGTCTTTCTCTTTTCTTGCTTCATGGTGAGCCATCTTGGCTAATGTAGATGTTGAAGCACATAAGGGTTCTTGCACTGATTTTACAAACTCTATTCTCAGAAAGTATCTGGAGCTATTTGTTCCCCTTGGGCATGGGCTCTTCGTAGATTTCACTTAACCGACCCAAAATTCCTACCATAAATTATATTTGTTAATACCTTGTAGCATTTTTGAAAGTGAGTGGGTACTAACCTAAATTCCAGACTGTTTCAATAGTGCCTTTAGTAAATGTACAAATTTTTGCTCTTTTACTGACAAATTCTGACCCATGATTCCAGTTAGGAAAGATCTTTCTGCAGTGTTACTGCTTACTTTTTATGGCCAAAATTAGAATTCATCCTGTGGAGTCTCCAGTCATCTGTTCCACCTGTTTCTCACTAGTATGAGACTTTCCCTTCAAGTTTCGAGTCCCTGTTCAGGCACCAATTATCAGAAGTTCTTCAGACTTCCAAATATATGTAGGGAGACTGACAGGGAATAAAAGGAGAAAGACACAGTATTCAATTTTTAGTGGGTAACCAGAAGAAAACTCTAGTAGACAGGCTTCCACAAATTCCTAGTGAGCCTGCTTTTATTATTCACCAAGAAGCACGGGGTAGGGTATAGTATACTATCCCAGGAAGAGCAACTGTAGTAAGATTAGAATAGAAAAATAGATACCAATTTTTGCATCTCAAAGGGAAAAGATATGTTTCTTCCCCACAGAGAGATGCCCAAATGCTTTATTGCCCTCAGTAGGAGTTATCTTTTCTCACAAGACCTATGTTTATGGTTTGCCAGACAGCCAGGAAGTCATGATTCTCTCTTTTTCATGCAAGTTAATGCTGAACTGGGCCTGTGCAGCCTGTACTCTGGCCACTCACAGAGACTGGTCCTAAACACACTATACACCATAACATGAGCTAAGACAAATAATATCAAAAAGTATGAAAAATGGGAAGAGAAACCAGAGGAGGAGGGGAGAGGAGGAAAAAGGATTTCCAAATAAGGAAATATTCTGTAATATGTACATGTAACCATTCCCTACAATCATTGCAAACTACATGAGCTACCAACACGTACATAAAAAGTCATAGAAAAATGAAAAAATCAACTATATAGGTTAATCAATTAGAGCCATGCTAGACTTCTCAACACAAATCATCAAAGACACAAGATATAGGAATGAAGCATTTCAAGCCCAAATAGCAAATAATTTCTATCCCATATTAACATATCCTACAAAACTGCCTTTCAAAATAGTTGGAGAAATTAGGTATTTCTATAAAAACACCAGCTCCAAAGGTGTAAACCAGAAATCAAGAAGTTACTTAAAATATTCATGAAAGAAATAAAACCGACACAGCTAAAGAAAAAGAAAAAGAAAAAAAAGTCAGTTAAATGGATAGATGGCAACAAAAAATTCAAAAAAAAAGAAAGAAAAACAAAGGATTCAACATCAGATTAACAATGCAATATTGAATATTCAACACATCTCAGTAATATCTCTCAGTATTTACAGCATTGATTCTTCAATTAAACAACACAGGTTGACAGACTATCAAAAAACAAATCAAAACAGTTTTTTGCATTTAAGAAACTCATATAACAAAAAAAGTTATTCATAGACTAAAAATTAACATACAGTAATAAATATTTTATACACCAAGACACTAAAACAAGTAGGGCTAGCGATTTTAATATGAGACACTGCAAACTTTGATCTAAAGCTGATTAGAAGAAAAAAAGAAAGTCACTATGTACTAGTTAAGGAAAGAATCAAACAAGAAGAGATAAAATTGATAAACCTATGCACCAAATACAGGAGGACCTATCTTCATAAAAAAAAAAACCTGCTGAAATTAAAAGATCCAATAAACACTAGAACAATCATAGTAGAGGATTTTTACATTCCACTACTGCAAAGTGTTGGTTAAACTCAACAAAAAATAAAATAAATAAATTTCAGAACTGAAGGACTTCCTGGAACTTCTGGAATTTATAGATTTCTACAGAGTGTTCCACCTCCCTAAAACAAAATATACATACTTTTCAGCAGGGCATGGGTTCTCCAAATAGTTCACATAAAGCTGGATTAAGTAAATATAGAAGAACTGAAATTATCCCATGAATACTATCAGACCACTGTGCAATAAAAATATAAATCAATGGAAGAACAAATTCTAGAAAAGGCAAAAGCTCCTGGAAAATTAACAAGGTATTCCTAACAAATCAACATGTTACAGAAGAAATCAAACAAGCAAATAAAATTTTCTGGAAGTTAGTAAAAATGACTGCATTACTGACCAAAATATCTGGGATATTATGTAACCCATTGTAGGAGGAAAATTAATCAATGCTCACAGGAAAACAGAGTAATGCCAAATAAATAACCTTATCAGAAATCTAAAGAAACTCGATAATCAAAATAAACCATCCCTAAACCAAGAAACTTAAAGAGTGTGACCAGGCAGGCAACAATGCAAAATCTAGCACAATGGGTTGGGTACCCCACTAGAAGCCAATTGTGACCAGACAGGTGTGGTGATCCAGACCCCATGTTGTAGAAGTGCCTGGGTGTAGAGGGCAGCCTAGTGCAGAAAAGCCATCGTTCCGAGCTTGGAAAGATGGTGCAGTGCTGAGAAGCAGATGGAGAGCCACCCTCAAGCTTGTTGTTGAGAATGGAAGCCAACTGGGAGAAGGAAGAGAATCACTATAATAAAGATGCGGTGGACTATAGGGGCTGGTGAGTCACCTCCTTCAGAAACTCAGACTTGTTCCCAGGAAAGAGCTGCTCAAACCTGCAGCAGAACCATGCAGAGTTCCAAACCACAGGATGTCAGGGAGCTCATTTCCAGCCTCTCACCCAGAAACCAACCTGAATTTCAGTGGACTATAACTGGTGCTCTGAGATTAATTGACTCAGATCTGTATGCTGCCTATGTTGTCTATCAGTGACAGCACAGATGCACCTTGAAGGGTACCTCTTTCCTTTCCATTCCTTTCCTTTCCTTTCCCTTCCTTTCCTTCTCCTCCTCCTCTTCTTCACTTCTCTCCTTTCTTATTCCTGTGTTTTTCCTGTTGTAGTATTTCTTTATTGTTCTTATTTTTATAGGACAATGGATAAGGCTTCAAGTTTTCCTGTTGTTGTTACTTTGTTCTGATATTGTTTTGGTTCTCTCCCTCTCTTTTCCGCCTGTCTTCACTAGCTTCCCAAAGTTTGCATGACCTTCCTTTGTCCTCTAGTGTTACTTCTAACCTTTCCCTCTCCTTCTATTTCTCCCCTCAACTCCTTCTAAGTATTCTTCCTGGAGGGAAAAATCACTATACTGAAGAGATTATATACTGCAAACCTATTTCTGGTTGGTCCTAGATTTTTGATATATACTCGCAAGTATTGTTTGTGTGGCTAAACATGGCATATTAATAGTTACAATATTTTCTCATTTTATAAGCTGTGTTTGATGTGACTGTTAATGCTGACTGTATTACTTTGGCCAAGGTGATGTGATTTTCCTGGTCAGTTTTTTTTCCTGGTATACTGAGACTGAGATTGCCTGAGGGATGTTACAGACTCAAATCCCAGAGACCAGCTATACCTCAAAGACACCTCTGAGAAATAGTCATTCCCTAAGGGTTATAAATGCTAGATTGAGACACTCTTCTGAACACCCAATAGGTCATGGAGGAAATTAAAGAAGAAATTATATAGTTTCTAAAATTAAAAAACAATGTCATTGCAACATACTGGATTTTATGAGACCCAAAGAAAGCAGTCCTTTGAAGGAAACTCAGCAGTGAATGCCCATATTAGGAAAACAGAGCCAACACAAATAAACAAACTAATACTGAACCTCAAAATTCTAGAAAAAGAAGAGAAAGACAAACCCAAAGCTCATACAAAGGAGAAAATTATAAAAATCAGAGAAGAAATCAATGCAAATGTGACTGAGAAAATGATACCAAAATCGATGAATCAAAGCATTGGTTCTCTGAAAGAATAAACAAAATTGATAAATTCTTAGACAATCTTATGATAAAAAGGAAAGAATAGGCTTAAATCCATGCAACTTGGAATGAAAAGGGTGAAATTACAAGAGATCCAGCAGAATCAATGTCTACTTTGAGGACCTGTACTCCAATAATGTGGAAAAAAGGAAGAAACAGATTTCTAATATGAAATACCAAAGTAGAACCAAGAATATGTAAAAATACTAAACAACACAATATCAATCAATAAATTTGAAAATGTAAGAAAAATGTACTAACAAAGTAAAGTCCACTTCCTGATGGCTTCACTGTTGAATTCTACAAGAAATTTAGAGAGGAGCTAATGCCACTACTTCTCAAACTCTTTAATGAAAATGAAAGGGAAGCAAGGCTCCCACATTCATTCTTGGAAGCAAGCATTACCTTTATTCTGACAGCAAAGAAAGACCAAGCCAAAAAAGAGAACTATTGGTGAATCCCCCTAATGAATATAGACAATAAGATACTGCCAAACAGAGTGGGGAAGATCACCAAGATCATGCACTTACAAAATTGGATTCATTCAAGGGAGTCAAGGATGCTTCAACATATGTAGACAATAAAGTTAATACAATACTTTAATGAGTTAAGGACAAATACCATAAGATGATCTCATTAGATGCAGAAAAAAGTGTTTAACAAAATCCAACACCCCTTATCATTAAAAAGCCTACAGAAAATTGCAACAGATGATCTTTATCTCAACCTGATAAAAGCCATCTATGATAAATTGACAGCTAATCATACTAAGTCATCAAAAACTGAAATCTTTCATGCTAAAAAATGTACAAGACATCGATGTTCACTATCACCACTCTTGTTCAATAGAGCTGTGGAAACATTAGCTGGAACATTAGATAAGAGAAAAAATAAAAGTAATAAAGATAGGAAATGAAGAAGCTAAATTTTCATTATTTGCAGATGACACACATTCTATAAAGAAGACCCAAAAAACTCCACCAAAATACTTTCAGATTTAATAACCAAATTCAGAGGAGTAGCTGGATACAGTGTTAATACTCAAAAAACAATAGCCTTCTGAAAAACAAAAATATAATACATTGAAAAACATGGAAACAAAGTCTTTGTAAATAGGGAAGGGTGGATGGGGTGAAGGGAGGGCAAAGAAATGGGGTGAAAATAAGAACCAAGATGCATCATGTAAAGGTACAAGATCCTATTGATGAATGCAACTGTATTGTATACCCAAAATGTGCCAATGAACTTAATGTAAATAAGTCAGTAGCCTTCTTATGTAAAAATAATAGACTCATTGAGAGAGGATTTATTTAAGGAAACAACTATTTTAAAAATAGTATCCAAAAAAAATGAAGTACCTATGAATCAATCTAATGAAGGAAGTAAAAAACTGCTTTGAATACTACAGCACTATGAAAAAAGAGATCCAAGAGGATAACATAAAATGGAAAATCATACCTTGTTCTTGGGTAGGAAGAAACAATATAGTGAAAATGGCCATACTTCCAAAACTGTTGTCCAGATTCATTGCAATCTTGGTTGAAATGACAACAGAATATTTCAAAGAACTTGAGAAAACAACCCCAAAATTCATATGGAACAAGAAGAGATGTAGAATAGTAAAAGCAATTCTAAGCAACAAAGACAAGGCTGTGGGTCTCACAATTTCCAATCTCAATCTATACTGCAAAGCTACTGTGATAAAAATAGAATGGTACTGGCAAAGAAACAGACTGGAGGATCAGTGGAACAGATTAGAGGGAGTAGAAACAACTGTAGACATACTCAACCACCTCATCTTTGACAAAGGAGTCAAACTCCCTCACTAGAGGAGTAGTCCTCCTACTCCTAATGGTCCTTGAAAAACTCAGTTCCAACTTGGCAAAGATTAAATTCTATCTTTTACCATGAATGATTCTAACAAAGATCCAAATACTAAAGCCAAAACCCTAAACTTGCTGGAAGACAAATTTTATAGAGCTGTTGAAGACATTGTTGTAGGCAAAGACTTTACAAAGAAAAACTCAGTTTCATGGGAACTGGCACAAAGAATCAACAACTGGGATGTTATCTTATTAAAAGGCTTCTGTACAGCAAGAGAAACCATCAACAGAGTGCAGAGACAACCAGCAATGTGGGAAATAATTTTTACTAGCTATTCTTCACACAAAGGACTACTGTTTAGAATATATAAAGAACTTTAAAATATTAGGCCCCTCAAACTCCAAAAATGGGCCTTTGAAATGAATAGACATTTTTCAGAAAAAGAAGTAGAAGCAGCAAACAAACATATTAAAAAAATGTCCAACAGTCCTAGTCATTTGAAAGATGTAAATGAAAACAACACTAGATTCCTTCTCACTTCAGAAATAATTGCTAGTTTTAATAAATTAACCAATTACAAATAATTGCAGTGAACCAATAACAAATGCTGGCCTGGCTGTGGGGAAAAAGGATCACTTCTCCACTCTTGTTGGTACATCATTTCACAGTGATGTATATTATTCATGTTTATAGTGCCATAATTTGTAGTTGCTAAAGCTTGGAAACAGCCCAAGTGCCCATCACCTGGTCATTGGATAAAGAAGATATTTTTTAATAGAATGAAGTACTACTCAGGCATAAATGTGATCTAGAGACATTTATAGCTAAATTAATGCACCTTGAGGCCATACTGTTAATAGGACACACATATGTAAATAATAAATCATTTCTCTTGTGTGAGAAACAGAATGCGTAAATGAGGACCAAAATTTGTAATTGCTATTGTGAAATAGGATGAAAATATTCAAAGGGGAAGGGAAACTAAGGAGAGTGTGCAGAAAAGGAAATGAGAGAAAGAAAAAATAAAAGGAAACAAAGCTTTTGTATATAGCAAAACATGGAAAGGTTAAAGGGAGGAAAGTGAAATGGGAAAAAATAAGACCCAATGTATATCATGTACAGATAAATCCAAACAATGAATGTGATCATAATGTATACCTAAAATGTAGTACAGAAAACCATATATCAATTTCCTTAATGAACATAGATGCAAAAATTTTTGACAATATAGTAACAAATAGAATGCAGCACCTTAAGCAAAAAATGATATATCATGATCAAGTGGATTTTTTTTGCAGAGAAATGATGGTTCACCAATATAGGTTAATAAATGTATACACTATTACATTAACAGAAATAAGGTTTAAAAAACATGATCATATCAATAGGTGCAGAAAATGCTTTGGGGAAAATTCAGTATTCATTTTTGAGAACAACACAACCCTGAAAAAACAAGTATAGGAAAACCGTTCATGAATATGATGAAGGCTATTAATGAGAAACCAATTGCCAGTATCACAGTAAATGAGGAAAAAATAAAAATAATTCTCCCTAAGATCTCCCTAAGCCAAGATTGTCCACTATCACCATTTATATTCAACACAGTACTTGAAACATTATTCAGAGCAATCAGTCAAGAGAAAGAAATTGGTAAATCTCAAATTAGCATTATTTACAGATAACTGATTGATAATCTATGTAAAAGACACAAAGAAATCCACCAAAAAAAAGCATGCTAGAATGAAAAACCAACTTCAGCAATGTAGAAAGACAGATCAACATAAAAAATCATTAGCATTTGTGTACATCAGTGATAACGTGGTGAGAAGAAAATTATGAAAACAACACCATTCACAATAGCTTCAAGAAAAATGAAACACCCAGGAATAAATATAACCATGGAAGTGAAGGGCCTCTGAAATAATTCTAAAAAAAGAGATGGAAAAGGATATTAGAAAATGGAGAGATGTTCCTGCTCCTGGATGGGCAAAGCCAATATTGTAAAAATCGACATACTCTTAAAACTTTTGTACAGATTTAATGCAGTACTAATCAAAATACTAACAGCACTTTAAAGAACTAGGGATAACCATCCTAAAATTCATTTGAAACCAGAAGAATCCCAGAGGAACATAATCAATTCTAGGTAGCAAGAACAAAGTGGGAAGCCTTGTGATGCCTGTCTTGAGCTATACTACAAAACAAATGTGATAAAATGGAATTGTTCTGTAACAAAAATAATTACAAGAATCAATGGAACAGAATAGGAGGTAAAGAATCATATTGAGTCACACTTAAATTTTTGACCTTTGACAAAGGGTTAAAAGTATTTGTTGGAGGTATTACAGCTGATTAAACAAATGACACTTGGAAAACAGCTTATCTTTTTGCAGAAGTTTGAAATTGGACCCTTGCCTCTCATCATATATTAAGTTAAAATAAAAATGAAAAAAAATTGAAACATTAAAGTAGAAACATTAAACCTATTGGGTAACAAAATAGGTAGAACATTTGAAGACATAAGTGTAGAAAAGGATTTTTAAAATAAAAACTCAATTGCACAAGAAATACTAGCAAGAATCAATAAACTAAAAGGGTTCTGTACAGCAAAAACATCAATTAATAGATTGAAGAGACAACCTACAGAATGAGAAAAAGTTTTGGCAGTTACTCCTCGGTAGAAGACTAATATTATAATATACAAAGGGCTAAAATATTAAACTGAAAGGCAATTTCCAGGTAGACAAACTTCTTTTTAACAAAGAAAATAACTGCTTAGATCTTCAAATGACAACTCCTCATTCTATAGACCACAAGGACATCCTGTTCAAATCGACCCTGTAAACCACTACTAAATAATCAGAAACCACCAAGTATTCTGTTTCTCTACCTCCTTCTTGCAAAATATATAAAATTTCTGGCCCACCAATATTCTGGACCTGATCTCTTTGGGAAAGATTCTGGCCAGGTCCAACAGTGTAAATAAAGCTCTTAACTGCCTCCATAACTCTGGGTACTGTTTGATTCTCGGTTTTGATACTCTGTAACAAAAGCACCTAAAATTAAGCAACCAATTAACAAATGGGCCAGAATAATGAACAGACAGTTCACAGAGGAAGAAATACAAATGGTCTACAAATGTATTTAAAAATGCCCAACATCTCTGGATGTTAAAGAAATGCAAATTAAAACAACACTAAGAGTTCATCTTACTCTGGAAAGAATGGCAATTTCTTCCTTCACTGTTCATGACAATTTATGGTAATACAAACATGGGAATTAGTATGGATATTTTTTTAAAAAACTGAAATTAGAAATTCCATATGACCGACTTATCTCTCTTCTACTTGTCAAACTCAAAAATATTAAGACAGTGAAAGAGATCCTTTTAGAACTTTCAATGATACAAATAGCCCACTGTGGCATGAATGCTATTGGTTCACCATGACTGGCTGAGGATGAGAAACTACAGTGATACATACATATCAATGTTTATAATAACACAATTTTTAATAACTAAATTCTAGAAGCAGACTGTATACCCATCACCAAAAGATTGGATGAAGAAAATATGGTATCTATATATAATGGAATATTACTCTGCTATAAAGAATGACAAATTTGAGATACATGTAAGAAAAAGAGCACACCTAGGAAATATGTTGAGTGAAATAAACTGAACAATCTTAAATACCATATGGTATCCCTCATTTGAGTGAGGCACAAAACAAACAAAGAAAATAATCAAGGATGACTAGAAGTGAAGAAGGAGTTCAATCTCTTGCAATAGGAAAATGCTCCAAAGGACTAATGATGAGGGGTGGGGAGGAGATAAAGGGGAAATAAGTAGAATAACAATAAGCCTTGCACAGCAATCTAATGACTTCAATTAAGGTAGATATTATATTCCATCACATGAGCTAACATAAATAATACCAACAAGAATGAAAATCAAGATAGGGGAATTAGAGGAAGATGGATGGAGGTAGTAATGAAGGAGGAGGTTAAATAAAAGAAAAAAAGAAGGTGTATTTTATACATATATACACTCCCCAAGGTAATTGTAAGCTATTTGTACAAATAAAATTTTACTAATAAAATTTAAAAGTTAAATAAAAAAGTATTAAAACTTTTTAAAAAGAGAAAAGCTTCAACACCTGAAATTCCAATTCCAATGCCAGGGAATCCAGTCGTACAGGGTTCCTACAAGGAATGATCTGGGCACAGTGGCCTCTCCACAAGTGAGACTCCAGTCACCCTACCAGCGATGCCCCTGAATTAGCATGTTATGTTCAAAAGTGGCAGTGTCCCAAACTGTTCGTATTATCAGAGATTGGCAGTTTGCAGCCTTCTGTAACTGGCTAAGTTCCAAAGGAACAAACATGTGCTTCTTTTGGATAGGTAAGAAGGAGGACATCTTTGAGAGCAAACTAGGCTTACAAGGAGTTTTTTGCTCATGTTAAAATGTTCTGCCAGGCATCTTGACATCAAATCTTTAAAACCAGATCATGGCATTATTATAAACAGGTAACTTCACTCTACATTTAATTTTAACACTTCATGTACATTAGAACAAATGAAAGAATAGGCTGAAGAGAGAAGCACAGAATGGAAAGATAATTGGTGAGCTATGCTTTGGACAGGGTATTAATAACTAGAATATATAAAACCCAAAATAACACAATTAGATCCCCAAAATGAAATTCACAGTAAAATAGGCATTTGAAATAAAATGACACTACTCAAATAATTAATTCCAAAGGCCAATACACAAAACATGGCCAACGTCCTTGGCCATTACAGAACCAGAACAGCACAGATACCATCATACTCCTGAAAAGAGGCTATCGCTAAGAAATCAAAAGACATGTAATGCTACTTAAGTTGTGGAGGAAATGAAACACTTGCACATTGTTGGAAGGAATGTAAACTAGGCTAACTACTATAAAAATTAATTTTATTGTCCAAAAATATTTTAACAATCTTTAAATTTATGTTTTTACAGCACAACATACAATAGATAAATATTGAAAGCAGTCTATATGTCCATCAAGAGAAGAATGAATAAAAATAGGATTTACAGAAATAATGAATTATCACTCCACCTAATAGACAAAATTCAGCCATTTGTAGAATAATGGATGCAACCTGAGACTGTAATCCTAAATAACATAGATCAGGCAAAGAAGGTTAAATATCATATGAGAAATACAACATATAAAAAACGTAAATGCAAAATAAAAGAAATATGAACATAGAATATGTGAAGCAATGATGGGTATCTGGACCATGGAGCGATGAAAAGGTTGGGAAAGTAATTGGAAGTATAAAAGAATCAAGTTGTGTCATGTATATATTGCAATTCCATGATAAATGTATTTAGTATGCACTAAAATATGCACTAAAGTGGAAAATAATACTATATGATGTGCTATAGTACCAAAATTATGATGATAATTATGTAAAATTTGAATACAAATGTATACTTTGGAGGTTGATCTTTCCCTTAATAGAAAGCAGAACTGTGTTGCAGATTTTGAAGTTCTACTCCATAAAAATATTTTAATACTAAAAGCTAACTGAATCAGTATTAAAGAGCATTGAGTTTGAACAAATGGAATGGAAATTAATTTTTTCAAAATGCTTTATCTAGTTCCCAAGTCCAAATTGGACATATAATGATTTTGAATGTTTTCAGTCCTTTTCTTACAATAAGGTCTGGACAGGTTTAAAAATCTTAAGGAGACTAAAATTTTGCAGTAACAATCAGCAGCAGAATATGTCCTGTCCAGTATCTGGCATATAAATTGCAAGAAAATAACAATTTGAAGAAGAGCAAAAACAAATAATGAAACAAACAAAAATGGTAGTCCCCATGGTACTTGGAAGTAACTCAAAGGAAAATTAAAAACAATAGAGAAGCTGGAGAGATGGATAACAATGCAGAGAAAATAATAAAGTAATATAGAAGCTTACGCAGGCTCCTGGGGAGGAGAAATTGTCTTTGCTGATACAAGGAGGGTTTCCAGAATCAGCTCCAGGGAGAAGCAATGGACCTGGCCTGCAATGCTATCCCTGAGAAAAGAACACAGCTAAGGTAAACTATGAAAACACCACTGATTTTACTATAAAAGTGACTCCTTATATCACAGGCTACAGATGGAGAATAAATCTAGTGTAGCACATGTCATATTGACAGAGACTGTTTAATCAGGATCCATTTGGAGAAAGTGCTGATTACTTCAAAGCAAGCTGTGGGAAAACTACAAAACAACATTATTTCAGGGTTCCCAGTTTTAACCCTCCACAATAAAGGAGAGACAGCTATGGGAGACAATTGTAAAGAGGGAGTAGACTAGGTATAGGCTCCCTGGGAAGTTTAAGTTCAGGTAGAGGACAGTTCCCACCCTCTGTGGTGAAATCTAGGCCATAGATGTGTGGCTTTCAGAGGAAGACAGATTTCAAAATGCTGGCATTGAATACAGTGGTCTTCTTGAACACCTTCCCTGCTGCCTACATACAGCACAGATCATATTTCTGATTGCTTTTCCCATTTAACTACTTGAGCAAGCTCATTCCCATGCTTGGATGGTTTCCATGGCCTTAATTAAGTTAACAAAATGTCACTTGGAGCAGAAGGGGTACTTTACAAACTCACAGACAGTAAAACTAAAAGAAGGAAAGCATAGCTTCCTGAATTATAAAACTGTTGATCCTGGCAACAAACCACTCAATCAAATAAACATAAAATTATTTTTCTCAAAATATTTTTTCTCTATTTATTTGGGGGCTGGTACTGTGTTTTCTGTGGTTTTTTTTCTTTTCATTTTTCTCTTCTTTATAAATTCTTTTATTTTTAAAATTTATTCTTAATTTTTCATTCTTCCTTTCTTCTTTTTTTGGTTTCTCCGAGTCTCTTGCCATTAAATAACTGTTAATTTCCTTTTATTTCTAAATTAGATTCTTTATGTCACCTATATTTCTGCATATTATATTGTTTAAGTTTCCAAAGTTTTTATTTCATTCCCCTATTCACCACCCTCTTCATCTTTATTAGTATAACAATTTAAATTTTTAATCTTTATTTAATTAACTCCAAAAACATTACTGTTAAACGTCATGAGATATAGTTGCTACATTTAGAGCATATTTACTACTGTATGTCAGTATGTGGTGTGCTTTCTTGTTTATACAGTAATTACAGATTTTTTTCCATCATTAAGGGTAGTGCCAAATTGATTCTTATGATATGACTATATCCAAGTTTTCTTTGACAATATTATTGTTGCTGATATAGTTGCTATTGCAAGGGTGGCACAAATGTGCTATTAATAGATTAAAACTGTATACAAATATCCAGATTATGTTTTGTCATTACTAATCAATCCCTTAGTCCTTTCTCAAATAACCTGGTGATAGGCCAAGTAAAATGCAACTTTTCATCCCAAATTAATGGACATGGTCAGACCTCTGGCCAAAAGCAAGTGCCTATACTTACCCATTCCCACAATGTATCACCTGAAAAGTAGACATGAACTAAAAGGATTGTTATACTAAGCAAAAAATCATTCTACTCTAAGCACCCATAAAATTCATCACAAATACTTTAAAAAGCACAATGAAACAAAATGAGTCCAAAAACTTTCAACACTCCCAAAGCTGATCCTTGGGGCTCTTACTGGAACTCAAAAGACATACAGCTAAATTAACCAAATTGATGAAAGACTAAATTTAGAAATACATCAGTAACATATTTGTCAAGCTCAAAGAACATATAGCTGAATAGATGGTTGACTTTCTAAACAAAACTATAAGTAAATTTACCAAAGAAAATAATAAAATATTCTATAAGCTAAACAATACAGTATAAAACATGAATGGCTGGTACTGAAATGAATTTGAAGCCATGAAAAGTCATGAAACAAAAAACTATGTGATTAAAAAGACACTGGGGAGCAGCAGTGGGGTCTAGACTACCTGATAGCAAAAATTGCCCATCCAAGGCCCACCCAGGAAAGAGCTGCAGAGCCACACAAGCTTCAGTGAGAGGACCACCCCATAACATCAGTAAGTGTGTGCAGATCCCAGGGATTTGCAGTGTGGTCCAGACCAGCACAACTGCAGGGAGATCCCAGCCAGGGACCCACCCCAACACCAGAGGCTCAGGTAAAACTGCACAGCCAAGGCCTGCCCAGGAAAGTGTGCACAGATGCAAAAGCTTCAGTCAGAGACCCTCCCCATAGCATCCTTGATTTTAACTCAGAAATTGGTGTACTGGTGATGAGCAGAAGAAAGGCCTCTTGGTGGCTTGCTGAGAATTGAAGAACACTGGGTTAGAAAAAAGTTGTCTCAATAAACACATAGC
Organism: Fukomys damarensis; assembly: GCF_012274545.1. NCBI lineage: Eukaryota > Metazoa > Chordata > Mammalia > Rodentia > Bathyergidae > Fukomys > Fukomys damarensis. The sequence continues at coordinate 64,587,156 of NW_022900951.1, read as the reverse complement.
AGACTGCATCTGTTGAACTGAGAAGACATAGAAATAAGTTCCAAAACTAGACTTACAGAACACCTAAAACAGCCCTAAAGGGAAATTATATAGAACAATCTGATACTCAACCACCTGAACACCCTGAACTGTCAACAAAAGAAAATCTGGGAATAAAATCAGGTCAGAAATAATTTTTCAGATAACAGCAGAGATTGTGTCCTTAGTGCAAGATATGATTAATAAATCTAGAATGGACACAGATAAAAAAATAGAGGATCTGAGGAACATGATGGAATCCCAACATAGGAAACAGATGGAATCCATAAAACAGATGCAAACAGAATTCCAGCAGATTAAAAATTTATGCAGCAGAATGAGCCAATGCAAAGATAGAATTTCAGATATAGAAGATAGGGTTGTAACTGGTGAACAGGTATAGAAAAATTTCATAAAAATAATAAGGGACCAAGAAAAATCAGTGCAACAGCTACTAGATGATGCAATGAAGAACAATATAAGACTGATTGGAGTCAATGAAGAAACAGAAAAGAGTGCAAATGACATAACAAAACTGTTCACAGAAGTAATGGCAGAGAACTTCCCAACTAGGGGAAAACAATTTGACATACAGAAAAGTGAGGCATACAGCACTCCAACTAGCCGTGACACAAAAAATCTATGCATAGGCATATAATAGTTAAGATTTTAGAAAGCCAACAGAAGAACAAAATTCTACAAACAGTTAGACAAAAGAAATAATTCACATACAAAGGAAAGCCTCTAAGAATCACAGTTGACTTCTTAACACAAACTCCCAGGGCAAGAAGAACTTGGAGTGACATATTTCAAGCTCTAAAGGGAAACAGCCTCCAACCCAGACTGATGTAATCTTCAAAACTATCTTTCAAGTTTGAGAGAGAAATAAGATAAGTTCATGACAAAGAGCACCTTAGGAACTTCATGTTAACCAAACCTGCACTCAAAAATTTTTGAAAAAAATCCCAGGAAATTACAATAAATATAACAACCCCAGGAAGCTCAGAAGAATGAATCCATTAAGCATGACAAGAATTTCAATGCAAAGGGGAAGAATCCACCAAAAAGAAAAAGGCACAACAAGGAAAACTCAATACCATCAATGTTAATGGTTATAACCATCATTGTTAATTGTCTCAATTTATCAATTAAAAGAAATAGATTGGCAGATTGGGTCAGGAAGCAGGATCCAAAAATATACAAAATACAAGAAACACACTTAATTAAAAAAGAAACTCATAGACTGAAAAGTAAAGAGTAAAAGCACTACTCCATATGACAGGAACCTAAGAAAAAAGGAGGAGTAGCTATCCTCTTTGAAAATCAAGTGTATTTCAAACCAACACTTATTAAGAGAGGCAAAGAAAGACGCTACATCCTTGTACAAGGAACAGTCCAAGAGAGTGATGACAATCATAAATAAATTA
>NW_022900951.1:64577665-64585699 GCF_012274545.1 Fukomys damarensis | reverse complement strand
ATATATATGCACCAAACACTAATGTGCCAAACTATATAAAACAAATACTAACAGACATGAAAAAATCAATATGAACTAACCCAATAGTAATGGGGGATCTCAATACTCCACTGTCACATATAGATAGATCAACTACACAGAAAATAAACAATGAAATACTAGAACTCAATCAAACTCTTGAACAAGTGAACTTAACATATGTTTAGAAAGTGTACCACCCCACAAAATCAGAATGCACATTCTTTTCAGCTGTATAGGGGTAGTTCTCCCAATTAGATCACATACTCACTCATACAACATGTCTAAGTAAGGGCAAATGAATTTGAATTGAAGAGATCCCCTGTATATTATCAGACCATAGTGCAATGAAATTGAAGATCAGTAGCAGAACAAACCTTAAGAATTTCACAAACACATGGAAATTGAACAACACACCTCTGAATAACCAATGGGTCACAAAAGATATTATTGAAGAAATCAGACAGTATTTACAATTAAATGAAAATGACCATGCAACATATTGGAATCTGTGGGGCACCATGAAAGCCATCTTAGGAGAGAAATTCATAGCACTGAGTATGCATATTAACAAAACATAGTGAGCACAATTATTCTTATGCTGAATCACAAGTGTCTAGAGAAAGAAGAGCATGAATATCCCAAAGCTCATACAAGGGAGGAAATTGTAATGATTACAGCAGAAATTAATGAAATGAAGACTAGAAGAACACTACTGAAAAAACCAATGAAGCCTAGTTGGTTTTTCAAAAGAATAAACAAAATTGACAAACTCTTAGCCAAGCTTATCAAAAAAGGAAAAAAAAAATTCCCAAATCCAGGCTATTGGGAATGAAAAGTGTGAAATACAATGGACCCAGCAGAAATTCAGAGGATAATCAATATCTACTTCAAGAAGCTTTGCTCCAATAAAATGGAAAATACAGAAGAAATGGACAGATTTCTAGATTCATATGAAATAACAAAGTTGAATGAAGATGACATAAAAATTCTAAATAACCCAATACCAATCAATGAAACTGAAAATTTAATTAAAAACATAACAACTAGGAAAAGCCCGGGTACTGATGGCTTCATTGCTGAATTCTACAAGAAATTTATAGAGGAACTATTTCCACTACTGTTTAAAATCTTCAATGAAATTGAAAGTGAAACAATACTCCCAAATTCATTCCTGGAAGGAAGTATCACCTTGAACCCCAAAACAGAGAAAGACCCAATTGAAAAAGAGAATTATAGTCCAATATCACTAATGAACATAGATGTAAAAATCCTTAATAAGATCCTGTCAAATAGAATTCAGAAGATCATCAAGAATATCATACACCCTAACAAAGGGTTATCCTAGGGATATAGGAATGGTTGAACATACACTATATGTTCAACCATTACTATATAAATGTAATACACTATATTAATAGAGCCAAGGATAGCAATTATATGGTTATCTCAATAGATGCAGAAAAATAATTTAACAAAATGTAACACCAATGCATAATAGAAACCTTATGCAAAATTGGAATAGATGGTCTCTGTCTCAATCTGATAAAAGCCATCTATGAAAAACCAACAGCCAATAAATATCATACTAAATGGTCAAAAACTGAAATCCCTTACAATAAAATCAGGGACAAGACAAGGATATCCACTAACACCACTCCTGTTCAAGATAGTTTTGGAAACATTAGCCACAGCAATTACACATGAGAAATAAATAAGTTGAATAAAGATAGGAAATGAAGAAATTTAATTTTCATTATTTGCAGATGACACAATACTCTATATAGAAGACTCCAAGAACTCAACCAAAAGTCTTCTAGACTTAATAAAAAAAAAATTCAGTAAACTATCTGGATACAAGGGTGACTAACAAAAATCAATAGCTTTTCTGTTCAAGATAAACAGATTCACTGAGAAAAAGTGGGACAATTAATTCCCTTCACAATAGCATACAAAAGATGGAAATACTTAGGAAATCACCTAATGAAAGAAAGTAAAGACCTCTACTCTGAAAACTACCATACTCTGAAAAAAGTGATTAAGGAGCATATCAGAAAGTGGAAAGATGTCCATTTCTCCTGGGTAGGAAGAATCAACATAGTGAAAATGTCCATACTTCCAAAGCTGCTCTATAGATTTAATGCAATCACAAATGAAACCCTAGCAGCATACTTCATTGACCTTGAGAAAACATTCCAAAAATTCATTTGGAACATAAGACTTATAATAACAAAAATAATTGTAGGCAATAAAGAGAAGTTGGGGGGGTGTCACAATCCTGAACCCGAAATGATACTTCAAATCTACTGCAATAAAAAACTGAATGGTACTGGCAAACCAGTGGAACAGATCAGAATATGTGGAAACAAGTCCAAACCCAGTCCTTATCCTTAAGAAAGGAGACAAACACCTATACTGGAGGAAAGATAGCCTCTTAAATAAATGGTGCTGGAAAATCTGGATATCAAATTGCCAAAGACTAAACCTAGACATAAATCTCTCAACATGCACTAAACTAAAATACAAACTAAGTAAAATATAAATATTAAATCAGAAACACTAAACCAGTGGGAAGCGAAGTTAGGTAGAACTATTAAAGACATTGGTGTAGTAAAAGATTTTATGAACAAACCTTTTTTGCCTGTGAACTAGCACAATCAACTTCTTAATAAAAAAAAAAAAAGCTCTGCACAGCGAAAGAAACCACCAACTGAGTGAAGAGACAACCCACAATGTGGGAAAAAAGGTTTCATCAGCTGTTCCTCAGACAAAGGTTTACATTCTAGAATTTATAAAAAATATTATAAAATCAGTCTTCCCACATTTAAAGACACAATCCAACTTGGGCAACTGAAATGAGCAGACATTTCTCAGCCAAAGAAGAAAAAGTAGCAAATAAACATGAAAAAATGTTCAGTATTATTGGTCATTTGATAATTGCAAATGATAACAATGCTGAGATTGCACCTCACCCTAGAAAGAATGGCTACTGTCATGAAATCAACCACTAATAAGTGCTGGCATGGCTGTGCAGAAAGGAAAATCAAAGACAGTTTAGCAGAATGGATCAGGAAAAATAATCCAATAATATGGTGCATGCAGAAAATGCATTTTAATTAAAAAACATTCACAAACTAAAAATAAATAAATGATAGAAATAGATATTCTATGCAACAGGGAACCCTATTTTGAGATGAACTTGACTTCAAGCCAAAACTGATTGGAAGAGACAAAGAAAATCACTACATATTGGTTAAGGGAAAAATTCAACAGACTGGGATAACTGTTATAAGCATGTACACGCAGCACACTCAACTTCATTAAACACTATTGGACATAAAAGTTCAAGTAAACATCACCATGATTTTAATAGCAGAACTCGGTGTCACTTTTACAAATAGACCAACTAGACAAAGATCAACAGAAAATTAGAGTTGAACCAAAACACAAATGGACTTCATAACATCTGCAGAGTATTCCACCAAACAACATAATACAAATTGTTCTCAGCAGCACATGGAATTTTTGCCAAACTGGGAAACATGCTAGCTCAAAAAGAATGCTTATCCAACTTTTGGAATTCTTCTGACTCTCAGGACTTTTCTCTTAATAATACTTTCCTTTTATTCATCTTCTTTGTGAGTTAGTTGTTTGGCTTCATGAGACGCATTCTCTTTTTTTTTCATGTTTGCTATTTTATTTATTTATATTTTAGTTTATTAGTACATTTTAGGTACACAGTAAAGTTACATTCATCATTGGGATCTTGTACCTTTACATGACAGGTCTTGGTTCACATTTTTCCCCTTGTCCCTGCCCTCAGTTCATCCCCTCCTCCCTTTCCTATTTATGAATACTTTATTTACATTTTTTCATTTTCTCATGTTTATTACTTCTTTTCCCTTATTACCTTTCCCATACCCTTCCCACTTCCCCTACACCTTTAGCCCTTTTCTTCCTATTTCACATTGTCAATTATATCATTAGGATCTTATGTACCATTATCTTAATACATCTAACAGGTTGGGAATTACTTCCTTATAATAGTTGGATCACAGGGCTGCTCTTCTCACCAAGTGATTAATGGATTAATCAAATAAGGCCACCATAGCTGAATGGGCTGTTAGGGGATGGGGTGTGGTTGGAAGTGGAGAGAACTGGAAGAAAATATCTGCATCTTCAACTTCCCTTTTTCTCCATTTCCTGGCGACCATGGCACAAAACAGCCTTCCTCCATGAGCGTCCTTTCCATTAATCCATTTCTTTTGATCCAGTTGATCATTGATTGTAAACATGAGCCAAAAAAAACTTACTCTCCTTTATGTTGCAGGTGTTTAGCACTTTCTCCTAGTGCTAATAAATTAACTAAGACAAAGAGCAAAATGTATATAGAAAATAATTTGAATTTCTATCCCTGTGTAACACTAATCATAAAAACTTGGCAAAATTATTATTTAATGTAATCAATAATTACACTGGAATATTTTCTCATATAGACTTTCTAAATGAAAAATAACATTTGTTAGTCTGGAAGATGGATGACAAAATGTATTTTTAACATATTAATACTGAAATCTAATTTGAAGAAAAAAATTATCAAAAGTAGGTTCTGTTAGTGTCATAATTAAGATAAAAACCATGGCCTCACTTATCACAGGCAAATTCTCCAACACAGACTAAATAATCATCCCAGAACTGTCATTTTTTTATCCATGAAAAGAGGTAAGTTAAATACATATAAATGCAATAACAAATGTTGGCGGGATTGTGGGGAGAAAGGAACCCTTCTCCATTGTTGGTGGGAGTGCAGACTGGTGCAACCACTATGGAAATCATTATGGAGCTACCTTAAAGAGCTGGACTAGAGGTTACATTTGACCCAGCCATCTCTCTGCTGGGTATCTTTCAAAAAGAATTAAAAGAATCATATCACAGTGATATATGCAAAACCATGTTTATACCGGCACAGTTTGTAATAGCTAAAACTTGGAAACAGCCCATTTGCCCATAAGTTGGATAATGGATAAAGAAGATGTGGTTTTTCTATAAAATGGAGTACTACTCACCAATAAAGAATGAGAAATTAGATTCATTCATAGGAAGATGGAGATATATTGAGGGTATACTCCTAAGTGAAATACATAAGTCACACATGTGTAAATACCAAATAGTTTATCTGGTGTGAATAAACTATAATAGTACATAAAATCCTAATGAGATAATTGACAATATGAAATAGGAAGAAAAGGGTTAATTGCATAGGAAAAACGGGAAGGGTAGGGGAGAGGTAATAAGGGAAAGGAAAAAATGAGAAAATGAAAGAATGGAAATAAAATGTTTGTAAATAGGGAGGGGAGGAGGGGGTGAAGGGAGGGCAGGGATAAGGGGGAAAAATGAGAACCAAGACCTGTTCTGTAAATGTACAAGATGCCAATAATGAATGTAACTGTACTGTATACCTAAAATGTACCAATAAACTCAATGAGGAGAAAAAAAAAGAAATATATATTCTCTGCGAGTATATTGGAACACAGTTATAATCTCAGCTAATCAGGAAGCTGCAGAAGAAGTTCAAGGCTAACGTGAGCAACTTTATTGCATACATTTCACAATAAAACATAAAAATTTCTGAAAATATAAATTACATCAAACTAATTTCCAAGCACATGAGATGTACTGTGTTCAATCTACATTCCCCCCAGTAAAGGAAAAAAATTAACTATCTATAACCTGCTTCCTAGGAAGATCAGCATAATATTTCACTAACTCATTTGAGCAAAATAAACCTAATCTATAAAATTCATGCACTACATGAGAACAAAGTGGATTCCTGTAATACCAGTGACTTTAAATGCTGAGAATGGAGGACCATAAGTTCAAAGCAAGCAGAGAAAATGCAGAAAGACCATATTAAAAAAATTATAGAGTTGGGAATATAGCTCAATAACCCAATACTGCAAGCTTCAAAACTCAGCACTGCAACAAATAAATCCCCAAAACAAATAGAAATAAAACTATTGTAGTATTTCTTAGACAATACTTATGGAAGTATGACTTGACATTTGTTTCTGAGCACAAGAAGGAGACAAATATAGTCCAGAAAAAGAGGGATAGAAACCAAATATAGTGGTGGTTCATGAAAATAATTCCAGAGCTCTGACAGGTTGTGGTAGACTGATTAGAATTTCAAATGTAAACATGGAAACAAATTTAGTGGAACACCAACTCAGAAAGTATTTGTTTAAAGATGCAGTGATTTAGCACAGTGGAAATGCTCTGGATTCAATACCCAATACTTTGAATAAAACTCTAATAAAGACAATACATTTAAATCTTTGCAACATTTTCTGTAGGTCTCCCAACTTCTGCAGCAATTAATCCAAATAACATTGCATTCGTCTCTTCACATTACATACAATGTTACGATTTTACCAAATAAATAATTTTCACTGGAATTTAAAACTATTTGCTAAAACTACCAATATTCTTATGGTCTTCACATTCTCAAAGTTTGATCCAATGTGCATTTTTACATATGAATCAACTGGAGTCTTTTTTTAAGGATTTCTCTCTGTACTGTGCTTGTTTATACCTGTGAATGAAACCAAGATAACTAGATGGTTTCTCACACTCAATAATGCAGCTCCTCCTTTCAGATATGCTTTTTCATGTATAGTAGAATGCCCGTGTGATAATGAAGCCTGCCATATATTTTCTCTTTCACATGATTGCTTTCATGTATTTGAAGAGAAGTGGAATGAGTGAAGGCTTTTTGCTTATACTTTTTTTTCTATTTATTTGCTTTCATGTTTTTAAAAGAAAGTGGAACATCTAAAAGCTTGTCCACATTGGTTGCATACACAGGGTTTCTCTACAGTGTGAGTTTGTGAAAGCCTCTGATTTAAGAGGAAAAAAGGAAAGCTGTCCCATGTGCTCACATTGGGTTTCTCTGGTGTGAATACTTTTATGCATTTGAATAATACGTGATGGAACAATTTACGACATTGCTAACATAGATAGGGTGTGTATTCATTCTAAGGCATTTTAAATTTTAAATAAGTATACAAAGTATTTTCCATATTGCTTGCATTTGTTAAGAAATCTAAAGTGTGAACCACTTAGTTCACTAGAAGCAAAGAGTAATACATGAACATCTTCCCAGAACACTTGCATCCATATCCCTTCTCACCACTCTTAATTCTTTAAGATATTTAAAGACAGGTGTAAAAACAGAAAGTTTTCTCACACTGCTTGTATTCACAAGATTTTGCTACAGTGAGAATCACTTCAAATGAACTACCAATAAAGTATTATTGTGAAAAAATAAAATTTATTTTATTTGTTTTCTTTTAAAACTAGTACATATCAACTAAAATATAGATATTGGGTGTGGATCAGAAAAGCATGTCTGCAGGCACTTCCAGCCAGGTTCCCACCCTGACCCTAAATGCTTGGGCCCACACTCCCCAGCCAAAGACCAGGCAAGAAAACAGCTGCACAGGCACACAAGTAAAAACCCAATGCCTGCCATGATACAACTGGTAAGTGCACACAGACCCTAGCCAGAAGCCCAAACAGACACTAGAGACTGAGGTGCTCAAGCAGTCCCTAGCAAGCAACACATGTTGACACTATTACAAGTGTGTACAGCCCAGAGCCAGATCCCCGTGAAGACAGCAGGACAACCCAGGAATCCAGGAGGCCACCTCTCTGAACTCAGGATTTAGTGCATAGATGAGCAGAGAAAAGGCTGCTCTGTGGCTTGCTGAGAATTGAAGGCCAATGGACAAGCAAGAAGCTGCCTCAACAAAGGCACATCAGGATGCATCTCTTGAAATGAGAAATCACGTAAAAAAGTCTCAAAACCAGTCTTCCAGATCACCTGAGGCAACCCCAAAGGGCAACAAGATGGAACAATCTTGGGGCCAGGTATTTAGTTGAGTGGTGCTGAAACCTGCCTCACAGGCACAAGGTCTTGAGTTAGATACCTGTTACCAAAAAAAAAAAAAAAAAAAA
>NW_022900951.1:64563939-64577519 GCF_012274545.1 Fukomys damarensis | reverse complement strand
TTAACAAAAAAAAAAAAAAAAAAAAAGATGGAACAATCGATACTCAATAAACTGGACTCCCTGAACAGGCAATGAAAGAGGATCTGCAAAACATGAAATCAGAAATAATTTTTCAGATAACAGCAGAGATTGTGTCTATAGTTCAAGAAATGATTAATAAATATAGATCAGACACATCAAAAAACAGAGAAGCTGAGTAACATAATGGAATCCCAACATAGGAAACAAATGGAATGCATAAAACAAATGCAAACAGACTTTTATGAGAGTAAAAACTCCATTGAAAGTTTACACAGAGAATGAGCTAATGTAAAGACAGAATTTCAGACATAGAAGCCAGGATTGAAATTACGGACCAGGAAAAGAAAAATTTTATAAAAGTAGCCAGGAATCATGAAAAATCAATCCAGCAACTGCTAGATGATGCAAAGAATAATAACATAAGATAGATTGAAGCCAATGCAGAAACAGGAGAGAATGCAAACAGCATAACAAAACTGTTCACAGAAGTAATGGCTGAGAACTTCCAAAGCAGGGAAAAAGAACCTGACATACAAATAACTGAGAAATATAAGACTCCAACTAGACATGAGAAAAAAAAGTACAACTAAACATATAATATTTAGGATTGTAGAAAACCAAGAGTAGAGCAAAATTTTTACAAGTAGTTAGAGAAAAGAAACAAATCAGAAACAAAGGAAAGCCCACCAGAATCACAGCAGACTTCTCAATGCAAACCCTGAAGTAAGAAGAGATTGGCATGATGTATTTCAATCACTAAAGGAAAATAACCACCAACCTAGATTACTGTACCCTGAAAAACTGTCTTTCAAAATTGATTGAGAATTAAGATACTTTCACTAGAAAGAGCACCTGAAGAACTTCATGAATACCAAACAAACACTGCAAAAATTTTAAACAATACCCTAGAAAAAGACAATGAAGATTACAACCACAGGAAGCCCAAAAGTATGAATTTATCAGTCAAGACAAGAAAATAAGTGCAAAATGGAAGAATACAAGAAAAAGAAAAAAGTTATGACAAGAATAAGTTGATACATATCAGTTGTAACCATCAATGATAATGATGTCAATTCACCAATCAAAAGAAATAGAGTGGCAGAATGAATCAAGAGGCAAGATCCAACAATATGTTGCATGCAGGACACACACTTCACTCAAAAACAAGCTCATAGACTGAAAGTACAAGGGTGAGAACAATACTGCATGAAACAGGAAACCCCCCAAAAAGCAGGGGTAGCTGTCCTATTTGCGGATCAAATGGATTTCAAACCAACACTGATTAAGATGGACAAAGAAGGACACTACCTCCTTGTAAAGGGAAAAATCCAGGAAGATGAAATGACAAATATAAATATACATGCACCAAATACAAGTGCACACAACTATATAAAACAAATACCAATGGACATAAAAAATCAAATAAGAACTAACACAATAGTAGTGAGAGACCCCATACCACAGTGGCATAATGAGATAGATCAACTGGACAGAAAATAAATGATATATTATAATCAATGAAACTTTTGAAGAAATGAATTTAACAGATGTTTACAGAGTGTTCTTCTGCTCACAAAATCAGAATGCACTTTCTTTTTGGCTGCACATGGGTCATTCTCCAAAACACACGACATACTTGCTCATAGAACACGTTTAAGTAAGTACAAATGAATTGAAGTTATACCCTATATATTACCAAATCATAGTGCAATGAAATTGGAGATCAATAGCAAAAGAAACTGCAAGACTTTCATAAAGACATGGAGAATGAACAGCACACTTCTAAATAACCAATAGTTAACAGAGGAAATTAAAGAAGAAATCAGACTATTTCTACAAGCAAATGAAATTGTCAATACAGCATGCATATCAGAATCTGTGGGACACAATGAAATCAGCCTTACCAGGGAAATCCATAACAGTGAATACTCATATTAGGAAAATAGAGTGAGCTCAAATAAAATACCTGATGTTGATACTCAAACTTCTAGAAAAAGAAAACAAAACAAAAGCTCACATAAGGGAGGAAAAAAATCAATAAAACCAAGAGTTGGTTCTTTGAAAGAATGGACAAAATTGACAAATACTTATCCAACCTTATAAAAAAAGAAAGAATAGTTCAAGTTCATGCATTTAGGAATTAAAAGAATGAAACTGCATCAGACTGAGCAGCTATTCAGAATATCATCAATACCCACTTTGAGAATCTATATGCCAATAAGATAGAAAACAGAAGAAATGGACAGACTCGTAGATACATATGAATTAACACTGTCAAATGAAGAAGACCTAAGAATGATAAACAACTCAATATCAATCAATGCCATTGAAAACATAATAAAAAACTTACCAACTAAGAAAATCCCTAGTTCTAATGGCTTCAATGCTGAATTTTACAAGACATTTAGAGAAGAACTATTTTCAATACTGTTTAAACTCTTCAATGAATTTGAAAGGGATGCAATACTCTCAAACTCATTGCTGGAAGGAAGCATCACCTTGTTCCCAAAAAGCAGAGAAAAACCCAACTGAAAAAAGAAACATATAGGCCAATCTCACTAATGAACATAGATGCAGAAATCCTAAATAAGATACTGGAATATAGAATGCAGAAGATCATCAAGAAGATCACACACCCTGACCAAGTGTGATTCATCCTAGGGATACAGGGGTGGCTCAACATACTCAAATCAATAAATGCAGTACACTACTTTAATAGAACTGAGGACAAAATACATTATCACCTCAGTAGATGCAAAATAGTGTTCTACAAGATTCAACATGCATTCATTTTAAAAACCCTACAAAAAAGTGGAATAGATGATCACTGCCTCAACCTGATAAATGCCATCTATGAAAAACCAACATTCATTATCATACTAAATAATTTAAAAATTAAATGCTCCACACTAAAATCAGGAAGAAGACATGGATGTTCACTACCTCCTCTGATATTCAATATAGTTTTGGAAACCTTAGCCACAGCAATTACACAAGGGAAATAAATGTTTAAAAAGTAAAGATAGGATACAAAGAAGTCAGATTGTCATTATTTGAAAACATGATACTTTATATGAAATACCTGAAGAACTCCACCAAAAGTCTTCCAGGCTTAATTTAAAAAATTAGTAGAATATCTTGATACAAAGTCACAACACACACACAAACACACACACACACACACAAACACACACAAACAATAGCATTCCTCTAAATGAACAACAGACTCATGGAAAAAGTAGTGATGAAAAAACTCCCATCACAATAGCATCCAAAAAATGAAATACCTAGGAATCAATCCAAGAGAAAAGAAATATAAAACCACTGAATCTTAAAACTACAGCACTCCTGAGGCCATTGGTTCTGCTGCCTGCCCCACAAGCCCAAGGTCATGAGTCCTGATCCCTGGTTAAACACAAAAAAGAAAAGAAAAAGAAACATGGCACTCTGAACAAAGAGACAGAAGACTATATGAGAAAACGAAAAGACATACCTTGCTGCAGGTTTTGAAGAATCAATATTTTGAAAATTACCATACTTCCAAAACTGCTATATATTTTCAATGCAACCCCAAATGAAATTCCAGCAGTATACTTCAACAATCCAGAAATTCATTTGGAACAAAAAGAGTCCTGGAATAGCAAAAGAAATTCTAGACAATAAAGAGGAAGTAGGGGGTAACACAATCCCCAACTTGAAACTGCACTACAAGCTACTGTGCTAAATACAGCATGGTACTGGCTAAGAAATAGACCTGAGGATAAGTGGAACAAATTAGAAGATGCAGAAACAACTACAGAAACACTCATCCACCTTCAATAAATGGTGCTGGAAAAACCTGATTTCAACTTGCTGACAATTAAATTTAAACCTATATCTCTCAACATGCACTAAACGAAAATTGAAATTGATTGAAGATTTAAATATTAAAACAGAAACATGAAACTGGGAGGGAGGGAAGTTAGGTGGAACTCATGAAGATATTGGCATAGGAAAACATTTCATGAACAAAATCTCAGTTGAATAAGAACTTGTAGAAAGCATCAATAAGTGGGATATCTTCTTATTAAAAACTTTCTGCACAGCAAGAGAAACTATCAACAGAGTGTAGAGATAACTCACAATGTGCAAAAAAATTATATATAAAGAACTTTAACAAATCAGATTTCCCAAATTTAAAGACCCGTTCCAAAAATAGGCATCTGAAATGAACAGACTCTTCTCAGATAAAGAAGTAGAAATACCAAATAAGGATATGAAAAAATGATCAACATCATTGATCATTCCTAAGATACAAATGAAAATAATGCTGAGATTCCACTTCACCCTGGAAATAATGGCTGCTGTCATGAAATCAACCAATAATATATGTGATGGGGCTGTGGGGCAAAAAGAACCCATCTTCACTTTTGGTGGGAGTATTCTATTGCAACTACTGTGTAAATCAGAGTGTTCTGTGGCAACCACTGTGGAAATCAGTATGGAATTACCTCAAAAAACTAGGAGTTGAGGTTCCATTTGAGTCAGCTATTCCCTTGCTGAGTATCTTCCTAAAAGTATTAAAATAATTATACCACAGTAACATATGTGCACCCATGTTTGTAATAGCACATTTTGAATTAGCTAAAACAAGGAAACAGCCCAATTGCCCATCAACTGGAAACTAGATAAATAAATCAGTTTTTTTAAAAAAATAAAATGGTGTACTACTGAGACATAAAGAATGAGAAATTAGAAGCTTCTATAGCTAAATGAATGCACACCTAGGCCATATTCTTAAGTGAAATAAATTGGGCATACACATGTACATATCAAGTAGTTTCTCTGGTGTGAGAAATGCAAAGTGTGAATAAGGATCTAAATGTGTAATAGATAATGTGAAATAGGAAGAAAAAGGTCCCAAGGGGAAGGGTAAGTGGGACCTGTAGGAGAAAGGAAGGAGGGGAACGGACTTGACATAAGTCTTCATAATAGAGTGGGGTAGAGGGGTTAAAGAGAGGACAGACAAATGGGGAAATATAAGAATCCAGATATTTTATGTAAAGGTACAAATCTCCAATAATTAATGTCATTGTACCTAAAATTCACCAAAAACAATTAAAAAATAAAGACATCAAATTTAGTTTTGCCAGTTGAAATTGCACTTAAAATATAATATGTATGTCATCATTTGCATACATTTCAACATTTGTAATTTTACAACAAATAATAAACTAAATGCTTCAAACGTACATTTTAAAGCATTATTCTAATTTCACTGATAGACAGTATTTAGTCACAGTAACTTCATCCTAATTACTAATTTCAATTTGCCACAGAAACATAAAAAATTCAGATCAAATGTAACTACTAGAGAAAACAGAGGTAGAAAACAGTGACAGTGCTGGGCTTGGTGGCTCATACCTATAAATTCAGCACTGAAGGAAGCAGAGACCAAATGATTGAAAGTTGTAGACCTGCCTGGAAAATTTAGTAATACCTTGTCTCAAAATTAAAAAAAAAAAACTGGGAATGCAGCTCCTTAGTACTTTTTAAATGAATTTAAACACTGTAAAAAAAAGTGATTATTATTCTAGGCTTCTTCTTGTCCCAAATGAATTTTTGGAATGTTTTCCCTAGTTCTGTGATGCATGCTATTTTGGTATGTTTATAGGAATTTAATTAAATCTGTATTAAAATTTGGAGAGTATGGCCATTTTCAAGGCAAAGAGGAGGGTATCACAGTCTCAGACTTGAATTGTACTACAGAGCTACACTGAAAAAAAATTTACGGTACTGAACAAAACAAACATGGCTATCAATGGAACAGAATAGAAGATGCAGAAACAACTCCAAGCAAACTCAGGTACATCAGTTTTTGACAAAGGAGCCAAACACCCCGACTGAAGGTAAGATAATGTCTTTAATAAGTGGTACTGGAAAACTGTCTTTCCATATGCTGAAAACTAAAATTGATCCATGTCTCTCACAATACTCTGAACCAAAATCAAAATAAAATGGATCAAAGACTAAATTTTAAAACAGAAACTAAATTTTCTAGAAGAGAGAATAGGTGAAATTCTGGAAGATGTAGGTGCAGACAAAGTCTCTATGAACAAACTCCAATCAATAGGAAATATCCTAAAGAATCAATAACTGGGATCTAATCTTATTAAAAAGCTGTTGAAGAGCAAAAGAAATCATCAACAGAGTGAAGGACACCCCAGAGAGTGGGAAAAATTCTTAATCATTTTTTAAGGCAAAGGACTAAAATCTAGAACATAGGAAAAACCCGGAAAAAAAAAAGACACTCCCAAATTTGAAGACCCAATCCAAAATGTAGGCATCTGAGATGTATACATATACATACATATAGGGGAAAATATATTTTCCCCTAGCCCTCCAGTCAGTCTTCTAATATATATTCTAATATATATTCCCCTTTCCTTAGCCCTCTATGTTGAATTCCATTGAAATAATAGAAAATCAGTCAAAACTTTCACCAATCAGGAATTGCAGGGCCTTCCATAGTCCTGGTTAGTTGCTGTTTCATCACAATTATTGCTTTAGGAGATATTTTCTCTTTTCCTAAAATGTCCCAGATTTACCTTCTCTTTTACTTCTCTGTTTTTTTGGCCCTTGGGATGCCAGAGCATGATTTGTTTGAGACTTGTATTAATTGGGAATTTCAGGATCCAGTTAAGTGTCTTGGTTATCTGCTTATTCATCTCAGTCACGTGTTTTTTGTTGTTGTTGTTGTTTGGAGAGTCATTGGTTCCCTTCATAATATTCCCTGGTTTGGAGATAGCTTATCATTTGGTTAAGGAACCAAAATTTTTCAGATTTTTTTCACCTTTTCCTCTAGCCACTCTCTGCTCTGTGCCACCTCTGCTCTCCCAGTTTTATGGTGGGGAATTCATCCTGGGTGATCCATTTATTTTACCCATGGGAAAAACATCAAAGTTTTGTATTGAAAGTCTCAAGTGATGCCTTGTCATTTTTACTTGGAGTCAATAAAGGTTAACTCCTTCTAGCTCAGGTAAGAAATCCAGCTTCTCAGCCCCATGATCTTGCTGATTTAAATGTGCTAGCTCAGTTTATGTATTTCAGGGCTTTCAGGAACCTCTATATGTGAAAAGTTTTTCAGTTCATTCTCAATCCCCGACACTTGCTGACATTAAATGCAGATATTCTGCCAGCCCCTCAAAGACAGTCTTTAAATCTCACTGTGTTTAGAGTTTGGTCATGCTGATTGAACATGCTTCTTTTCTGTTTTTCATCAGTACTCATCTCTTTCACTGATTGATGGACTGTGTGAAGAGCCTGGCGTTTTGGGATGCCTGGAGCTTAAACCTCTCCCTAAAACTTTGGTAGCAAATCTGATAAGGTGCAGGAGAGAAAATACAAACCTTTGGTCATTAGATGCTTATAGGTGGTCAACTCTAGACTAGGAAGAAAGAGTATATGGCTCCATAATGGTGATCACTTTATTTTTATTTCACAGATAAGACCTTATCTTTCTAATTCAGTCAACATCAGTTTCTTTTTACTACTATTTAGTAGATCAGAAAAATGAGCATGGAATTTGATAGGCTTTCAGATTTAGACCCTTTCTTGCATTGAACCTTACTGTCACAGGATTATGACATTCTACTCCCACTTTAATACTGCTGTAACTGACCTGGATGTTCAAGTAATGAAGAAACTTTAAATTTTTAGGCTCTCAAGCCTTAAGATTTCCCACAGGCTCTTATTATTTTTCCTATTTACACATAAACAAGCAGATCTGCAACTCCTCCCATAATACTTTATATTTAAATATAATGTGAGCCATCATAAAAGAAATATCCTGTTAACTCTATCATTCACAACATTTATGCTGGTATATCTTCTCTGTCAGCCCTAGATATATATCAGTTAGCCTCAATGTTCAAAATATGTATACTGTTAATTTCTCTCTGTTACCCCTAAATGTCCTGTGATATTATGTGAATATTTCATTCCTAAAGAAAGCCCCAACCTCAAGGTAGTTAAATCATCTGCTTCTGTTTTTGCAAAACTTTCTTTTTCTTATCCCAAGCCGACCCCAATTTAAACTACTATATAAAACTCCCCCATTATGTGAGAAAAGGAAAAAAATGGAAATAAAGTGATTGTAAATGGGGAGGGGAGGAGGGGGTGAAGGGAAGGCATGGACAAGGGGAAAAAATGAGAACCAAGACCTGTCATGTAGAGGTACAAGATCCCAATGATAAATGTAACTGTACTGGATCCCTAAAATGTACCAATAAACTCAATTAAAAAGTCCCCCATTTATTATATTTCACTGAACTCACTATTATACATAGTCCCTACCATCTAGAAGCAGTAAGAGTAATAGAAAAGTGCAATGGTTTTTGTAGATGCAATCACACTTCCAGGAAGGTAGCAATACTTTGCAGGCCTGGGACAATGTTCTTGTAAAGGCTGCATGTGCTTTGAATCAGCATCCAATATATGGTTCTTTTTCTCTCATTGCCAGAATTCATGGATCTAGGAATAAAATAGTGTAAGTAGAAATGATACCACTTGCCTTTCTTTCTAATGACTCATTAGAAAATATTTTGCTTCTTGTTCTAATGATCTTGTGCTCTCCTTATACAGTAGTCTTAGGGGAAAAGCTTGTATCAGGAAGTACCACAATGATTCCATTGAACTGGAAGATAACACTTCCCTCTTTTCATTTTGTGTTCCTCATGCCCATGAGTAAACAAGCTGAAAGGGGATTATAGCACTGATGGCTGTGATTCAGATTATAAGGGGGTAGTGGATTATTACTCTATAACAGAAGAATGGAAGAATATATTGGAGTGTTGGAGTTCCCTTATGGGACCTCCTAGTATTAGCATGCCCTGTAATTTATACTAATGGAAAGCTATAACATCCAAATCCAGGCAGGAAGAGAAATAGTCTATAACCTTCAGAATCAAAGGTATGGGTCACCCCACTGGTGAAGAATCAAGAGCTGTTGAGGTGCTTGCTCAAAGCAAAAATAATACAAAATGGGTAATGAAAGAAGGTAGTTCTAAATACCAATTGGGATGATATGACAAGTCAAAAAAAGAGGGTTTGAGTTTCATGAGTAATATTTAGCAAGTATTTTTTCTTCATAAAATAAGTTCACTGAATATTGAGGGTTTTTTGCTATTGTTTTTGTTTTTTGGTTTTGGTTTGGTAGCACAAATCAAACTCAGGAACTTGTACTTGCAAGGGACCACTGAGTCAAATCCCAGCCCAACTAAATATTGACTTGAGTAATAAAAACCTAGTAAAACACTGGGTGCATCTGTGGATGATTGACATGTAGTTCAGAAATTGAAGAAAGAACCATTCCATATGTGGTTGGCACCAACCAATAGGTCTGCTGAATGGGGAAAACAAAAGGAAGTCTGCCCCTTTCCTTTGAAGCAACTGAAGTCTTCACCATTGCTTTTGGACATTGGTCTTCAGTTCCTTAAGGATTCCAACATAGACTCTTCAGATTTCGAATGCAAAGTCTAGCTTCCAAACACAGACTCACACTAATGACTGTGCAGTGAGCCTTCAGGACTTCAGCCTTCAACTACTACCAGAACATCTAGCTCTTCAGCTCACTAATTGCCATTAAGCCTCCTCTCCTTTTGATTCTCTGAGCTTTGCTAATGAATCCCCTTTTTAACTTTTTTTTGGGGGGGTACTTGGAATTGAACTCACGACTTGTGCTTGCCAGGTAAGCACAGTGCTGCTGAGTGCCACCCCTGGCCCCAGTAAATGTCTTTTTTACTTTTTTTATGTAAATGCTACTTAACACATGATTACACTATTTGAGATGTAACTTTACATCTTAATGAACCTGGTATCAATTTGTAGATTTCAACCTTGACATGTGATTGTTTTGAGTTTATTTAAAGTATGCAATAATTAATAATACTAGGCTCTTTGGGATTTTATTTAACTTTAATATGCTCAAGAAAAATATTAGTTTACTCTTCTCATTGATAGCTATGGGAGCAAATTTTCCCCTAGGTTCTGGAGCTCTCTGTGTAAGATAATTAACTCCTTTCTGCCTGATATTTATGTTTGTGTTCTTTCTAACTCTCTAAATAGACAGATAGACAGACAGATACATAGATAGATAGATATTCTCTTAAAGTTTGTGATGGTAGAAAACTGGAAATGAGTTCTAAACTGAAAATGCCTCCAGTTGATTAGTGGAAATACTATCCTTTACTATCACATGAATAAAAATTTGTAGGTGAGAGAATTTTTATTTTACACATTACACTGAATACTAGATATAATTTGAGAGTATTACTACTTTCAAGAAAGAGTATAACTAATCTCAAATATAAATTGAATATTTCTGCTTCAAATACATACAGATATGTGCAGATGTGAAATCGCTTTTACCTATTAAAATGGTGACAGAAATTTGTCTCACATTTTCTCTCCACTAAAAATAAAAAAAATACTAGAATCACTCAGTAGGGTAATTTTGTTGATCTTGGGATTAGTCAATGTGAAAGTGTCTAACAAATTCATATCTTGGGCTTACTCCTAAATTGTGCTGTGGTGGTTGATCAAGTACTTGTAATCTCAAAGAACAATGTGGGATTAAGTAAGAGAGTATCACTGTGATCACTCTCAGATGCAACAGGGTAGAATATAGGTATATAGATATGTCATAAACACAGGCCTAGGATTTTACAATACAATTTGTTCATTATCAACAATGAGATGATGAACAATACAAATAACATAATTAAGAGGTCATATTTGTAAGAGCTAATATTATTAAGTCAGAAAGATTTTGTTTGCATTGTAGAATTAAAACTTCTGTTGGGAATCATCAATACATTACTTAATGACATGTAAAACAGAGAAAATGATGCACTTTTTACCACAAACTGGAGAAAAATACATCAGGAAAAGTACAAAAGGGAATGCCTTCCCAAACAAAGAAGGGTAGAAAAAGGTAAATTTGTTTCCTGCTCACCATCTGATGAACTTCTGTAGATCCAATGAATATATGCTAATATACAGATGTATTCTTTCATCAAATATTTATTAAGAACATATTTTCTTTTGGCACTATGCATAATATAAACAAGTAGCACATAACAGTAACACAAGAACAGCTATTATCCCTCCTTTTAGGAAACTCATATTCTAGTGATGGAAAATATTAGGTTAGCCTCATCCAAACCATTTTTGCCAAATTACTACTTTTCAAGTAGTTGTATTATGAGATACCACTAGCTGTTCAATAAATTTAAATGATTAAATTTGATGATCAGTACATATTATATCACTCTAATTGGGGACCTACAGAGGCATTTTTGGCACATCAAGTGCTCTAGTAACGGTAGTAAACAAAACTCTTTGCCTTGGTGTGTTCCAGCATTTCCAAAATGAATTTGACCACAGAATATCTTCTTATATTAAATTTTATCAATAACATATTGCAAGTAACATATTCATGAACACATGTGAAAAATATGTTTTATTTCAGCACTTTTATTTTATATTTGAAATAGCTGGAAATATTAAGACAGACCTAATGTTTAATTTTTAACTGAAATTTATTAAATAAATAAGGGATAAAAAGCTTATTCCATAATTTTCTCCCAAATATGAAGCTTCCAAGGAAAAGAATCCATTTTTCTTTGCTCTTATAAACAGTTGAAAGTACAGTGTACAATGTTTTAAAACATTATTTGGTGATCATCAAAAGCACAAATATAACTTTAAATATTTCAAATCATATACTCCACAATGCACTTATGATCTTTCATAAAAGCCAGAGATATAAAATACACTTATATATATTTTAATTATGAATATTCATGAATTTTAAATTATATATTATACTTTAAACTTTAAAATATTTCATAATAATTGTATATCATCATAAAATCTTTTCACCTTCATTCTTATTGCTCAAACAGGTACCCTAGCTATACTGAAGTATAGGATTTTTAACAAAAAAGGTTTTTCTTTATATTTTTGATATGGAAATCCCTTCAGAGTATTAGTGAGTTTGGCTATCATCCTCTTACTGTACACTTCTAAGTACGAGAAGCATTGTGATTTAAGAGTGCTTGTTTTGTTTTGCTTTTTTTTCTTTGGTAGATAGTGAATAGAAACAAGAAATGGTATTTATTGGGTGAAAAGGTACACAATTAAACTATTTCTATTCTTTGTTTTCTGACTTCTTACCACACATACTGGGCACAAAAGTTATCCATCATTGGATTGTCTTTAAGAATAAATGCAGAAAATAAACAAATAGAACAAAAAAGGGATAACTATGTAAAATATCTTAGTCATAAATAGAACAGCAGCAAGTACTTACTGATTTTCAGAAAGTTTAGTTTTAACAAGGTAAGCTGGAATCAATTTCTCTGATGGAGTGTTCATTCCCCAGTGTGCTCTCTGTAATCATTAGAATGGACTACTTAATGTCAACATCAGCTTGTTTATTCTCATTATTTTATCATTCTAAAAACCCTCTAGGTGATGAGACATGAAGTATAGAGCATAATTACCATTATTAGCATACTAATTGGACACCAAAATTATGCCAACTGCAAGTTAGCCAACTGAATAATTTCACATTAATCAAATACCATAGTGAATAAGCCTATTGTTAAATTGACAGATGCTTTAATTTGCAATATTTTGCACTGAAATATTAAAATTTTGTCTGTAATATCTCTCAAATGCTATATAATTTATTACTTCACAACTTCAAGTGTTTGCACCTATCTCCATTTTAAGAAAATTACATAATAAAATTTTAATCATTGTACAACTGTCCCAAGAGTTTAAAAATAAGTTTGTCTGCCTTCAGCAAGAGATGTCATTAGTAAGGAATCAGTAAAACTATCAAATTAATCATTTGTTACTATACTTTGTGTTTTATTTATAAATATGCATTCTTCTAATCTCAAAAGCCTTTTTACAACATTAACCCACTTGGAAATGGTCTATTTTGTTAAAGTGTTAGCATGGTACAAAACAGTAATCCCCTTCTTAGCATGTAATATTCTTTATGTTTTGGCTGTTATGAACTCTAAATTCTCCCTTCCATTTTTATTATTTTTGTGTTCTGCTGGTAAATACAGATGACATAGACTAAAGTCTTTCCTCAATAGATTAAAAATCATTTTGAGAAATCAGTATGGATTAAAGATGACTTTCTTCTGACTTCCTCTGATATTAATTTTATGAGATCAACTCCCTATTCAATATCTCTAATAGCCCTCAACTGCTCCAGAATCCAACATTCATTTATGTACTACCTATGTTTTTCTGGAATATTACTTTAAGAGGCATTTTATACTCAACCTTAAATTAAAACCTCTGCTTTGTTTCGTCAGTCTTCTAATGCCAAGATAATAATTCCCTTATTTATACTTTCTGCATATATTTTCTCCTCCTGGGTTTTCTGCTCATGTATTTTACACTTCTGTGAGCCCCATTCTCCACAGTTTAAGTCAAATCCCTCCTCCAAAAACATTGCATGAATTTACAGCACTAATTTTCTGTTGACTATATAT
>NW_022900951.1:64551392-64563720 GCF_012274545.1 Fukomys damarensis | reverse complement strand
CTCACACATATATTTGCTCAGAACATACTGTACCTATTCAATGTCAACCAGATTATTTGTCAAGAAAAAGAAATTACCAGCTCTAACATATTTCCTTCTTGGAGATTCACAAGTACTACAATAGCTCATATTTATGTTGTGATCTTTCAGGTGAGAAGTATGATTTCCCATGTTTTAATCCTGTTCCACTTTCTCATAATTTAGTGTGTAATAGGTACTCCAGAATTTTTTATGGGATTATTCTCTGTATTAACTTCTTGTTCTACAGTATTATTGAAATAATTTATAATTGCTATTTGGAACATTTTTGTAGTACTTAAATTCATGAAACTTCATCATTCACTTTTCTACTGCTAGTCAATTTTAACTACTCTAACAAAATACCCGAGAAAATAAATTTAAAAGGAAAGGTTTGTTTCCAAATATTATAATTTTAGTCTGCAGAACTTTTGCTCCATTATTTTGGGGACTGTGGTGAGGTAATAAATCATGGTAGTTATCATGTGACAAAGGAAGTAGTTTACTTCGTAGTGGCTGGGAAGCAAAGAGAGAGGAAGAGGTGAGGCCAGAGTCCCAATATCTACTTTGCGGTTCTACACCTAGTGATCAAACTTCTTTTACCTAGGCCTCACCTTGCAAATATTCTATCACTTCCTGATAATTCCATAGTCTGAAGAATATCCCCTTATCGCCAAGTTTTTCATGGTGTAGTCTGGATCTGGATTGTCCCCACATAGTTCTCTTGTTCTCAGAGGCAGACCTTTGGAGGGTTTTTGTGTCTTGAGGGTTCACTACCTATTGGTGGATTTATCAACTGCTGAGTTGAGTATCTCAGTGTGTTCTTGAACAGATAATGCCTGCTGGAAGTGACAATTCTTTGAAAGAATGACCTGAAAGGGTATATTACCCTCCATGTATCCTCATTCTGTCTCATCTTTCCTGTATCCAGGATGTGATGTATTTCTCCAATCTGCATCTCCAAACCTTTTCAAATTATTCTCCACACCTTGCATTCTACCATGCAGTTTTTTTGCATTGAAATGAGTCCACTATGGACTAAAATGTGAGCCAAAATATATCTGTCATCCTATAAGTCATGGGTATTGGGTCTCAGGGATATAAAAGTAACTAAAATATTTTGGTACCAGATGAGTGAGGTGGTTTATCATTGCTGTGGTTTCCTGATGATGTGGCTAGAAGCCTTGGAACTTGTTTGAGAGTAGGACTTAGCAAAGTTTGGAGATGTTAGCTAGAGGAGCCCTAGAGTACTGTAAGCACAGCTTGATGAGTGATACTGACCAGAGTTCAGACGAACAGAATTCCAATAAAAATGTGTAGAGTGTTACGGCCCCAAACCTTCAAGTGTGCTGAAGGTAATTAGATTATAGGGTTGCTAAAGCTGACTGGTTGAAAAAGGCAGGTACCTGAGACTGTTACCCAGAATGTGTGTCTTGCTTCTTGGATCCTTTACTCACCCTCTGCTGTCTAGGAACCATAAAATGAGAACCTGTTCAATCATGCCCTTCTGCCATATCATTCTGCTTTGGAGACTGCTGAATATGGAGTGAAGCATGAGCCAAAAAAAATCTGCACCCTTATACTGCAAGTGTCGAATATTTTGTCTCAGCATCAAGAAAATGATTAAGACAAATTTTTACAGGAGAAGTGGGGTTGATGCTGAACATGTGGTTCAGAAGCCTTTGGAACTGTCTTTCAGAAGGAGTTTGGATAGGATTGGAAGGTGCAAACTGGAGAAGCAGTCCTGGAAGTCTGTAAACTGAGCTTGATGAGAAGTTCAGGTCAGAGTTGAAAAGACCAAATGCTGGTAAGAAAGAAGAAAGCAAAATTCAGTATCATGATGTTTCAGTTGGGAACGAGGATTCAATTTGAAGTTGGACTCCAGGCCTTGTGTGCTGTTGCATCCAGAGGGTCTCTGAAGGTGGGATTGGAGTCCCTCATAATTACCCTCTGCCTCTGGGTCTATGACATCACTTTGGTGAAGAACAAAGAAGTGAGACTCTTTGGGCAAAATATGAGTCTGATATAATTCAAAGTGAAAGCTTTACTAAGTGTTGCACATACCGAGCAAAAAGAGAGCTATATTAGCAGCATTGTGAGCTGTAAGATAGGAGGCATGCTGCTGGGCTACCCTGTGAGTTTGAAGTGTACTTCATATTTACAGTGGTAAGCTGGTTTCTGAAAAATGATTGTTTCACTGATTAGTGTGGTGGGGACATTTAGGGTCTTAGCCTTTCTTTCTGGAAAGAAGACAAGATCAACATAGAGTAAATGAGAGTAACACTTTCATAAGGATACTGTGATAAGCATGTGATGATTTTATAATTATCAGCCACAGGTGAGCATATGATGATGTTATGATAACCATCTGAGTTTTGTCTTGTGTTTTGTTTATGTGTCTCTAATCTTCCCCTATAATGCTAGGCTTTGACAGAAAATTTGTCTACATTTTGCTTGTCCTGAGACTATGGAAGACTATGATTAAGGATAGTGGACTAATTAATCAACAGAGAAAATTTCAAGGCAGTCTTATGTTGAGAGGCAGTGGCACTGAAAGTGTTAGGGGGGTTTTGCCTGCTCTACCTTGACAATCAAGAATAAAATGAAAAGCTGAATGATTTAAATAGTTTTAAATTTAACCAGAATAGAACCTCCAGTAATGCTGGAGCCTAGAAAGATGGAATGAATGAGAATTGATTGCTTAAAAGATCATTGTTAGAATGAAGCCAAGTATACTGAATCTCCTCTACACAAAGGATACCTTGAGGTCAAGGGACAAATCTGGAAGATGCAAAATTTTGCAGACTAACAGGTTGAAAACTGAGAGATTCTGACTTAAAATGAGTATTGCAGAGCATAATGTTCCAAAATTGTGGTGACCTAGGGAATGGCTGCTAATTCATTAGGATTTAGGTCATCATGATCAATTATCCAAGCACTCCAAAGTCTCGGGAACCACAAAAAAGACTCAAAAGTGCCCAACTACTCTTCCAGCTAGTGATAGACTTTAGTATCATTGACATTGTTCTGGTTTTAAGTGCTTGCAGAATTAAAAGTTGTTCAATAAAGAAGGCTTCCATATAAATTTCCAAAGAAGGCCAGGTAGTTCAGGCAGTGTGCCCCAAAGAAGACACTTTTTGAAGCTGTGAGTTTTTAGAGAAAAGTGTAGAAGAGACCACAGAAAGTTGAAGAAACCAGGGAAGTAGGATATCTGAGGAAATCCACGAAGATTGAACCAAGTCAGACCAAGATAAATACCATGAGTTCCACAACTTCTAACAGTTCCATGAACATAGTGCTATTCAAACCCTTTTGTATTCATTTTTCTCCACAACTTTCCCCACTGCTGGACATGGAACTAGAAGATTTATTATATGTCTTGCTAGTATTTCAACTTGCTTTGTTCCATTTCTTTTCACTCTCTCAATTTTCTTTTTATAAAGGAAATAGTTACTTTTCCTGCTGCTGAGACAAAATACTGAATATCCAAAGTTAAAAGGGAAAAGGTATATTGTAGCTCAGTTTGTAGAGGTTTCAGTTCATACTTGGTTGGCTTCAAGGCAGGGTAGAATGACAGAGTGGCATTGCAGAAGAGAAAGAGTTCATGAAGGTCAGAGGGGCATTTCAAGAACCACCCCACTGATTATGCCCAAAGTAGGCTGTAAGCAGTGAAGGCTGTATGGAGTTAACCCTGCAATAAGATTATTTTAATAAGTGTGTCTGACCAAAATATATGGAATAACACACAGTTGAGGTCAAATTGACTCTTAATCAAATTCCATGCTCAGTCTAACACAAGGATGCTTTGTCTCTTCTTTTACAAGCTTGCCTGTGTCAGTAATGTTTCTCTGACAACCACACTTAGTCCCCTCACCCTAATTTAACAAAGATTGTGCCACCAATAAATTTCATCAGCTTTGGCCAAGATCTTTGGCTGCTTGCTCAACATTGGTCATCCTGGCACCCTGTTTCTGTCTCTTTACTTATTTCTTTGAGTTTTTCTTCTCACCTTGTTCTGAAGCAGCACACAGGAGACTGGAACACACCATGGGGTCTCCAAAGGGGCAGTAAAGCAGAAGGCAGCAAGCAACATATAGCAAGAAATGTCAGCAGCCCTTTTTCTATCTTTTTTAGTCTATACAGGCTGCACACCCTTAGTGAGGGTAGCACTCACACTGAGAATGGGCCATTCCATTATCCATATTAAGAACTATTCCAACCTATCAGTGGAGTTATTTAGTAATCACATACCCTTAATTCTAGCATTACACCCTCTAGATTAAGCCACCCCTGAAAAGACCCACCTATGATCACATGAAACTTTGGAGGGACATTGACTGTACAAGCCATAAGAAGAAATATTTAACATGCCATTGTATGTAAACAGTATTAATATTTGCTTTCATTTTGACAGTAGCTTACAGGTAGCAATTTGCATTAAATCTTGGAGGAGCCTCAGAACTTGGACTTTTCAGTGATGCTGATATAGGCATCTGATAGGACATAGGTAACTGTTAGAGATGGGAAAAATGCAATTTGTGTAAAGGGATGCTCATGACACTGTCTCAAGAATGTTTTGAAATATTATGGTTTATATCGAATGCCACCCAAAGCCTCATGGACTCATAATAAAGGCTTTGGGTGGCGACTTAATCATAGGTACATTATACTCCTGAGTGGATATATCCTCTGATGCATTTACAGTTTAACGATATTGGGAAATGAAACCTATTTGGAGGAGATGGGTCCCTGGGGGTGTAGTTTAGAATTGTATATCTCCTTCCTTCCTTCCTTCCCTGATCTCGCTCTGCTTTCTGCTGCCACAACATGAGCTGTTTCTCCTTTGCCTTAGTGTCATTTGAGAGTATGATCTGAAACCATTGCAAAATGTGAGCCAAAATAAACCTTGTCCTTAATTTTTGGTGTAAAGTATTGTATACCAGTTACAAGAATGTAACTAAAACATTGAATTTCCTGGGCTCTGTCATTTTCAGGTATCTTACCCAGCTTCTTCCATATGACTACTTTTCTCAAGCCCTTGAATATATTTACTTCAGACTATTCTTTTTATTTTCCTACATCTATTTAATGCCCAAAGATAGTACTATAATACAACTCTCAAATTTAGGGGTAAGGGCTTGGAAAAATGGAAAGGTGTTAATAACAGAAATATAAAAATTTATAAGACTACCTTCTTACACATAGTTTATTTTATTTTATCATTACATGTTTACAGTACATGAATTTTACATTCAACTTAGAGAATAGGTACACATATATGATATATCTAGATTTTTATTCCCCTTATCCTCTCTACCCAACTCACTTCTTCAGTGTCTAGATCTGCTTTCTCCACTTTCACTGTTATTGTTGCTGTTATACTTTTCCGATTTATGCAATGCATTATGATTACCTTCATTGTGAGGATTTGGTACATGTACATGGCACATCTTGAAGCTTTTTACATCCTATTCACTCCCACCTTTCTTGCACCAGATATGTTAATCTGGGTTAGAAGTTGTTTGTTTTAGAATTTGAAAGAATTCACTCCAGGATCTGCTGGCCTTCAGTCTGTGTTATGTCGTCTGTTGTAGTTCTAATTGGTTTACTATTTTGTTTTGATTTTGTTGTTGTTATTATTGTTTGCTTTTTTCTGTCAGCTTTTAAGATTCTGGGTTATTTTCTGGACATCTGTAATTTTAAGTAAAATGTGTCACGGTGAGTTTCTGTTTTCATCATATTTGGTTGTTGTTCTATAAGCCTCGCTTACCTGTATGTTGAAATCTTTCCACATACTTTGGAAATTTTCTATTATTTCTTTGTGTTTTCTTCAGCATTAGTTTGACTTTAATTCTAATTATACTTTTATTGATCTTCTTTGTGTCATCTAGTAATTTTTGATGAATTTTTCTTGTTCACTTTTTTGTCAGAATTTTCTGAATATTTTGCTGTAAATCATCATGTTTCAGAACTCCTGTGTTCACATTAGACATTCCTGAAATTTATCAATTCTTTAC
This sequence comes from Fukomys damarensis, assembly GCF_012274545.1. Taxonomy (NCBI): domain Eukaryota; kingdom Metazoa; phylum Chordata; class Mammalia; order Rodentia; family Bathyergidae; genus Fukomys; species Fukomys damarensis. Next base: position 64,557,685 of record NW_022900951.1, on the reverse strand, counting down.
ACTTTCTTACATCATGTATTTCTCTCTGATACCTTTCCATGGAGTTTACTCATTTGATAAATTTGTCACTGATCGTTTCTACTATTTTGATCTGCTCTTCCAAGTTTTATTTTTTCTCATACATCTACACTGATCACTTTTATGATAATTCCATCAACTTGGCTTATGTCCTCTTCTGACTTGTGAAGTTACTTTAACTCTCCTTTACTCAATTTTCAAATATTTTTCAAATCTTTACTATCTGTTGTTTGCTTTCCTTTTCACTTGTTTCCCCCCAAATGTTGTGCTAAGTTGACAGACTTTGAGCATCTGTGTACATATAATATATTTAAATCTATATCTATGTGAATGTGTTTATTTTTTCATGCTGAGTGCTTAGGTCTTTTATAATTAAAGTAAAAGGTTAATGTTAGGGATGATATCTGTGAGGGGTTTGTAGGATAAAGAACAAAGGGAGGTGTAAACAGAGAATGCTGCAAAATTGTCAGAAGCTGTGGATTTATTTTTGCACCTGCAAGATGAAGAAGATGCTAGGAAAGAAAAAGTTCTAAATAAAATGAGAAAGTCAAAAAGAGCAGAACAGATAAGACTGAAGATAAGTATGAAATAAAATAGGAACATCTGAGTTAGTGTGAACTAAAGGGAAAAAATAACATAAAAAGTAAGAATTTTAAAATTAGTAGAAACAAGAGAGTCTAAGAAAATAGTGCTATTATGAATAGTAGAGCTAAAGAAAAGTTTTAGGCAGATGAAAAAAGATCAAAAAAATAAATGGGAATTAAATCAAATAAAAAATAACTAAACCAAGAAAAGAAATCTGGGGGTGGGCCACACAGATCCAGCATTCCATCAAGAGAATATACATTGTAGTCCTTCATGACTACTATGACATAAAGCCAAATTTTCCATACAGTTGCCTTCTTGTCTTAGTTGCAGTCTGATCGCAGATGGACACACGTGAATGTACATGCTGGTGAGTCAGATGGCAACCTGATATGGAAGGTGAGTACAGGGCAAATTCAGCCTACAAGGGAACATGTGTGCCTGGTTCAGCATTTAAGTTGTTCATCTGGGCAAGTGCCAGGAAAACTGGGTGGGTGTACCAATTAATGGGCAGGCAGAATCAGGTAGGGCAGCACTGACTTGTTTATTCTCTCTGGCAGAATACAAAGCTGAGGGACTCGCGTGCCTGTGACAATCAGTGGATAAGGCAAGACGGGAATGCAGCTGTGCCCAGTTTCTGCAGAAGAGGAAATGGGGAAGGTCTGGAGTACTCAAAGTCTGTCCCATGAGACTGACCTTTGAAGGGCTGCTTTGGCCCCACAGGCTGTTTACAGAACTCACAAACTGACTGATCCAAAGAAGAACAGGTGTTAGGAGTAGGTGAACCAATCATGGCAGTGCCACTTCCCTTTTCCAAATATCCATATATTTGGTTTGATCCACCTATATATTTTTCCTAATAATTTTCCATTTAAGGATAAAAGACCTTCCCCCACTTCAGAATACCTTCCTTTTCAGTGAATATTTTCTGAGTGTCTCTGATGTGACTCATTCTCTAGTCAGCCATGTTGGATCTCTCCTCCACTACACAGTCTTACGTAAAACTAAAGCTACTGATCTGTACTTATTCAAATTGCAAGTATATTTAAGAAGTGTATTCTAGTGATCAGAAGATGGTAGTTAGAATTTTAAACACTAAGGATATATGAAAATATTTTAAAATATCAGCACAAAAACACAAAAACAAAAAAAGAGAAAATATATCACAGATTTTCCTTCTGTATCAGATTCAAATATGCCCAACAGTTTACCAGGTTACAGAAAAATTGTTTATTTAGTCAACTTGATGCAACTGAAACTATATTTACATCAGCATTTTTCAAAATAATAAACTCCCAGTGATCCTCCTGCCTCAGCCTCCCAAGTACTGGGATTATAGGAATGCACCACCACCCCTGGCCATAAAGAATGAAAAAATAGATTCATTCATAAGAAAATGGATACATTTTGAGGATATACTCCTAAGTAAAATAAGTAAGTCACACATGTGTAAATACCAAATAGTTTCTCTGGTGTGAATAAAATATAATAGTACATAAAATCCTAATGATGTAATTGACAATGTGAAATAGGAAGAAAGGGGCTAAAGGAGTAGGGAAAGTGGGAAAGGTAGGGGAAAGGTAATAAGGGAAAATAAAAAATATAAGAAAATGAATAAATGGAAATAAAGTGTTTGTAAAGGGGGAGTGGAGGAGGGGGTGAAGGGAGGGCTGGGACAAGGGGAAAAATTGAGAACCAAGACCTGTCATGTAAAGGTACAAGGTCCCAATGATGAATGTAACTGTACTGTATACCTAAAATATACCAATAAACTCAGTGAGGGAAAAAGAAAATATAATCAAATGTGAGACTATTTTTCTTCTTAGCATGTGCGATTAAAATATATATTTGAGGATAACCAAAATGGTGGAATCGTGATCAGCAGCAAAATATGGCCATTCCAAGACCTAGAAAATAGACACTTGAAAAATTGCAACTCAGCGAAGAGAAAAAAAAATTAGGTCTCTGTGAATTGTAAGGTAACTGGCAGAGGAATTAGAAACACAGAGAAGCTAGATAAATGGAAAACAGGTCAGAGAAAAAAAGTGAAGTGCTCTGGAAGGACACCAAGGCTTCTGGGTGAGGAGAACCTGTCTCTGCAGACACAAAATAAGCTCCTAGAGTTGGAGCTCTAGGAAATGAATAGACAATGCTAGTAGTACCAGTACCAGGGAAAGTCCATGGCTATTTTAAACAGAAAACCTGCATGGGACTTTACTTTGAAATTAACTCCTGCACGGAATTCTAGATTTGAACAAGAAATCTAGTATAGAACCCCACATATTGTCATTTTAATTAGATACCATTAGAGGAAAGTGTTCATTACTTAACACTGACCAACAGAAAAGCTCCAAAGCAATTTCACCTCAGGGACCCCTTTGGTACCCTTCCACAGTAAATGGGTGAAAAACAGCAATGGAAGAAAGTCATGGATTGTGTGCAGGCACCTTGTGAAGTTTAAACTCACTCCAGAAAGTGTATGAGTTTCTAATTTCTATAGTGAGAAGCAACACCTGGTGTTTGTGGCTTTCAGAGGAATCTTATTTTGAAAGCGCTGGCATTTGTATGGCAATCTGTTTGAATCCTTGCACTGCTGACTAAATCCAGTTCAGATCATAGTCTGATTGTTTTCTCCAACTACTAAAGACAAGCCTTGGCTTGGAAAGAGGTCACAGTCATAAGTGGATAGATAGAATGGTCTATGGAACAGAAGGGATACTCGCAAACATTTAGCCAGCAAAACTGGATGTATGAAACTATAACATGATTCTAAACCTAAATACTAAAAAGAAATCAATCATTCAAAAATAAGAGCAGTTCTTTTCAAGTGCTTTTTTTTCAGTTTCTTCCTTTTTTTTGTTAGGTTTGGAGAATTCAATTTTATTTTTCTTCTTATGTAAAATTATTCTTTTTTGGACAGATATTATGATTATATTTTTTTATTTTTAATTGAGTTTATTGGTACATTTTAAGTATACAGTACAGTTAAATTTTATACCTTTACATGACAGGTCTTGGTTCTCATTTTCCCCTTGTCCCTGCCCTCCCTTCACCCCCTTCTCCCCTCCCCATTTACAAACACTGTATTTTGAACTTTTCATTTTGTCACATTTTTTCTTTTCCCTTATTCTGTTTCACTTACCCTTCCCACTTTCCCTACACCTTTAGCCCTTTTCTTCCCATTTCACAATGTCAGTTATCTCATTAGGATCTTATGTACTCTTACAGTTTATTCACGCCAGAGAAACTATTCAGTATTTACACATGCATGAATCATTTACTTCAATTAGGAGTATATCCTCAATATGTATCCATTTTCCTATGAATGAATCTATTTTCTCATTATTTATTTCTGAGTAATATTGCATTTTATAGAAAAACCACATCTTCTTTATCCAGTTTCCAGTGGATGGGCAAATGGGCTGTTTCCAAGTTTTAGCTACTACAAACTATACTACTACAAACATGGGTGCACATATATCACTGTGATATGATTCCTTTAATTCTTTTGGAAAGATACCCAACAGAAGGATGTCTGGGTCAAATGGAACCTCTAATCCTAGTTCTTTGAGGTATCTCCATATTGACTTCCATAGTGGTTGCACCAGTCTGCACTCCCACCAACAATGGAGAAGGGTTTCTTTCTCCCCACAACTGTGCCAACATTTCCTATTGTGTGATTTCCTGATAGCAGCCATTCTTTGTGGGGTGAGGTGTAATGTCAATGTTGTTTTCATCTGCATCTCTCGAATGACCAGTGATGTGGAACATTTTTTCATATATTTACTTGCTGCTTTTACTTCTTTGTTTGAGAAATGTCTGTTCACTTCAGATGCCCATTTTTTAATAAAGTCTTTATATTTGGGGGAGCTGATTGTTTTGTGTTCTTTATATATTCTAGATATTAGTCCTTTGTCTGAGAAGCAGCTGGTAAAAATTTTTCCCACATTGTAGGTTTTCTTAGTTCTGTTGATGGTTTCTTTTGAAGGGCAGAAGCCTTTTAATAAGATGAGATCCCACTTATTGATTGTTTCTGCTAGTTCGCATGCTACTGAGGATTTGTTCATAAAATCTCTTCCTATGCCAATGTATAGAGGCAAAAATCCTAAATAAGATTCTAGCAAACAGAATACAGAGGATCATCAAGAAGATCATACATCCTGACCAAGTCAGATTTATTCCAGGGATGCAAGTATGGTTCACCATACATAAGTCAATAAATGTAATACACTATGTTAAAAGGGTCAAGGACAAAACCCATATGATACTCTCGATAGGTGCAGAAAAATCATATGACAAAATTCAACACCCATTCATGATAAAGACCCTGCAAAAAATTGGAATAGATGGTCTATATCTCAACTTAATAAAGGCTATCTATGAAAAACCAACAGCCAACATTATTTTAAATGGTGAAAAACTGAAAACCTTCATGTTAAAAGCAGGAACAAGACAAGGATGCCCACTATCACCACTCCTCTTTGATATAGTTCTGGAAACATTAGCAGCAGCAATTAGACAAGAGAAAGAAATTAAAGCAATAAAGATAGGAAAGGAAGAAGTTAAACTCTCATCATTTGCTGACGATATGGTACTCTACATGGAAGACCCAAAAAACTCCACCAAAAGACTTCTACACTTAATTGACAGATTCAATAGAGTATCCGGATACAAGGTAAATATCCAAAAAACAACAGCTTTCTTGTACACAATTAACAGATTCACTGAGAGAGAAATTAGGTTAACAATTCCTTTCACATTAATATCCAAAAAAATGAAGTATCTAGGAATCAATCTAACAAAAGAAACAAAAGACCTCTGCACTGAAAACTACAGCACTCTGAAAAAAGAAATCGAAGAGGATATAAGAAAATGGAAAGATGTCCCCTATTGCTGGGTAGGAAGAATCAACATACTGAAAATGGCCATACAACCAAACCTGCTATACAGATTCAATGCAATACCAATTGAAATTCCAGCACTATATTTCACAGAACTAGAAAAAAAGACTCCAAAAATTCATTTGGAACCATAAGAGACTTAGAATAGCAAAAGCCATCCTAGGCAACAGAGACATGGTAGCGGGTATAACAATTCCCAATTTAGAACTATACTACAAAGCCACTGTGATAAAAACAGCATGGTACTGGCTAAGGAACAGATCTGAGGATCAGTGGAACAGATTGGAAGTCACAAAAACAAATCCAAATGTACACTGCTACCTCATCTTTGACAAAGGAGCTGGCCATCCTCCATGGAAGAAAGATAGCCTCTTTAATAAATGGTGTTGGATAAACTGGATCTCAACCTGCCAAAGATTAAAAGTGGACCCTTATCTTCCACCATGCACTACATTAAAATCCAAGTGGATTTAGGATCTAAACATTAAAACAGAAACACTAAACTTTCTGGAAGGTAAGTTAGGCAGAACTCTTGAGGACATTGGCATATGAAAAATTTTTATGAACAAATTATTATTATGTTGCCTTTTCTCCCTTTTGTTTCACTTTCTCATTTGTACTTTTCCGTTATTTTTATTTAATTATATTAATGTACTTCTGCTCTTTAATGGGATCCTTTATTCCACTTTTCTCTTCATCTTCTATCATTTAATTTTTTACATTTTATTTTTGTGCCGCCGTATTCCTCAGCCCCTCTGTATAGTAGTGTAATGCTTAAAAATTATTAAA
>NW_022900951.1:64518689-64546107 GCF_012274545.1 Fukomys damarensis | reverse complement strand
GTAGAGAAAACTCATTGCTCTCAATATAAGAATACATTTCTGCTTTCAGTGGAATGGTAGATTTCTCTTAGTGGTTACATTATAATTATATATCTACTGCCTATGGACAAAGGTGGTATATTAGGAATTAATAGAATATTAATATCCATCAATGAATGTAACTGTACTGTATCCCTAAATGTACCAATAAACTCAATAAAAAAAAATTATTAAAACTTACATTAGTAGTTAACTCATTGCTCTCAATATAAGAATACATTTCTGCTTTCAGTGGAATGGTAGATTTCTCTTAGTGGTTACATTATAATTATATATCTACTGCCTATGGACAAAGGTGGTATATTAGGAATTAATAGAATATGTTAATATCCATTTTTTCTTTGACAACCTTATTTTGCTGATTTAGTTGCGATTGCCAGGGTAACATAGCAGTTGTTATTTATAGGTTTTCTCTGTATGCCTGTATCTCAATAGATATTTTGTAATTAATAATACTTCAAATTATTCTCAGAGAACAGGAGCTTGGGTCAATTACATTGAATCCTTCCCCACCAAATTGATGGAGATGGCCAGATATGAAATTGAGGCATAGGCCTATATTTTTCCACTTTCTGAATTCATATTGACAAGCAGCCAACATGGGGATCACCATGCTAGCAATGAACTTTTCCCACAATACCCACAAACATCAAAAGAAAAAAAAATAGAAATTTGAGAAGACAAGGCAAAAAAATAACTCCCAAGACCCCCCAACTTTTCCAAAGCACATCCCTATGGCATGAAGAGAAACACATTATATCTATATAGGTGAATCATTCAATGTGTAAAAGGTGGGACAAAAAAGACACAATAAAACATGCTTGGAAACTTAGAGAAGAAAAAACAAAACAGACAATGGACTTAATAAACAGACTGATGAATTTAAAGAAGACATTATTTTAATACAATGATTTCAACAATAATATATATGACATAATGACCAACTTAGCAAATACTGTGATTCAGTACAAAGGTATCATTTAGAAATCCAAGTGGCTGAAAGCTCTATCAAAAGTTTGAGCAGCAGAAATGATCAATAGATGGATAGATTCTCAGAACAAGAAGAGAGTACTAATGTCTGTGAACTTATTTAGGTATCCTGAAAGCAGAGATTATGTAAAACAGACATTACAATTGATACATTATACAAAGAAGACAAATGTAAAATCAATTACAAATAATATACAGAACAAGCATAAATTGCATAAAAATCTTTTAACAAATAATAGCAAAATATTTTAAAAATTCAGGGAAATAATTAACAGAGATAATTGAATCACAAATATTCATGATCAAAAAGAATTTTTTCAGGACATATAACAGGCAAATCCTAGAGATTTAATTCAAAAGCTATTGGAAAATAAAATAAATCACTTATAAAAGTTACCCCATTAAAATTACTGCAGACTCCTTTACACAATTTTTAAGGATATGAAATGTTGAGATGCAGTAACTCAAGCCTTAAAATTAAAACAAATTTCGACCAAGACTGTCATATATTGCAAGACTACCATTCAAATTTGATGGAAAAATGAGAAATTTCCATGACAAAGAGTATTTTTAATAAATGCATGAACATCAATCAAGCACTCAAAAATTCCAAATATATCCTAAGAAAAAATGAATTGAACAATGTCAAAAATTCTGATGGATGAATATTTCAGACAGAGTTAGCAGTTAAGAAAGTGATAAAGTGCAAGCAATCAAACAACAAGGGAAAATGGTTCAGTAATAAGTGATAGCACATTAGCTTCTCCAAGATTCAGAACTCAGACACAGGAAAATAACAATTTGAAGAAGAAATAAGGAGAGAGAGAGAGAGAGAGAGTCATACTCACTGTGAATCAGAAGAATATGAAAGGAAAATTCAAACATATAGAGAAATTAAATACACAGAGTACAACTGAAGTACTCAGTCTCCACTTTCCCAACAGTTCTCAACACTCACTTTGCAAGAAAAGGAGACCAAACCTTCACACAATGAAAGCTAAGGAACCCTAGGGTCCTCAGAGCGTTATCTGGTAGAAGAGACAAGCAGCTGCTGTAATATTCTTTGATAGCAAAAGACTCTTCATTCGTGAGAGTCCTTGAATATGCAAGAGCCCATTGAGTGACTTCATCCAAAGTTCCCTCAGTATCTCTGCTGAGAGTGCTTGTTTACATGCCATTTGAGAGAATGTTTGAGGCCTTTGAGCAGAACCAGCAGACCATTTGAGGAGAAGGGGAGAATCAGAGCTATGTGGAGCTGGGCTGCTACTCCACCCTAATCCCCCAGGCCTCCAAACAGCACAAGTGGAGCCACAACTTCTCATGCAACACAACCCCATTGCCTGCTGACTCTCACCTCCAAGCTGCACCAGTAGCTGGATCCACACAAGAGAGGCATAGGGGGTCATAAAGGCAATTGTCCTGAGCTCTAGAAGATAGAAATGATGTGAAAAACACAAGGAGGGCCTCTCTCAGGCTCCTTGAATTGAATCCCACTGAAAAAGTGAAGAGAATCTCTGCAGTAAAGGCACACCAGACCACCATAGTTGGCAAGTGGGAGGGATCACCACTTCATATTGGAACCTGGACTATCTTCACTGGAAGGTCACCTGGAATCTGCAGTAAAGCATTGTAGAATTCAACTGTGGAGGAGGTCAGGGAGCTCAGTTTGTGCTTTGCAACCAGAAAGCAGCCTGAATCTCAGGGGTCTGCTGCTGGCATGCTGAGATTGACTTAGATAGGGACACTGCTGCCCAAGTTCTTTATTGTGACAGCGGAGACATTCCCTGAATAATTCTCTTCATTTTTACTTTGTATATTTAATTATTTTTTTATTTTCCTTTCCTCTAATTTTCAATTTTTATTTTGTTTGTTTCTATTCTTTTCAAATTTTACTTTTTGTGTTTCTTCTTTTTCTTTTACTTAACTCACTCTATCACTCTCCCACATTGTTCTTCATCTCCATTTTGTACATGCCCTAATTATTTTTTCTTTCTTTTCCATTCTTCTCTTGATTGTCATTAGTTTCAAAGGAAAGTGAATAAAATTTCCCTATTACTCTTAGGTTGTTCTGTTCTTGGTTTTGTTCTTTTATTCTGTCTTTTCCTCTTGTCTTCAATAATTTCCTAGAGTTTGTGTGATCTTCCTGTATCCTCTGGCCTCACTTCTAACACTTCCCTATCTTTCTACCTATCTATCCCTCTCTCCCAACTCCTTATGCTATGGAAGGAATTGGTAAATGACATGTGCAGAGAAGCAGAATGGAAGTAAAATAAAAAAGTTTATTTTGTCAACAAAAGGATGATTGCACGAAGATCAGTGCCAGTGATCAACCCCAACTTGGTTCCAGCTTCTTCTTTTGCAGGTTTTACAGCCATGATCTCATTTAGGTGGTTACATTTCATTTCCTCAGTTCATATTACCCATGTACAAATTACAGTGACAAGACAGTTAACTTTGACACAGATGTAACAATTCCTTATAGTTAGGGAATTTACCTTAAGATATGTCTAGCTATCTATTCTATTGCACAGGAAGGGGATGTTTAAGGTCAGGGATGAGGCCAGATGTTCCATTTCATAGTCAATGCCTCCAGTGTCAGTTAATTCTGAACTAAGAAAAGCAGGTTGCAATTACAGACAGCAGAATGTATTGTACACTTTCCTAACATTTTTGTAGGTTTTTAGATTATTTACAAAAGTTCTCTCTATCACTTCTAAATCCATATCCTGAAGGGTAAAGTTGCTATATTGGAGTTCATTCAATATAAATATATTTAGGGCTGATACTTGCTTACAATTTTATTCATACAGTTTAAATTTATAGATTAACAACTACAACAAATTGTCATTTTCTAAGCTGTGATTGATGCTATTGTGTTTATGATTGTATGACTTGGGCTAAGTTGTTGTGATTGATCTAATCAGTTGTCCTTCCTGGTATAATGAAAATGAGTTTGCTTCATTGTCATTAGAGACTCAAAACCTAAAGTCCAGTTATATCAGGATAATCAATGTATTAACCCAGAAATTAGACCAAAGGCAGTACCAAAAACAAAAAAATAGAATTGAGAAGACATTTAAGCAAGGCACAAAGCAGACTTCCAGCTCAACAAAGGCAAATTCTATGGAAAACAAGGTTGAAAAGTCTAATAATCAACCAGTGGGACACCCTGAACTGATAGCACAGAAAGGAACAAAACAAATGGATGAGACTCTAGAAAAATTCAAAAGAGAAATAATTTTCCAGATAACTAAAGAGATGGTGAGCTGAATGAAAAACATAATTAAAGACTCCAGAAGAGAAATAGAATATTGAAAAACATAATTAAAGACACTAGAACAGAATAGAAAATTAGAAATATTCAAAAACATGATAAAAGCCATGAATGCCCAGCATAGGAAAGAAATGGAAAGCATGAATACCAAATATAGGAAAGAAATTTAATCCATGAAACAGATTCAAACACATACACAGGAGATTAAAAACCCTGTTGAAAGTACAACAGAAGACTGAAGCAAATATGAAGACAGAAGATGAGATATAGACTACAGGATTGTGGTCAGTAACCATGAAAAGAAAGATCTCTTAAAAATAGTAAGGGACCCTGAGAAATCAATCCAACAACTCTTACATGATGTAAAAAAGAATAATATAAGACAGATAGGAGTCCATGAAAGAGCATGAGAGAGTACAAATGACATAAAATACTGTTCACAGAATTAATGAAAGAAAACTTACCAAACAGAGCCAAAGTACTTGACATACAGATAAATGAAGCATGGCAACTAGGCAAGACAAAAAAATGTTCATATAGGCATATCATAATCAAGATCCAGGAGACCTAACAGAAGAACAAAATACAACAATCAGTTAGAGAAAAGAAACAAATCACATGCAAAGAAAAGCCTATCAGAATCACAGCAGACTGTTTATTCCAAACCCTTAAGTGAAGGAGAGCCTGGAGTGAGGTATTTCAAGCCATAAAAGAAAACAACCTCCAACCTTGACTTATGTATGCAGCAAAACTATCTTTTAAAAATTCATGGAGAAATAAGATACTTCCATGACAAAGAATACCTTTGAAAGTTCATGAATAACAAACTAACACTCCAAACAACTCTACATAATATCCTAGAAAAAAGACAGTGAAGGTCACAGCACAGTGAGGCCCAGCAGAACAAATCCAGCAGGAAAGGCAAGAAAGTAAAGGGAAGGGAAAAAAATTAAAAAGAGCCAACAACAGGAAAATAATATAACAATAAGTCAATACATATAAGTTATGACCATCAATGTCAATGGCATCAGTTCACCAATCAAAAGAAATAGACTGGAAGAATCTTACTAATGAACATTGATGGAAATATCTTTGATAATATACTGGCAAACAGCATACAGACAGTTATCAAAAAGACCATACACCCAGATGAAGTCAGATTCATCCCAGGAATTCAAAGATGGTTCAACATATGTAAATCAATAACTGTGATACACTATATTAATACAGTGAATGACAAAATCTATGTAGTCATTTAATAAATGCAGAAAAAGTATTTGATAAAATTCAACACTCATTCATGATAAAAAGCCTACAGAAAATTAGAATAGATGGTCTTTATCTCAACTTGAAAAAAGACTATCTATGAAAAACCATCAGCCAACATCAAACTAAATGGTCAAAAACTAGAATCCTTCACTCAAAAATCAGGAACAAGACAAAGATTCCCACTATTACAACTCTTTTTCAATATAGTTCTGGAATCATTAGCCACAGAAATTAGACAAGAGAGAGAAATAAAATTAATAAATATAGAAAAGGAAGAAGTTAAAACTCTTTTCATTTGTTGATGATAAGATAATCTATATAGAAGACCCAAAAATTTATCCAAAAGACTTCTAGGCTTAATGGACAGATCTAGAAGAGTAGCTGGATATAAGGTCAACATGAAAAAATCAGTAGCCTTCTGGTTCACAAATAATAGACTCACTGAGAGATAAAGAAAGGAAGCGACTCCTCTCACAATAGCATCAAAAAATAAAATATGTAATAATCAGTCTAATGAAGGAAGCAAAAGAGCTCTACACTGAAAAAGAAAGAACTCTGAAAAAGTGATTGAAGAGGATATAAGAAAATGGAAAATATCCCTTGTTCCTGGGTAAGTAGAATCAATATAGCTAAAATGGGTATGCATCCAAAACTGCTATACAAATTCAATGCAGTCCCAATGAAAATCCTAACAGTACAGTTCACAGAACTAGAGAAAAGCATCCAAAAAGTCATTTGAAACCTGAAGATACCTGGAATAGCAAAAGCCATCTTAAGCAACAGAGTCATGGCATGGGGTATCACAATCCTCAATTTAAAACTATACTATGGAAGCTACTGTGATGAAAACAGCATGGTGCTAGCAATGAAACAGACCTGAGGATCAGTGGAAAAGATTAGAAGACGCAGAAACAACTGCACATATACTCAGCTATCTCACCTTTGGCAAAGGAGACAACCATCCTCAGTGGAGCAAAGGCAACTTCTTCAATAAATTGTGTTGGCAAGAATGGATTTCAACCTTTCAAATATTAAAACTAAGCCCCTACCTTTTATCATGCAATAAAATAAAATTCAAGCAACTTAAAATCTAAATATTAAAACAGAAACACTAAGCTTGCTGGAAGATGCTAGGTAGAACTCTTCAAGACATTGGCATAAGAAAATACTTTATGAACAAATTCTCAGTAGCATGGGATCTAGCATAAATAATCAACAAGAGGGATCTCATCTTATTGAAAAGCTTCTGCAATGCCAGATAAATTGACAGAGCTAAGGGACAACCTATAATGTGGGAAATAATTTTATCAGATGTTCCTTAGACAAAGATCTACTGTTTACAATATATAAAGAACTAAAAACAATCAAACACACCAATACAAAGACCTAATTCAAAAATGGGCAACTGAATAAACAGATATTTTTCAGACAAACAATTAAGAGCAGCAAATAAATATATGAAAAATATTTCAACATCAGTTGTCATTCGTGAGATGCAGATAAAAAGATCACTGTTATACTTCCTTTCTCTAGAAACAATGACTGCTATCAAGAAATCAACCAATAACAAATGCTGGTGGGGTTGTGGGGAGAAAGGAACCCTTCTCCATTTTTGGTTGGAGTGTAGACTGGTGCAACTATTGTGGAAATCAATATGGAGGGAGATACCACAAAAAGTAGGATTAGAGGTCCCATTTGACCCAGCTATCCTTCTCCTGGGTATCTTCAAAAAGAATTAAAAGAATAATAACACATCGACATGTGCACACCCATTTTTATAGTGGCACAGTTTGTAATAACTAAATCTTGGAAAGAGCACATTTCCTATCAACTGGAGACTGCACAAAGAAGATGTGGTTTTTCTATAAAACGGAATACTACTCAGTCACAAAGAATGAAAAATGAGATACATTCATAGCTAAGTAGATGCTCATTGAGGCCATAATCTTAAGGGAAATAAATCGAACACACATGTGTAAATACTGAATGTTTTCTCTGGTATGCAAAACTAAAGTGTAAGTAAGGTTTAAATTCTATAACTGATAATGTGAAAAAGGAAGAAAAGTTCCAAAGGAGTAGGCAACTTGGGAATGGTAGGTTAAAGGAAAGAAGGGAACAGAAAAAATAAGAGAAAAGGAAAAGATGGAAACAATGTTGGATAGGGAAGGATGGTGGGGTTGAAGGGATGACAGGGCATGTGAAAATAATAATGAAGATACATCATGCAAAGGTACAACATGCCTATGATGAATGTAACTGTAATGTATACCTAAAAAGTATCAATAAGCAATGAAAGACAAAGAGATAGTTTTAGTGCTTGACAGAAAATCTCAGAGTAGCCAGGGCACAATTTCACTTCAGGGCTCACAGTGTTACCCTCTCAAACTAACTGGGTGAGATATATCCATGGAGACATTCTCTGTAAAAAAGCAGGCTAGAAAGAGAACAACTGAGGGATTTGAGCTAAAGGACACAAGGTCCTAACTCCCATTGCCAGAGGAAAGGATCAGCCTGAGTTACTCTGGATTTGAAACTCATAGAATCGCCACCCTCATCATATACCTAAAGCCTGCTGGAGCCTGCAGGCAACATTGATCTGTGGTCTGACTGCTTTCATTTTCTACCATTATGAGCAGTGGTACATATTAAGTAGCATACATGTAGATCTTAGACACAAGCCACCAGTTCAAAATAACAGAGAAAGTTCATTTTATTTTGCTTTGCATATGTGTGTACAGTGTTTTTCTTCTTTATTCCTTTCTTCCTTCTGCTTCAATTTCAATTTCATTGTAATTTAGAGGTTTCTTTTCTTTTTCTATACTTTCTTTTTTATCCATTTCTCTTATTGTACTTTCTTTAATTCTCCTTTATTTTTTATTTTTCTCCTTTTATATTTTTCTTTCTTCTTTGTAATTTCATATAATTTCTTTTTTCTCCTTTTAAATTTATATCTTGACATTTTTTCTGATACATTTAACTAATTATATAAATATCCCCAATAGGATTCTTTGACCCACAACACTTTCCTCGTCATGTCATAGAGTTTAAGGTTTTAATTTTTTCATTACAAATTCCATAGTCCCCAACTCCTTATGTATTTAATAGTACAGTGGTACTTCAGTTAACAAATTTAATTTATTCCACAATTTTGGTTGCAACTGAATTGGATGAGAACTGAATGAAATTTCCCCATACGGTCAACATTGACTCAAACCATTAAATTTGATTTAGTTCTCATCCAATTCATTTTGTGACCAGAATTGTGGAAAGAATTAAGTTCATAAACCACCATAACATTTTATAACCATAAAACATTATTGACCTCTATATAATTTAGGCAGTTAATTCTGTAAAATTACTATTGAATTTTTTTACCATGAGTAGAGATATAGGTGTCACATTCAGTACATATTACTTGTGAGTCAATAATATCTGGGTTGTCTTAATTTTCAATACTGGAATTGTGGATATCTTCTCTTGCGTTAAGAGTAGTACATGATTAGTTCTTATTGTATGCTAATATTCAGTTCTTAGATGATAATACTGTAGCTGTTTTGATCGATATTCCCTGGGTGCTACAATTGTTATTAATTGTTTTTCTCTGCTAGTCAACATCTAGATTACCTCTGTGACATTAACAGCTCTACTTATAGTCCAATAAAACTTATTAAGGAATCAGTGCACCAGAGGAGCCTGGCAGTATCTCACAAACATTTGGTAGGCCCTCCCCTCCAACCCAGTGCACCAGAGCAGCCCAGCTGGAACCAGAGGATCACAATGGTGTTTCTGCCCCCCCGCCAGACAAGAGAAAGGCTTCTCTGAGGCTGCTAGATGAAAATTGAAGCCCATCAGAAAAGTGAAGAAAATCTGCAATAAAGGCACATCACACCACCATAATTGGTAAGTCAGAGGGACCAGCACCTCACATCAGAACATGGTCTATGTTCAGGTGAAAGACAGCTGGAACTTCTAGTAGAAACTTTCAGAGTTCAACCCAGCACAAAGTCAGAGATTTCAACTTGGGCTTTGCAGCCAAAAATCAGCCTGAACCTTGGGACAGGTACTGGCTTGCTGAGACTAATTAACTTAGACCTGCACACTCCTGCCCACACTGTCTATTGTGTCAACAGAGGCATACTGTGAAGGAGGCACTCTATTTCTATTTGCATTTCTTATTTTCAAAGTTATATTTTTCTCTTATCTTTAATCATTTAAAAATTATTTCTTTTTATTTCTCAATTGTTTTGCCTTTTTAATCTTCTTTTTCTTCTCTCTCTCTCTCTCTCTCTCTCTTTCTCCCACATAGATCTCCATCACTCTATCCCTTTTTGTTCCATTCCTATCCTAATATGAATTTATTTTCTTTGTTTTCATTTTCTTCTTTTTCCTTATCTCAAATGCCATAAGTTTTATAAGTGATTACAGTCTCTAGTCTCTCTATTGCTGTTAGTTTGTTCACTTCTTGGGTATATTCTGTTCTGTCTTTTGCTCTGCTCTTCAATAGCTCCCTACAGTTTGTGTGATCTTCCTGTGTCCTCTGACCTCACCTCTAAAGTTTATCAATCCTATCTGTTCATCCCTCTCTCCCAACTCCTTCCAAATACCCATCCTAAAGGGCAAAGTTGCTATACTGAAGAATTTATTTACTATAAACATAGTTTGAGCTGATCATCAATTTTGATTCACACAGTTAAAGGTGATAGATTCAAGAACTGTCATTTTCTAAGCTGTGCTTGATATTGTGTTTCTGACTGTATCACTTGGGCTAAGGTGTTGTGATTAATCTGATCAGTTGTCCTCCCTGGTATAATGAAAATGAGATTGCCTCAGAGGCATTGGAGACTTGAAACCTGAAGGCCAACTCTATGTGGAAGATCAAACTATTAACCCCGGAATTAAACCTATGGCAGGACCAATGACAAAAATAGAAATAAGGCATACAAACAAGATACAAACACAGACAACCTCGCCAAAGGTAAACTCTGTGGGAAATGAGATGGAAAAGTGTGACAGCCAACCATCTAGACACCCTGAACTGATAGCACAGGATGTAACAAAAAAAGAGAAATGAGGCTTTAGAAAAATTCAAAACAGAAATAATTTCCCAGATAACCACAGAGATGGTGAGAAGAATGAAAGACTTGATTAGTGACTATAGGACAGAAACAGATTGAAAAATAGATGAGATCAGGACCGTGATGGAAACCATGAATGCCCAGCATAGGAAAGAAAAGGAAATCATGAAACAGATTCAAACAGATATCCAAGAGATTAAAATCTTTACAGAAAGCATTTGCAGCAGGATTAACGAATGGGAAGATAGAATTTCAGACATAGACCATAGGATTGTTGTCGGTGACAGTTAAAAGAGAGATCCCTTAAAAATAGCAAGGGACATGAGAAATCAATCCAGCAAGAAGGTTATGCTAAGAAGAATAATATAAGACCGATTGGAATCCATGAAGAAGTAGGAGAAATTTCAAATAACATTAAAAAAAATCTGTGCACAGAATTAATGACAGAAAACTTCCCAAACAGAGAGGGAGAATTTGACACACAAATAAGTGAGTCATATAGGACACCAACTAGCCATGATATGATAAAAATACACCCTACACTGACACATATAATAATCAAGATGCCATAAATTCAACAGAACAACAAAATACTACCAGCAGTAAGACAAAATAAACAAATCAAATGTAAAGAAAGCCGATCAGAATAACAGAAGACTTGTCAACACAAACCTTCAAGTCAAGGAAAGCCTGGAGTGAGGTATTTCAATTTCTAAATGAAAACAACCTACAACGTAGACTGATGTATCCTACAAAACTATCTTTCAAAATTGCTGGGGATATAAGATACTTCCATGACAAAGCATACCTGAAATTTCATGAAGAACAAACCAGCACTCAAAATACTTCTAAAAAATATCCTGCAAAAAGAAAATGAAGACAAAAACTCCATGCAGTCTAACAGAGCAAATATACCAGAAAAAGCAAGTAATTAAAGGGAAAGAGTGAAAAATAAAAAATAAAAGAACAAAATACAGAAAAACAACATGACAATGAAAATACACAACAGTTATTACATTCAATGTTAATGGCTTCAATTTATGAATCAAAAGAAACAGGCTGGCAGAATGGATTAAGAAGCCAAAATCCACCAATATGTTGTATACATGAAACCCACTTAATCCACAAAGAAATTCATATATTGAGAGTAATAGGGCAGAAAACAGTTCCCCATGCAGTAGGAGCAGGGAAAAAAGCAGGGGTAGCTATCTTATTTGCAGAAAGAATAGATTTGAAACCAAAAATAATTAAGAGAGACAAAGAAGGTCACTGCATCCTTGTAAAGTGAACAACACAAGAGAAATGACAAACAGAAATGTATATGCACAGAATACTAATACTCAAAACTATACAAAACAAATATTCATGGATATGAAAGATGAAATAATCACTAACACAGTTGCATCGGGGGACCTCAATACCCCACTGACACATATAGATAGATTATCTAAACAAAAATCAAAAATGAAATAACATAACTGAACCAAATCTTAGAACAAACATACTTAGTAGATGTCTACTGAGTGTTCCACCCCACAAAATCAGAATATACATTCTTTTTGGCTGCACAGGGATCATTCTCCAAAATAGACCACATGCTAGCTCATAGAACATGCTTAAGTAAATGCAAAGGAACTGAAGATATCCCCTGTATATTATCTGAACATAGAGCAATTTAACTGGAGATCAATAGCCTAAGAAACTGCAAGAACTTCACAAACACTTCGAAATTAAATAACACCCAGAAAAAAAAAAAAAAACACTGGGTCACTGAAGAAAATAAAGAAGATATTAGATAGTTTCTACAATTAAATCATAAGTCCAATACAATATACAGAAATCCATGGGGCACAGTGAAAGCTGTTCTACAAGGGAAATTCATGGCATAAATGCCCATATTATGAAAACAGAGTGAGCTAAAAGAAAGTCGATTGCTTAACCTTAAGCTTTTACAAAAAGAAGAGCAAGACAAACCCAAAGCTTGTACAAGGGAGGAAATTGTAAAGATCAGAGCAGAAATTAATGCAAGGGGAACTAAGAGGATGATACAAAAAAATCAATGAATCAAAGAGTTGGTTTTTTTGAAAGAACGAATAAAATCAATAAACCTTACCCAATCTTATCAAAAAAAGGAAAGAAAAGCCCAAAGTCATGCTATTAGGAATAAAAAAGGTGAAGTTACAACATATCCAGCAGAAATCCAGAAGATCATCAATGCCTACTTTCAAAAGGTGTATTCTAATAAAATAGAAAATACAGAAGAATGGAAAGATTCCTAGATACATATGAATTTCCAAGGTTAAACGAAGATAGAAAAAAATCTAAGCACTCCAATTTTATTCAGTGAAACTGAAAATGTAAATTAAACATTCCCCAAAATGAAAATCCCATGTTCTGTTGGCGTCACTGCTGAATTCTACAAGACATGTAGAGAAGATCTATCACCATTAGTCTTTAAACACTTCAGTGAAATTGAAAGGGATGCAATACTTCAAAATTAATTCCTGGAAGCAAGTATTACTTTGATTCCAAAAAAAGGGTAAGACCTAAGAAAATAAGGGAACTACAAGCCTCTGGTGGGGCTGTGGGGAAAAAGGAACCTTTCTCCATTTTTGGTGGGAGTGCAAATTGGGGCAACCACTGTGGATATCAATATGGAGATACCTCAAAGAACAAGTATTAGAGATTCCATTTGACCCAGCTATACCTCTGCTGGGTATCTTTCCAAAATAATTAAAAGAATCATACCACAGTGATATATGTGCATGCATGTTTACAGCGGTACATTTTGTAATAGGTAAAACTTGGAAACAACTCAAATGCCCATCAACTGTAGACTGGGTATAGAAGATGTGTTTTTTCTATAAAATGGATTACTACTCAGCCATAAAGAAGGATAAACTAGAAATTTTATAGCTAAATATATGCACATTGAGTCTATACTCAAGTGAAATAAATAGGACACATTTGAGTAAATAAAGAATAGTTTCTCTGGTGTGAAAAAACTCAAATTTTAAATAACGTTAAAATGGTATGATTGATGTTGAGAAATATAAAGAAAATGGTTAAAGGGAAAGTGGGAAGTGGAAGGGAAAGAAAATAAGGGAAAATATGAAAAATGGAACCAATTCTTTGAAAATGGGGAAGGTTGAAGGGAGTGCAGGAGTGGCTGGGCTATGGAAAAAAATACGAACCAACATATATCATGTAAAGTTACAAGATCCCAATGATAAATGCAACTGTATTGTTTGCTTTAAAAATAACAATAATCTTAATGGAAAAATAAAATAAAACTTGTTTTTGAGATAGTTACTGTGCATGCTAACATCCAAAATTAGCCAAAGTGGTTGGATTTTAGGGAAAATTTAATGGATAGCAGTTTTCCATGCCCAAAGCACATCAATGAAAAGTGATTACCTAAAGAAAACTTTTTCTCTGTGCTAGCAACAGTCTTTAAACTGTAAGCATCCACCTATATTAGCACAAAAGTAATAGTAATATTAAAAGACAAGACAACACAATGCTTCTGAAACATCCTAATTTGCCTGATGCATAACTAAGGAGTATAGAGTGGGAGAATAGCATAAGCCACACACCCAGATTACATGAAAGGATAACAGAGAAGTTTAAAAAATAGACCAAAGAGATCCTCAGGAGAATCATAAAGCATACAATAAAATAGATAATGGGTGTAATAATCAAAATGACACAGGAGCATTCAGAAAACTAATAAAGAGCTAGTTGAACTAAGAAAAATAATACAAAACATAAATGACCATGTCAGCAAAGAACTAGAGATCATGAAAGAGTTTCAATCAGAAATCCAGGAAATTACATATAGAATTGAAAATACTGGCTGAAGAAATGACCAGTGTGAGCACAGAATTTCAGAAGTAGAAAACAATGATATCTTCAAAAACCAAGTACTCCAAGACACCTTAAGATAAACAAGAGAAAATGAAAAATTCATCCATCAAATGTTAAATGATGGTGATGAAAAATCCAAGAGTAACTCTTTTACATGCAAATCATAAGATAACAACAATAGTGTAAAAAAAAAATCTGTCCAGATAAATAATGGCAGAATACTCCCCAAATATAACGAAGGAAATAAATAAACATATGCGAGGTATATCTACCCAAAATATCCATGAACCGAAGGCAACCTACCTGGGACACATTGTAATAAAAGTAACAGAATTTCATCATAGAAATTAAATTTTAAAAGCTTTAGAGAAAAGCAAACAAACATATATAATTAGAATATAGAAGTACATTAGAATTTTCAACACAAATTCTAAAAGCTTTAGAGAAAAGCAAACAAACACATATAATTAGAATATAGAAATACATTAGAATTTTCAACACAAGCTAAAGGCCAGGAAGGCCTGATATATTTCAAATTCTAAAAGACAATAATTTGTAGTCTTATGTAATGTATTGTGCAACATTTCCTTCAAAACTGATGCATAAATAAAATATTTCCATGACAAGGATCCCTTCAAGAAATGTAATACCACCAAGACAACATTACAAAAAATTCTGAAGGATATTATAGAAAGACACAATGATTCCAACAATACCAATAGTCAAACAGAATGTATACAATTGGAGTGATCAATATTTAAATAAAAGGGAAAAATGAGGAAATCAGCAAGTAAATAATGCAATGAGAGGTTTAAGTCAATACTCTTCTGTAATGACTCCCACTGTGTATTTTCTCAATTTCCCAATTAAAAAAGAGATTGGCAGCATAAATTAAGAAAAAAAAATCTGAAGATGTGCAGTATACAAGAATATTTGATTCAAAACATTACACTTTAAAAATTAAAGGATGTTGAAGGTGTAGGGAAAATGGGAAGGGTAGGGGATAGGTAATAAGGGAAAAGAGAAAAATGACAAAATGAGAAAATGGAAATAAGGTGTTTGTAAATGGGGAGGAGGGGGTGAAGGGAGGGCACTGTCAGGGGTAAAAAAATGAGAACGAAGACCTATCATGTAAAGGTACAAGATCCCAATAATGAACGCAATTGTACTGTATACCTTAAATGTACCAATAAACTCAATTAATTAAAAAAATTAAAAAAATACAAATTAAAGGATGGAAAAAATATTTCATGGAATACCAATCCAGAAAAGTGTGATAGTAGCTATACTTATTTCAGATAATGTGGAAGTTAAGCCAAAACTGAAACGGAGAGACAAAGAAAGTAATCACATTTTGGTTAAGAGAACAATCCAAAAATGAAAATATATCAATTATAAATTGCACAAAACACCAGCAATTTGAACTTCATAAACACGAGTAGACATTAAAAATCGAATAAACACCACTAAAATTGTAGTGAGGGAGTTCAATATCCCACTGTTACAAGTTAACAGATTAACATGACAAAAAATCAAGAAATATGAGAGTTGAAGCAAAACTTTAAATAATTTGACTATATATATATATATATATATATATATATATATATTATATATACATATATATATGCAAAAAATTCCCCAAATATAAAGAAGTAGGCTGCAATGCAGACATGGGGGGCAAGTAAAAAAAGTCACATTAATACTTCAGTAGATCCAGAAAAACATTTGACAAAATTCAAAATCCATTCGTGATTAAAACACTTAAAAGTTAAATGGAAAAGGAACTTATTTTAGTCCAATAAAAGCCATTGTGACCCACCAATGGCCAACATCATATTTAATGGGAATAAACTGAAAATCTTTCCCTCTAAAATCAGGAACAAAAGAAGGATGTCCACTATTCCCACTTGTTTAATATTATGCTCAAAACAGTCTGATCAAACGAGCAAGTGAAAGAAATAAAATGAATATGTAAAGGAATGGAAGAAATTGAAGTAGTATTATAGGGTTTGGGATTTAGCTCAGTGGTGCCATGCCTGCATGACAAGTGCAAGAACATGAGTTTGATACCTGGTACCCCCCATAAAAATGTAGCATTATATGCCAGTGATGTAATCTTCTGTACAGAGGACACAAATTTCTACCCAAACACTCATAATTTATTAACAATGTCAGCAATGTAGAATACAGAATCAGCACAAAAATCAAGAGCATTCCTGTAGAACAATAAATGAATTACTGAGAAAAAAATAGGGAAACTACCATTTGTATTAGAATCAGCAAAAATTAATTGTGAATAAATAACAACGGAAGTGAGCTGCCACTACAATAAAAACTATAGTAGTCTGAAGAAAGAGATTAAAGATGACATGAGAAAGTGGAAAGGTATTTCCTGTTCTTTAACAGGCAGAAGAAATATTGTTAAAATGGGCATATTACCAAAACAGATCTACAGATTTACTTCAATTCCAATCAAAATACCGAAAGCACTGGGTATCTTTCCAAAAGAATTAAAAGGATCGTATCACAGTGATATATGTGCACCCTTGTTTATAGTGGCACAGTTTGTAATAGTTAATACTTTGAAACAGCCCATTTGCCCATCATTTGTAAACTGGATAAATAAGATGTGTTTTTTCTATAAAATGGAATATTACTCAGCCATAAAGAATGAGAAATTAGAGTCATTCATAGGAAAATGGATACATATTTAGGATATACTCCTAAGTGAAATAAATAAGTCACACATGAGTAAATACCAAATAGTTTCTCTGGTGTGAATAAACTGTAACAGTACATAAGATCCTAATGAGATAACTGACATTGCGAAAAGGGAAGAAAAGGGCTAAAGGTGTAGGGAAGGTGGGATGTGTAGAGGACAGGTAAAATAAAAAATTGTGAGAAAATGAAAAGTTGGAAATAAAGTGTTTGTAAATGGGGAGGGGAGAATGGGGTGAAGGGAGCACAGCGACAAGGGGAAAAAATGAGAACCAAGACCTGTCATGTAAAGGTACAAGATCCCAGTGGTGAATGTAACTGTACTGTATACCTAAAATGTACCAATAAACTCAATGAAGAAAAAAATATCAAAAGCATTCCTCAGAGAACTGGGGAAATCAATCTGCAAATTTCTATGGAACCAGTAGAGACCCAGTATAGCAAAAGCAATTCTGAGTAAAGAAGACATCACAGTTCTACACTATAGCTCTACAGTGATAAAATAGCATATTATTAGTATAAAAACAAACAGATCATTGAAAAATAATGGATAGAGAAATATCTTTAGGCACATTTAGCTTTCAAACCTTTGAGAAAGGGGAAGAATAAAGAAGGGATTCCTAGAGGCTGGGTGTCTATTACATTCTTCCTTATACTTCCCATACCTTTGTCTAACTCACACTGTGCTGGAGCCACAAACTAGATTCATGCCAAGCATTCAGTGCAGCCATGGGACCAAACCTACCCCCTCAGCACTGCTAAATTAATTGCCTGGGAAGACAAATGGCCCACTGTGTTGCCAGTGAGAACCCCCTTTCCCCTCTTTAACCTGTTTAATCTAGTTTGCTAGAATAGACCACTTCCCAAGCTCAGAGACACTTTCTACTTGATTAGGCAAAAACCCCTACATTTAACTGTTGCTCAATGAAGTTTAAGTGTAGAGTAGGTTAAAAACTATCCCCACTACTGTATACCACCCTTGCCTTCCTCTTCCAGGTCATGTGATTTTCAGGAGTGAGGTATATTATATTACATGGTGTAAAAAAAGAAGCAGGGCCCTGACATTGTCACCTGACCTAGATTTGGTCTCCTAGAGCCAATCCCTTTTATATACTTTGTAATGCTTGGAGAACAAAGATATATTCAGTCATTATTTCTACCTCCCAGATTTGGCCTATTACAAACTCAATTCCAATAAGCCTTTTCTCTGAGTTCAGGGACTCAGTTTCTCCCTAGAGTAGAATGGGGAGACAGTGCCTTCAAGAGGCTTCACATCCTGTAAGGTCATTGGCCCTTTTATTCAGGCAAGAATGAGTAATGCCTACTCCAGTGCCTTATGGGAACCTAAACTTCAAACCAGTGAACTCTTTGGGCAGTGGTACCACATATTATTCCAGGTCCCTAGTTCCTCTCTGGATCTGCTTCTGCCCCTTCCAATCCCTAAATCACCTCCAGCTAGAACAGTAGGGACGAGTACCCAAAAGCCGAGCCAGCCCTATATACAGCTGTTGCCAAAAGGAGGAAATGTTCACACCTTGTGTCAGCATTTTTCCTACCATTCTAGGACACTTCCCCCATCAGAACTACTTGGGCCATAGCTCCTGCTTCACAGCTATCTGGGCCTTAATATGGTGAGCACTAGATCTTGACGCCAGTAGGCTCAATTAGGGTGTGAACAGAAGAGGCTACTTATGGTACAGAAGCCCATGACTCTGATCCTACAGTTTACTTCTCTCCTGTCACCCCTGCCTGGGCTCCACCTCTCACAATCCTCTAACCCAGGTCTTGTCAATAACTGTGCTTTCCCATGGCCTACATACCATAGAGCTGCTGGGGATTCTGCACCCCCATGCTTTGCCCTCAACCCAGGAATATCTTCTTCCTCTTTGTCTCATGTATGCTTTTTTTCCTTTGTACCAGTATTATATATTCTAGTGATATCTAACTCAATATTAATTTTTTTACCATTCTTGCTAATGCACAGTTAGAAAATATTAGTCTTGGAGCGGAATCATTCTGGCCTCATGTCCTTTACCACCCCCACACCTGGGAAGCATATACTATATTATAAAAGGCTATTTTGCCAGAAATTTAATGTAAGAAGCTTCAGTATTAGTGATGTTACCTGTCACTATAGGTCATACAATCCATTTTGAAAGGAAATGGCATTTAGTTTTAGTGTGTCTATTTGCCTTCTCCCCAGGATTCATTCCCTAAGAGGATGTTCTGTACCTCTGTGCAGTGCCCCTAGCCCAGTGCCTCCTTGGATACCCCCCCACCTGACCTTGGGGAACGTTGTGTGTATTGCTGTGAATTATTTTGACACTCATTTATGCCCTGTATTCGATAAATTAAAACCAAGAATTGGGAAATTTAAACTGCTTTAAGGCTGGGGAGAAAGGTTAGATTTTATATTCATGTCTTTGTGTATTCTTGGGTTTTTAAAAAATTGTTTTTGGAGGGGATTTTGCGCAACTCATGTTCTATTTCAGTGCCAATAAAATTTAGAAAGACTTCAAAAAAAAAAAGAAAAGAAAGGGAAAGAAATGAAACCAGATGAAAGATATTATCTTAAACATATGATAATGTGCAAACTTGCTATTCACATGCCAAAGACTGAATCTAGATTCATCTCTCTCATCATGCACTAAATGAGCATAAAATGGATTACAAATCTAAATATTAAAATGTAAATACTATACTGAAAGATTCAATTGATGAAATGCTTGAAGACAAGGATAGGCGAAGACTTTCTGACTGCCAAAAATCAACACAGGATCACATCACATTAAAAAATTCTGTGAAGCAAAGAAAAAAAATGACAAAATGTCATGACAAGGTAAAGAATGAGAAGTTATTCATAAGTCATTCATTGGACAGAGGACTGATATCTAGACTATATACAGAACTCAAGAATACAAGACCACTTTAGCCCTTTGTGTAGGGGAAGTGGGAAGGTTAGGGGAAAGTTAATAGGGGAAAAGGAAAAAAATGAGAAAATGAAAAAAATGGAAATAAAGTATTTGTAAATAGGAAAGGGAGGAGGGAGTGAAGGGAGGGCAGGGGTAAGGAGAAAAAATGAGAACCAAGACCTGTCATGCAAAGGTACAAGATCCCAATGATGAGTGTAACTGTACTGTATACCTAAAAGGTACCAATAAACTCAGTGATAAAAAAAGAATATAAACCCCCCAAAAATAAAAGAATAAAGGGAAAAATTACACTTGAAATGTATAGATGCTTTGCAGAAGAATTAGAAATGGTCATTAAATAAATATACAAAAAACTGTTCAATATCTCTAGCCAATAGAGAGACACAAATGAAAACTGCTGAGATCCCAACTTATTCCAAAAAAAAGTCTATCATCAAGAAATCAAATAAGAACAAATGATGAAGAAAGGCTGTTTGAAAAAAGAATTACTTCTACATTGTTAGTGGGAAAGAAAGCTCATACAATGACTATGTAAGTCAGCATGGAGATTCTACAAACACCTAACAATTGAAATTCCATTATATGCAGCTATTCCCTAAGAGATCACATCAGAGTAATGCATGCATTCACCTGTTTATAGCAGCACAACTCATAGTAGTTAGATCTTAGAAGTAGTTTATTTGTTCACTGAAATTTGAATGAAGAAAATGTGATATTTGTACACAATTAAATACTACTCTGCCATAAAGACAGATAAGCTTGAATCTTTTGTAGAAAAATGGATACACTTTGTGGCCATAATATTAAATAAATAAAATGTGACACAGTATTAAATAGCATATGGTTTCTTTTATATGAGAAATAGAATCTAAATAAAGAGCAAAAATATAGACAACAGGAAATGACATACACATATTATGAAAGGAAAGGGGTCAAAGATTTCGGGGGAATAGGGAAGAAAGTGGAGAGTAGAGAAAAGGGATGAGCGAAAAGAATTAAGATGTGTTATCTACAAGTACCAACTTGCTGGAAGGAATATAATCATTATGTATTAAAAATATGACATAAGGGGCCATGGATTTAGCTCAGTGGTGCTGCTGCCTGCCTCGCAAGTGCAAGGTTCCAAGTTCGATCCCAGGTACCCCCCAAAAAAGTAAAAACATAAAAATATGACATAATAATAAAATTTTAAATAAAACTCCTGAAGTGCTGGAAATTCTGGCCATGTCAAGGATTACTCTCCACCAATATATTTTTATTAATTTTTCTTCATTAGTACATGAATGCATGCACTTGAGCTACTAATTAGTTTTATTCTCTTTCTCCTCTTACTTACTTTCTCATCACTGAGGCATAATACCTAACACAAATTTAATGAAAAAACATTTATTTTGGTTCCCTGTAGAGGTTCCTGACCACTGTCAGCTAGCTCTAATACAATGTAGCATGATAAGGACAAAGAAGTGGGAAAAGTTCATTGTATTACAGGCAAGAAGTAGACAGCAAGATCAAGAGAAGAGAAACGTAGGACTCCTTTGGGATACACTCCTAGCAGCATACCTCCCTCAACCAGGTTTCATCACACAAATCACATTTAGCTATAAACTTATCTGTTATGATTCAGCCATGAGTATCACACCAATAATTCCTTCACTCCAAAAAGCCCCACTTATGTGTAAATGAGTTTTTTCACAGAAATTTAGAAAAACCATAAAACCCTTCAACCTCTACCACTGCCTCAATCTCTAGGTCCCCTTCTCTTGCAGTTCTATCTGCCAATTTCTTGTTGTCCATATTTTGTATTTTAAATTAATTATAGTTTAGGTTTCTCACATAAAATAAGTTATTGTGTGTAAGCTTGTCTGTCTGATATTTCATTTAAAATTATGGTCTGAGAGTGCATCCATTTTCTTAAAAAACCCTCAAATTTATATCTCTTTATGGCATACTAGTACTACAATGTGTATGAGTACCATATTTTCAATATATTATTCTGGTGACAAATATATAGGCCACATGCAAGACTTAGCTATTATGAGTTGTGCTGCTGTAAATATGGGTATGATGAATGTTGCTGTGATTGAATGTATTTAACTAATTTGGAAAGACATGTAAAAGAGTAATAGCTGAGTCCAATAAAGTTTCTCATTTTAATTTTTAGAGGAATCTTAATACAGATTTCACCTTGCAAAAAGGACTAAACAAGAAAAATAGAAAGAAAATAGAAGGAAAACAGGAAACAAAGCTTTTGCACTTAATGGGGGGATGGGAAAGAAGAAAAAGCAAGACATCTCTTGTACTGGTTCAAATTCCCTATGATGATTACAATGTATCAATAAATATCTTGCTTAAAATATTTTAACATGTTTTAGGGCAATGATCATAGGCTATCCTCACAAATACATTACAAGCCACTTTATGAAAAAAATACATATTTAATGGTGATACCAATTTACATTTCTACCAACAATAAAGAAGGGTCACTTTGTCTCAAACAACCTTGCTGGTATTTGATATTGTATTTTTTTATTTATATATATATATACATATATATATACATATAAATTGGTAACTTGTATCTCTTCTCAAGAGAAGCATGTATTAATTTAATTTGCATGTTATAAAATTCAGTCTTTATATTGGGTGTTTTACTTACTTCCTTGTTGCTGTGAAAAAATGCCTGACATAAATAAAATGAAGAAAGAAGGATTGATTTTAGCTCAGTTTGTAAAGGTTTCATATATACATATATATATACATATAAATTGGTAACTTGTATCTCTTCTCAAGAGAAGCATGTATTAATTTAATTTGCATGTTATAAAATTCAGTCTTTATATTGGGTGTTTTACTTACTTCCTTGTTGCTGTGAAAAAATGCCTGACATAAATAAAATGAAGAAAGAAGGATTGATTTTAGCTCAGTTTGTAAAGGTTTCATTCCATATTTGGCTGACTCCAATGCAGAGCAACATGGTAGAGTCTGTCAAAGAGTAGAAAGAGTCCATGAATGGAAGCAGGAGACAGCAGATTTCTTTCTGTGTATCAGTCAATGTTTACTATAGAAACAGATGTAATTCCAGTAGTCGGGCATTATTTATTCAAATTGACACAATCAATCAACTGTTACATTCTACTTTCATTTTTTATTCCATGAAAGCTACAAGTTTATTGATTGATACCACTCACATCCAAAGTGGGTCTTCTATCTTCAGTAAACCCATTCAGCCACACCCAAAACTATGCTAAGCAAATCAGTGGACTAATCCATTATCAAACACCTGTAATCCAATATTAAACAACCTAGATTGAGCCACATCTCAAAAGCCATACCTATGAGAACATGAGGCTTCAGGGGCAACAACTAGGTACTATATAAACTGTAACCTTTCGTCAATAGTCCAAAAAAAGACTCATAAACATATCTTTATGGAAAATGCACTTAATCCATCTCTAAGAGTTTGTTCCAAAACTAAACATTTCAGCATTGCTGAAAATTCCCAGTCCAAATTCTCCTCTAAGACTTAAGATAATCTCTTAGCTTTAGGCCCTTGTAAAAATGAAATGTAAGTGAAACTTGTCAAATACTCAATGATACTAATACAGAAAAAACCCTCCCAATATGGTGATATTTTATGCTTAAATATAATCACAATGTAAGCCACTATATATTATATATTGTTAGCTTTATAGTACACAATGTATATCCCGTTATGATCTTTCTGTGATATATACATATATATATATCTTTTTAGCTTTATCATTAGCAATGTATATCCTGCTAAGTATGTGTGTCTCTACATACACACACACACACACACACACACACACTCAAACACACATATGTATATATATCTTGTTAGCTTTAGTTTTCACAATGTATGTTTTTCTTCTGTTAGTCCATAAAGGCCTGTTATGCTATGTGAACAACCTGTTCCTACAGAAACACCTACCCACAGGACCACAGGTCAATTATGACACCTGCTTATCTGCTAAAACTTATTGCCCCTGTAATATTCTGCTTTGCTCACCCTTAGCCCCATCACAACTTAAAACTATGACATAAATTATCCCCTTCTTGAGCACTCCATGCCCAGGCTTTTCTAAATTATGGACTTCACTTGGCCAAACAGTCATTAGTCTTGATTTGTACTCGACCACTTTGTTTAAAACTTTTTGTTTTCTCCACAGTTGTACAAGTTTCATTTCACAGTTGGCTGGCTCCAATGCAGGTTGGCATGGCAGAGGGGAATTGCAGAGGTGAAAATGTTCATACAGGCAGAAGATAGCAAGAAAGTGACAGGCAAACAGTAGGGACCCTCTTTCTGTCCCTTGTATTTTAGCCAGGCTAACTGGGCTTAGGGCAGGTGGCAGTCGCATGCAGCTTGGGACACCTTCAATCCTACCCAGAACTATGCTAAATCAATTAGTTGACAAATTGAATAATCATATTCCCTTGATTCCAGCATTATACACTCCAGATCCAGTCATCTCCAAAAAGCTTCACCTATGACAGCTTGAGGCTGTGGGGACATCTAGATAAAAGCCAAGACGACTACTTTGAAATTTCTTCTACCAGATTAATTAGTCCACTGCCCTTAATCTCACCCTCCTGAAATGTCTCTGACATGAGTAAAGTATTGACAACCTTTTGACTAGAGCAAAAAACACAAGGCCTAGAGTTCAGTTACCATTGCATACCTTATTTCTAACTGAAATCTCTTGAACTTGGTCTGTTTCAACTGTATTGGTGTCAATATTCTGGTCTTAGGAGCTATGAACAGAATCTCAAATTAAGTTTAGTTCACAGCATACTAAGGCTGCTTCAACACTTGGCATCTCCAAACCCTTCTGAACTCTTCCTGAAAGCCATTTCCAAAGACTTCAGAATCACATGTAGCACCACAGTAATGACCCCACTTCTCTGGTACCAAAAATGTATTGTAGTTATTTTCTTGTTGGGACAAATTTCCCAACATTCACAAATTAAAGAAGGAAATGTTGATTTTATCTCACAGTTTGTAGGTGTTTGCAGTTTTTAGGCTGACTCCAAGGCAGGGTGGAATGGTACAGGGGCAATGCAGTGGAGAAACTGTTCATAATGTGTCAGGCAAGAGGTAGACGTCCTCCTTCTGCTTTCCATTTTTTATTTCAAGGCTACAAGCTTATTGTTTTTTGCCTCTCATACTTAGTGTGGGTCTTCCATCTTCAGTAAATTCATTCAGTCACACCTACAATGTTGCTAAAACAATCAGTGGAGTAATCCATTATCAAACATCTATAATCTAGTATCACACAATCATAATACAGTCATTCCCAAGTCCTATTTATAAGTGCATGAGGCTTCAGAAGAATCTATATATATATAAGCCTTAACACTGGGCATCTGATTTTTAGGTCTTTGTAAATTCTAGATATTATTCCTTAATCAGAGCAATAGTTAGCAAAAATTTTCAGACATTCCTATATGTTACTTTTCTCTCTATTGATGGTTTCCTTGGAATAATCTTTTTAATTTGCTATAATGTCATTTCTTGAATTTTGATATTTCTTGTTTCATTAGAGTTCTGTTTAGAAAGTCCTTCCCAGTTCCTATGTCTTCGAAAAATTTACGTATTTCATCTTCCAACAGATTACCTCTTTTTGTTTGAATATCTATGTCTTGATCAGTTATGCTTTTTGGCATGGTGAGAAATAAGGAGTATCTTTGATCATTATTTTGAGCAACAGTTGTTAAAGATGTTATCTTTCTTACATCATGTTTTCTGCCCCTTTGTCAAAGTTCCTCTTGAGCTCGTTGTTTTCTTTTCCTACATACTTCAACATAGGAGCAGCCTGTCTTACTATAATCATCAGTATGATAACAATGTTGTATGATATCTAAATAGCATATCCTAGAATATAGCTCCTTATAAAAATTTGGTTAGGAGCATGAACTGATGCTACCTTGAGTGTCTCTCTATGGCAATGTGATACCATGTACTAACTATATTCTCTGGAAAAAATCATTATTGATTTTAAAGCTTAAGGAGAAAGAACAAGATGGCAGGTGTATTTTGTTTTATGATAAATATGCTAAGATTATCTTATTCATAGGATTTTAGGAGATCTACTCTTTCCAAATATTAAGATTATGTATTTTTCCCAATTACAGAAAGCATCATTTTATTGCCATCCCTAGTATCCTGCAGATTCTTATATCACTATCCGATATACCTGGATAAGCTAAATTCTAGAATAATGTTTGTGATGATAGATAGGATTACAAAGGAATTTTGAGGAGCGCTGAGGTTAAAAATAGAACATTTTTTTCTATCAAAATCACAGTTTAGTTTCATAAATGCTTTACAAAGCACTTTAATAAGTATTACTCATTTGGTTATATCCAAAATAAATTCCTTTTTCTGATCTTTTCATTCTTCCGATTAAAAATGAAGCAGGTAGATTTTAAGCACAAATGATCTCATCCCTCTTTACTTATTCTAATTACCCTTGTTACTGAAAGTGTGACTGGAAGGATTAGTACAAGCAAGCCAGGGATTACATCACTAAACTCTATTGCTATGGTTATTAGACACCCAAAATTTGAATTTGCTTGTAGTAGCATTGCCTGTAGTGATTCCCATTTCCTTTGGCTAGAAGGATTCAATGTAAAGAGGGCATGAGGGCTAAAGTTTTATTTTAGTAGCAGAAGTTAATAAACTATGTTTAAATTTGTATAAATAGTATAAAATATTGGAGAACTTTATATATTAAAATTTCCAAAGATGAAAAATTCAGCAAACTTCTTTGTTTAATAAATCCATTGAAAGTAAATGTTTTTCAGGGCAACTATAAGCATCTCAAAGCTAACACAACATTAACATTTGCTGAGGAGACTCATTTGTCACCTAGGTTAGAATGCAACATTTGTATATTTGGCTCCATTTGTATTCAGGGAATAAAAATAAAGATGCCAACAGAACAGCCAGCCCTTCCTTGTTTGTTTACAGTTGTCTGAATTTCAATGATCTCAAACCTTTGGGCTGTGAACATATTACCACCAAAGAACAGTGCTTTGCCAGGCTACATACATACATTGCAGCAAAGGAGGTTAGCTTACAAATTAAGATTCTACTATATCCTGCCATATGTCTCACCTCCCTATTTCTCTTCTTCTTCTTTTCCTTCTTCTTCTTCTTCTTCTTCTTCTTCTTCTTCTTCTTCTTCTTCTTCTTCTTCTTCTTCTTCTTCTTCTTCTTCTTCTTCTTC